>NC_039277.1:11302384-11642384 GCF_003368295.1 Carassius auratus | reverse complement strand
CTGCTGATTGACAAGTCATCATTCTGCAATATGTAAGACTGTGCTGCTACCTGCAATCAATCATGATTCTCTGACAGCTCACTATTTGGATACATTTTCAAGTATTTCTCCACCATGCTGTCCAAATCATGCTTAATGCCACAGTTAATAAAGAACAGAGCCATGCTCTTGTTTCTGTGATGCACAGGTGTATCTTCCAGGTATGTCTTCAGTCGTTGTTTCGCAGTGCTGCATTTGTCATTTGTCAAAGCAAAGACTGGCAGATGGTACAGGACTTTCAGGAGAGCACAGACGTTGGGGAAGGACTTCACATCAGACAGCTGAAGCGTCTCGTAGATGGTCGATGGCAATACAACATCTTTAGTGCCATGTTTCCATTTAATCTTCCAGCAGTGCAACTCAGCAGGAAAGGTGTCTGGGTTCAGCAAGTCATCTTTATAAATGTCTGCACTGGTCTCCTCTGCAGTGTTGAACTTCAACTGTCCCATTATAGCAGGGACAAGTGACAAGGACTTCAGGGCCTTCAGATGATTTTCAGAGAAAAGATCAGACAGCTCCTTAATCACATGGCTGACCACTGGAATGGTTACTTGCTCTTTATAGTAGGTCTCAGGTTGGATTTTCTCACCAGAGGTTGGTCGTCTTCTATAGTACAGTCTGGGCACTTTCACTGGGATTTCAAGAGCTGCAGCCAGGTTAACAGCCTCCTCAAACCAGAACTCATGGTAGACTTTGATATTCTCGTAAACTCCATTCAGCGAATGCAGAACCGCAGTAAGACTGCTAGAAGCGAAGAAGACCTCGTTTGTTTGCCCTTGCAGATTCTTACCAAAGGCTCTGGAGAAGGAAAGTGTGTTCTTCAGGACCACTAATGTCATGACAAATTCAAAATCGGCCAATGCCTCGGATATGACAAAGGCCTTGTGTGCTACCTCATCGCTCCATTTGTGATCTTCATTGTCATGGACGCTATCCATGCAAAGCAGCAGAGACTCCAGGAGGTCGACAGCTACTTCGAATGTATCATGCTGCTCTGTCCATTTCGAGTAACAGGCCTCTTTGAGGACATTGGCTTTTTCTTCATGTCCCTGGTAGTAGATCGAAATGGCACTTTCCAGCTGATTTTGCAACAATGGCGTTTTACTAAAAAACGCATCCAGCTTTTTCAGGGTAGACATAACAAGATGCACTCCTGTTAAGGTCATTGTGTTTGCCAGGCAGATGTTTAAAGAGCAACTGGAGCAAGGGGTGAGAACTGCTAGTGGGTTTAACTCCGCTATTCTGGCCACCACTGCTTTGACCTTCATAGCGGACACACCAGAACACAAATATGCCTGTCCTCTGCAGTACTGCATGTCCAGGCCACATTTATCGGTTACTTCAGCAATAAGCCTCTCGGTTATAGCCTCCACATCGCCTTCAAAAAGCAGGAACCCGACAAATTCTTCCCTTAGGCAGTTGGTCTTGTCCACAAAACGTATGAACAATGGGAGATGGCTCTCTCCACCTATCTCAACCAGGTTGTCTACTACCAACGAGAAGAAGCGTCCTTCTTTAACTTCAGCCAACAAGTCCTCACGAACACAGTTTTCGATCACTTCCAGCATCTGCTGCAATTGAGTAGAAGAGCAGTGCTCAAGGTTTATGGAGGACCCCTCGAACTTCTTTCTGAGGAATTCATCACCTGCATTGATGCGGTACTCCAACAGTGCCTGGAAGTTGCTGGGAGTGAAGCTTTTGCTTCTGGGTTCTTTGTCGGAGTGCCCATGCAGAGGGATGTTCTGTGTGCCCATCATCACGACAAGATCAAACAAAGACTTGAGAAACTCTTTGTTTAATGTTTCCTCATCAATGACCTGAGGGCTGCAGGCAACCCCATCACCATTTTTGCTCTCACTGATCTCTTTTGATTTTATAAGCTCCACTTTGGGTATGCAGTCATTCACATATCTAACAAAGACTGGTAGGAACTTCACCTCTCCAACTGAGATAGTTCTATCAGTGACGATGGAAAAGAAAGTAGAGTCCTGAACTTCAGTGAGGATTGTTTGTTGTATGGCCTTTACAATTCTTTGTAACATTTCTCCCTCTGAAAACAATTTCCCTTCCTCCTGTACCCAATGACACGAGGCAAGATTCTGAACAACGGCATCTTGCTCTGGTTTACTGAGGTCAATCAATGAGCAGTTTCTCCTTGCAAGCTTAGCTTCCTGTTTAAAGACTTCGTCACAGTTACTTGTGCTGTCAGCTGGTTCATTGGAATGGCCATTCTCATCTGGAACCAGCTCTACTTCTTCAACCTTTACATGCGGCTCCTCAGATGCCACTTCCAAGCAACCAGCAAACACTTCTATATTCTCAGACTGCTGCAGAGTCTGTATGCTTTCTGCTCCCCCTTTGTGGATGTCTGCTTCTAGAAGTCAGGGTAAACATTATTTTAATCATCTTTTTTAACAACAACAACAAAATATTTAATTAAAGGCTCAAACACATTAATAACTCAAATGCAAGACCATTCCCAAAAATGACATACCACTGCCAGTAATCTCAGAATTCATCACAAGTATTCTGGAGTCCTGTGAATAGAAATACTACTCATGAACAAAACAGAAAAAAATAAACTAACAGCAACTGATTTTAATCAACAATTTACCCCAAATAGTTTAAAACAATTTTCAACTAAATCAATGATCTATTCTGTAATCTATAAACTATTCTCTCAACCCTTTGAAAATTTGAAGGTTATAAACTATTTAAAATGTTAATAACAATTATAATAATTATCACCACAACTATACAAACCTGCTGAGCTTCCCTGTCTTCTTCTTCAATCAGGTGGGTGTCATCTGCAATGTTGGAAAGTGAGTTTAAGTCGACATGGAATGAAAATTCACTGTTTTTCTAAGTAATTGTTTACTGAGCTTATTGTAAACAATTCATGCTTGCATGTTTTATTTCCTACTGTATGCAATTCGTGCATTCGTGTTTTATTTAGCAATTTTTTTGCCCCTACCTTTTAAATCAAAAGATAACTTAATCTACTGATGAAACAACAAAGCATCCAGATATTGATTCTTTTAAAAAAAGCGAGCATAATATATTGCATACCTTCGGTTTTTATTTCAGCAGCCCTTCCTAAGGTTTTGGATTCTTTGGACTGTGAAGTAAAACAGACTTTACTAACACATCTGGAAAGCAAATTAAACTTTTGAAACAAGCAACACATTACTGAAAAAACGAATTCTTACCAGACAAATACCCTCCAATGTCTTCGGTGTGAGCCTTAAGCACTGAGCAACCATTTGGTCTAGGTCTCTGTTAAAGTCAATGCCCACTTGAAGCATGGCTGAACAGGGTGATCTGTCCATAGGTGAGGTGTTGCTCACATAGTCTTGATACATTTTGTGCCGCTTCACCTCACCACAATATTCCAAAGCTGTGCTTGGCAACACACACATAATCTTCAGCAATGTGTTGATGTTTATGAAGTACTGCATAAGGGGTAGACGCAGAGTCTGAAAAATGGTCTCTGGTATGGTTACACTAGCCACTTTCGATTTCCAATTCACTTTCCAGCAGCTCAGCTCCGTGAAAAAGTTGTCAGGATCGGGAAGATCACCAATGTACAATGGAGGTTTTGACTTGAGCATTTCAAAAACAGAGCTCCTTGTCACAGAGCAAGGGACCAAGGACAACAGGTTGAGAGCCTCCTTGTATTCATTGGAGAAATAGTCTTTCACCATGTTTATAAGGTGGTCAACTAAAGGGACACTCATTGTATCATTGTAGTATGAACCAGGTTTCAAAAGGCTGTCCCTTGGAATGATCACACTATCAGGAACTTTAACCTGCACACTCAGACTCTGAGCAAAACAAGAAGCTTCATCAAACCAATTCTGATGGAAAACCTTGATTTTGGTTTTCACTCTGTTAAGTTTGGCCACAATACCACTGATCCTCCTAAGCTGCGAGGTAGCACTAAAATGGTCTTTCTGTAGTGCTGCACTCAGTTCTTTGGTGAAGGATGAGGCGTTTTTTAGTGCAACGATTGCCACAATGAATTCAAAGTCCCTTATTAACTGAAGTAGTCTCTTGGCTCTGTTCGATACGGCCGAACTCCATCTCTGAGATTTGGAGTTATCAATATTTTCTAGCCAATCTACCAGAGGCTCCAGAATCTGAGCAAAGACTTCATAAGAGTCATGTTTCTCAAGCCAAGTGGAGCAGAACTTCCCTTGAAGCTCATGGATTTTCTCATAGCTCTCTCTTAGGCCTATGGCTAAGACTTGATCTAACGCTTTCTCAAGGGCAGGCATGCTGTGGAAAAATGACACTATCTCCTCTAATGTGTCAATGGCTCTGATGACTGCAGCTACTGGAACTGACCTTGACCACCAGGTATTGAAAGAGTAACACGAGCAGTGTGTGCATATAGCAAGAGGATACTTCTCCTGTATTTTACATGCAAAGGCCTTGAGCTTGTAGGATACTTCCCCAGAGCCAAGGTAAGCTTGACCTCTGCAGTAGCTCAAATCCAGACGCCACTCATTGGTGACTACATCAAAAAGTCGTTCACACATGGCCTCAGTGTCATGCCTAACCTCGATAAAACCCAGAAGCTCAAGGCGCATGACATCAAAACTGTCAACAAATCTGATGAACATGGGAATGTATTCTGTCTCTCCGAATCTAACAACTCTGTCGATAAACAGGGAGAAGAATGAATTTCCGGCCTCTAAAAGAATCCTATCCCTAACAACATCCTCACAAACTTTAAGGACTTCATTCATCTCGGATTTGGTCACATATTCTAATTCTTGCTCTTGATCACCCTGAGTGTGTCTGCTTTGCCTACTGTATGCTGTGGTGACAGCTGCCTGTAATGCAGATTTGAATGCCTCTTTATCAGTTTCTGCATACTCAGGCAGTTTTGGTCTCTCAATGTCCATATTTAAAGTCATCTCTCTCTGTTCTTCTGTATCTTCTTTAGAGGCATCATTTGCACTGGTTTCAGGAACTGCATAGTGTTTGGAGTAAAAATAAATTAAATCAACAACTATCAGGAGTGTGTTAACATTTTTGAAGGAAAATAAGTCAAAGGTGAGAAGCTTTACCTGATGGTTGCACTTCCGTTACATCATCCTAAAAACAAATGAGAGGATCAAAATGGTTAACAGCTCATTAAAAACATGCAAGTTTTTTTTTTATTAATCTCCAGAAATTAAATATAATTCAAAATAAAATGATATTAACTCAAATAAAATAAAAGTCTCCAAAACATGCTTACTTCACGTAATAGCTGCAAGATTTCTGGATATTTCTTCACATACGCCTCCACCATTTCCTCAACGCTGAAGTGGACATCTTGATTGACATAAACAAAGGCCATATTGCTCAGTCTCTTTTCCGCTGGTAGTTCTTTCATGTAGGAGTGATAGCGGTCCAACACCATGTCATAGTGCTCATACACATCTGATTCAGCGCGGACACAAGGGATGGTGCCCAAAACTCTCAACAGGCTCTGTACATTTGGGTAAAATCCTATATCTGGGATCTTTAAGGTACCAAAAACACTGGTGGGAAGAATCCTTTGCTTGCTAGCATTTCGCCATTTCACTTCCCAACAGCCCAGCTCATCATAAAAGGAGTCAAACCGAGCCAAGTTATTCAGGTTAGCATCAGTAACTCTGTTTTTGCGTACGCTAAAATTGAGGTCAGCCATATATGAGGGCACCAATGACAACCATCTGAGGTTTCTTGCCATTTCAGTGCCTAGGACTCTTTTGACTTCATCAACAAGGTATTGTATAACCTTCTTACTCAGTGCTTCTCTGTAGTAATCCTCCAATGAGGCTTGAAGTTTCTCCGCACCATCACCATTTGTCACCATCTCCACTGGCAGATCCACTGGCACCCCCAACTTCTTGGCTCTGGCCACTGCATCAGAAAACCACTTCCTGTGAAAAATGTTGATTTCCTGCATATGTTTGTTTAAAAGCTTTAAGGTGTTGGAGATGGTGTACTGCAAAGTGCTGCTGATGTTGATTATTCCCTTGAGACTAGGGTTCAGGATGCTCACGCAACACAGCGTGTTTTTCAAAACCACAAGAGTAATGATGAAATTGAAGTTCATCAGCTTCTCTTTCAGCATTAGAAGCCCTACGACTGTGTCAGCGTCCACATCTGAAAGGGCACTGGTGCACATCTCTCCAATGCTGCTCAAAAGTGGCTCTAAGATATCAAGCATTGTCTGAAAAGCATCTGTGGCATGTTCCCAATGGTTCTGACAGGACTCCTTTACTCTGTCCACTTCGCCTTTGATGTGGCTGTACGAAGCAATGATCTTGGCATCAAGTTTCTTTGCCAGAGTTTCCAATTGCCTAATAATGGAAGCAACCTGCTCTAAAGTATCAACAACATCCTGAATTAGAAGGATGGGCATGGAGCGAATCAACCACACATTGAAAGCGTAAGGTTCACTAGGGGACAAAACTACCTGTGGAAAATCCTGCAGCATCCTGCATGAGAGATCCTTCAGTTTCTGACACATGGCACCTGATGACAGGTAGGTGAAGCCGCGGCAGTGCTCCATCCGCAGACCCCACTTGTTTCGGATTTCAGATATAAGCATAAGGAACAGACTTTCAGAGTCTACATCACAGGGAAGGAATCCCATGAGGTGCTTCTGTGGGAAGCCTTCACTTGTGACTGAGCGGATAAACACAGGAATCTGGTCCTTGCCATCAATGTTTACCTTGTCTTGGAGAGATATGGAAAAAAAGCGCGCAAGCCGCAAGCTATTACGGATCTCCTCACGCATGACATCCTCACCTAAGGTGAGCACTTCTTTTTGGTCGATCTTCTCTGCACATATGGTGTTGACAGAGAGTGACCCAGCTGGGTCATTCCCCAGTGGTTTAACAACGTTAAGAGATGCATTGTTGGCGATGCTAAAACCAATGAAGGCTAAAGTCTCCTTGAAGTAGTCTTTCAAAGTTTCCTTCGCTTTGGAAATAGCAGGATCCTCCTCTGACTCCTCATGTGCAGGAGGATTGAGTGTTTCGCTGTTCTCAGCAGAATCACTCTCAACTTTATCTTGTGCCTCTGGCAAAGAGGGGTTCGAGTTATTGATGGTACCTTAAAAAAAAAGAAAAGAAAAAAAAGAGCACAAACAATTCAAAAGAAAAACAACAGAGAATCTGCTGTTATTACAGTGTTATTGCAAAGAGATAAAAGAATTAAAAAATGGTGACATCGAAATGCATTACTTACCTTTAGATTTCTTTGTGGCAACCGGCTCCTCTCCTGTCTGAAAAAAATATGATACAATAAACATATATATTATTTGTAGGGCTGAAACGATTCCTTGAGTAACTCGATTACAAAAAAATAATCGAGGCAAATTCATCAGCCTCGAAGCCTCTTTTAATTTGTTTTAAATCTCACGTCAGGTCCTTTCGCAATTATTTTTTTTTAATGTGACAACGCATTTACGTCACCCACAAAGCGGAAGGAGACACAAGCGCTGTGTCCGAAATCTTTTACTGCAAGAAGTCAGCAGTGTTTTGATTTGAGGGCACGGGCAAACGTCGTGGCATGTGTCCATTGCAAGATAGAGCTGGTATACCACAACTAGGACGCTATGATTTCCGCGATGCAGAAAACGCGGAAGGAATCGCGGAATCCAGTCATAAAAATTTACATGTTCTGCTTGTCTCTGTTAATGAATGGAGCAGAAGCGCGTCTTCCTTTATTAACACACACTGAAGCGCGCGTGATGCTCGCGGTAATTTCAGCATCTGCTGTCAAATAAGACGTGAACACATGAACAACATCTCCAGAATTGCTCTGACGGTCACTTCATGAGCATTTGACCTTTAGATTTGAGTAAAACTAGCGTCACATCACATACACAGAACTGTAAAGGTACGTCAACCCGTCAAAAGAAAAGTCCGGTTAAAGACTATTGTTCAGCAGAATGTACATAGCCTACTACAAAAAAAAAAAAAGGTTTACTCACACAACATTTCTTCCATGTTTTATTTTTAATAGTAAATCCCCTTTGTTTACCAAAAGTTAAGTTAATTTTAAATAATTAAAAGATAAATTAAATTAATGTTTTATGCATTTAATGTGCATCTCAGAAAATGCTTTATTTTAAAACCCAACTGAATGGTCCTTAATTCATCTGTCAACTTTATTGTCATTGTTCACGGTACAAGTACAGACAATGGGTAAACAATGGGTAATAATAAATTTTTTATTTTTGATGTATGCATTGCATTCTATGCATTTAAAAAAAAATGCAAATAAAATACAATTCTAAAAAAGGAAACCTGTTCATTTTAAGAGACCCAGGAGTTTTATTTTCTCTTGCATAATTACTATTGCACTTTAAGCAAAAACACACCGATTACTCGATTAATCGATGGAATTTTTGGTAGAATACTCAATTACTAAAATATTCGATAGCTACAGCCCTAATTATTTGTACTCGATACAGACAGTGTGTCTACAATGACAAATAAAAACAATTAATAATAAGAATAAAATGCTAGTATATAATTTTAATGATGGCAATAAATTATAAAGTTATTGTTGAGGGAAAGGGCCATTGATAACTATTACAAGCATGAAATCTATTTTACAAACCCGATTCCAAAAAAGTTGGGACATTGTACAAACTGGGAGTAAAAAAGGAATTAAATAATTTATAAATCTCATAAACTTATATTTTATTCACAATAGAATATAGATAACATATCAAATGTTAAAAGTGAGACATTTTGAAATGTCATGCCAAATATTGGCTCATTTTGGATTTCATGAGAGCTACACATTCCAAAAAAGTTGGGACAGGTAGCAATAAGAGGCCGGAAAAGTTAAATGTACATAAGGAACAGCTGTAGGACCAATTTGCTACTTATTAGGTCAATTGGATGCCCGTGATCTTCGGGCCCTTAGACGGCACTGCATCACATACAGGAATGCTACTGTAATGGAAATCACAACATGGGCTCAGGAATACTTCCAGAAAACATTGTCGGTGAACACAATACACTGTGCCATTCGCCGTTGCCGGCTAAAACACTAAAGGTCAAAAAAGAAGCCATATCTAAACATGATTCAGAAGTGCAGGCGTTTTCTCTGGGCCAAAACTCACTGGAAATGGACTGTGGCAAAATGGAAAACTGTTCTGTGGTCAAACTAATCAAAATTTGAATTTCTTTTTGGAAAACTGGGACGCTATGACATCCGGACAAGGACAACCCAAGTTGTTATCAGCGCTTAGTTCAGAAGCCTGCATCTCTGATGGTATGGGGTTTTTTATGAGTGCGTGTGGCATGGGCAGCTCACACATCTGGAAAGGCACCATCAATGCTGAAAGGTATATCCAAGTTCTAGAACAACATATGCTCCTATCCAGATGGCGTCGCTTTCAGAGAAGACCTTGCATTTTCCAACATGACAATGCCAGACCTCATACTGCATCAATTACAACATCATGGCTGTGTAGAAGAAGGATCCAGGTACTGAAATGGCCAGCCTGCAGTCCAGATCTTTCACCCATAGAAAACATTTGCCGCATAATAAAGAGGAAGAAGCGACAAAGAAGACCTAAGACAGTTGAGCAACTAGAAGCCTGTATTAGACAATAATGGGACAACATTCCTATTCCTAAACTTGAGCAACTTGTCTCCTCAGTCCCCAGACGTTTGCAGACTGTTATAAAAAGAAGAAGGGATGCCACACAGTGGTAAACATGGCCTTGTCCCAACTTTTTTGAGATGCCATGAAATTTAAAATCAACTTATTTTTCCCTTAAAATGATACATTTTCTCAGTTTAAACATTTGATATGTCATCTATGTTGTATTCTGAATAAAATATTGAAATTTGAAACATCCACATCATTGCATTCTGTTTTTAATCTCAATTTGGACAGTGTCCCAACTTTTTTGGAATCAGGTTTGTACATGAGATGGTGCAATCACATTTATGTTCAAATGCAAGTACGTACTCTTAAGTAAATCTACACAGAACTCAATCCTGAAATTGTTTACCTTGCCATCTCGTTTTTAACTTATTTAATCAAAAAAGAAATACATTGGCAAATAGTTCGCTTCAAACGTTATTTATAAGCCTGTATTGCATAAGAATGTGCTGATAAATAAGTCTTTTGCTAGAGATCATGCATTATTTTTTTTTTCATGATTTTGACTTTTTGAAATCATTTTTCTCAATATTTTTTTTCCCTAAGTCCATTCACAAAGCAAGAAAATTATGAAACGGTATAAATCAATGTTTTTGAATCTAGATGTGTACATTAGATACATACTTTCTCCCATGTCCTTTTTATGTTGCCAGTTTGTGCATTGTCCTGGTTGGTTGCAAAACTGAAAACAGTAGGAACAGCATCATCCTTCAAAACAGACATCTGGAAGATCTGAAATAAAAAGAATTTTTACAGAGTTCGCTAATCCTTAGCAAATAATAAGTAAATAAGTGGTTTCAAACGTTAATTAAAAAATGGTGCAGTTTTCTGGGGGATAATAGGACACATGTCAGCCTACTGGTCAACCCAAGTAAAACTTAATTTGAGGGGGGGGGGGGGGGTGAAATGCTCTGGAGGTGGGCGGAGCTAAAGAATCACGAGCACCAGTAAGCTTTTGCGTTGAGAGCGTTTGGAAGCTGTGACATTACCGTGAGGAAAAAAACATCCAAAACAAACCATGGCTAACTGTGGGATATTCTGTGCGCAGTTGGGTGGTTGGTACTCAGCTGACCTATTTCTCCAGTTAGAAAGAACTGCAGCTACTCCAGAGTGAACATGTCAAGTCTGAATGTTTATTTGAATGAATATGCACAAAATGTGGTTTCTGTCAGAGAACAATTGAAGATGATAAATATACATGTTATAACATAAAATGAGAAATGACAGATGCAAAGATAAAACAATATACTGTATGCTATAGGAACTCTACATAGAACTTATTGTCTGATGCAATAGTAAACAAAATAAACAAGAGATTATTTTCACATATGAACACTTAATGCAGCTTTATTAGAAAACCGGGACTGCTGCTGCTTACAAGTGGTGTCAAATTACACTGTGTGTGGGCGCTGTTCTAGCTCTCCAGTGTGCTCATTGTAATAATTGTTAAAATGCTGGTCAGAGACTAAATAAATATTTACATTGAAACATTTGACAAGCAATGCTCGTATACAAATAAATAAGCATCTTTGATTGCAAATAAACAAATAAAGGTAAAGTGTACATAGGTAAAATAAACTGAATTACGCTATGACACACTCTGAAACATCTACTATGATAATAAATATTATTACTTACGGAGTTATAAACGCACAGCAATACCACATAAAGCCAGGGAAACTCCGTATCAAACTATTATGCTGGACAGTAGTGTCTAACTGAAAACTTTTGCACATGCAAAAGTCTGGACAAGTTCGACTCGCGCATGCGTGAGGCAGGGAATTTTGTACACTAACAGTCAGATTCAGCGTATATTTATGATCCAGAATCAGATCCAGAGGCTGAAATTTAACAAGAGCAGCATCAGCAAAGACGTCTCTATGTGGTAATGAAACTGTATATATTTGCTTAGCGGTTTTGGAAAATGACTACCACTTTATGTCTTCTTTTTTTTTTTTTTAAAGCTGTACAGCTGTTTTACTCACCGCCTGCGGTTCCAACACACGATCGTGACCCCTTTTTCGTTGGGACTGCATTATCCTTAAAGGGGGGGTGAGATGCTCGTTTTCACTCAATATCCTGTTAATCTTGAGTACCTATAGAGTATTACTGCATCCTTCATAACTCCAAAAAGTCTTTAGTTTTATTATATTCATAAGAGAAAGATAGTCTGTACCGATTTTTCCCGGAAAAACACGACAGGCTGGAGGCGTGACGTGTGGGCGGAGCTAAAGAATCACGAGCGCGAGTAAGCTTTTGCGTTGAGAGCGTTTGGAAGCTGTGACACAGATCCAGAGGCTGAAATTTAACAAGAGCAGCATCAGCAAACGACGTCTCTATGTGGTATGTACTAAAACTGTATATATTTGCTTAGCGGTTTTGGAAAATGACTAAGTTCCACTTTATGTCGTCTTTTTTTTTTTTTTTTTTTAAGCTGTACATGTGGAAAGTACAGTTTGATGACAACATCGCATGTTGTTTACTTGATGTGCTTACGCGCCGATAGCTAAGTTAACAACACGGAGATATTTGAAGCAGTTTTACTCACCGCCTGCGGTTCCAACACACGATCGTGACCCTTTTTCGTTGGGATTGCATTATCCTTAAGAAATAAACGATGTGCAAACCCGGCGTCAAACTGGGCCTTGTTTGTAAAACAAGCATCTTCGAAATGCAGGGAACAAACAAAAACACTTGCACAACTCCGTTGATGCTCTGTAAAAATAAACTCCATCCACTGGTCCCTTAATGCTGTTTTTTTTTTTTTGTAATCTGTGCAGGGTTGTCTTGCCCTGGCAACCAAAAACACACTTCTGTGACATTTCGCGACGCTCTCGCTCTGATCAGTGAGTCTGTGCTCAGCCTCTCAGTGCGCTGCTATACGGGAGCGCGCGCTCTTCCGGCAGAAGTGTCCTTAGGACCCATATAAGGAACAAAAATACTCCTTCAAACGTACAAATTAATTTTTGAAACTTTGTCCATGTTTAGCATGGGAATCCTTTAACAGTGTAAAAAACTCAGTATGCATGAAATAGCATTTCAACCCCCCTTTAAGAAATAAACGATATGCAAATCCGGCATCAGACTGGGCCTTGTTTGTAAAACAAGCATCTTCGAAATGCAGGGAACAAACAAAAACACTTGCACAACTCTGTTGATGCACTGTAAAAATAAACTCCATCCACTGGTCCCTTAATGCTGTTTTTTCTTTGGTAATCTGTGCAGGGTTGTCTTGCCCTGGCAACCAAAAACACACTTCTTTTGTGACAATTCGGTCTCTCGCTCTGATATGTGAATGTCTCTGCTCTGCTCTACGGGAGCGCGCGCTCTTCCGGCAGAAGTGCCTTTAGGACCCATATAAGGAAATTCCGCTCCAACTAACGTCACACAGAGCCATACTCGAAAAAAACTTACCGAAACTTGTGACAAACCGGAAGAGGTATTTTTGGAACAAAAATATTCTTTCAAACATACAACTTAATTTTTGAAAATTTGTCCATGTTTAGCATGGGAATCCAACTCTTCAACAGTGTAAAAAAACTCAGTATGCATGAAATAGCATTTCACCCCCCCTTTAACTGGATTTGTTTACTCACATACTGATAAATTGATATATATAACACATTTTTTAAATAGAAGATGCTCAACAAAACCATGCAAACTTACTTGCTGACATATCATTGAGGTCTCAAAGTGTTTTGAGCACAATTTGTAGTTCCTGTGTAAATCTTCAGGTGTTTTGGTCTCCAGATCTGGTCTTTGGCACTTTCCCACCCATTGTTTACATCTAAAGATATGAAGTGAGGTTACCGCAGTAGTGAAAAAAGTGATATTTTACCATTACAAACAAAGCACGATTATAAACATTAAAATTGACGTCCAAAAGGCTGCACTCACCGAACGGGATCCAGTGGGAACCTGAAGAAGGAAACGTTGGACTGGTCCGTACTCTGCTCGCAGTTTGCTGCGGCACAGCAGTCGGGCATTTTGGACTTAGTCAAAATGAATACTGCATTGCATGAATCCTTCAGCTCAAAAGGAGACGCTTTTACAGCAAAAAGCGCGCGCGCGTCTACTCACGCTATCGAGGGTTATTTCCAATTACCGCGTGCATTCTACTGAAACTTGCTAATGGCAGAGATGTTGCTACTTTCACATGGGAATCAACAACCAGGAAGAACACCTACGTAGAGCGGAAATGGCCTACACTGAGGACGGACCCCCGCCAAAAACAAAAAACAAAAAAACAACTCTTATCACCGTCATTCTTTACCCTTCTCTGGTGCATTTCCAGAATGTCAAAAATGCTGCACAACTGATATTAAAGAGTGTTATCACAAGCTGATGACTCAAATACAAATTTATGCCCATTAGTGTAAGTGTAAGTATGCAGGAAACAATTATAGGGAGTTTAACCCATTTATTCACACATTCTAACATTTGAATTAGAAGGATCTAATAAGAGTTGTTGATGTACTTTGCAACGATAAAATACAAACTCAGGTCGTACTGATGTTAAGATTTCAAACGATTACAGCAGTTTAATTTTTTCCCCTATAAAAGATGTTACAAAACACATACAAGCACCATGTTTGGTACATATATTATTACTTATTCTAAATATTTATATATCTAAAGGGTTTTGTAAGGAGTAGCTATATAATTTACCCCACAACTGCCTAGTAGTAAAAAATATTAAATATTTCTATAGTTTCCAACTCTACTTATGCCTTATTGAGTAACATTTTGATTCCGTAGGAATAATCCCACGATAAAGCATGATTTCACATTTAAAATACATGCTGTTTTTCAGTATAAGACTTTTCATTATTTTTCCAAAGAGTAAAATGCATGTGCTCACTTTGGGGGAAATGTTGTGTTGGAATAAATGAGTTAACATGGTGACTCGATTCTGCAATCAAATGCACAGGTCTCAGGATTATTAAATAATGTACCAATAAATAATCAAAAAAGCTAATTTGTGACAAAAGCAATAGAAATATTTAATAATATTACATTTCTATATATATATGTGTGTGTGTGTGTGTGTGTGTCTGAATTAACTATGAAAAATTAAATGTACTATATAATAATCTGAAAAGATGTAAAGGTTATTTCTAAATGCTTTATAGAAATAATTATTAAGCCATAATACATATAGTTGTAATTTTTATTAGACAAAATATATAATTATTTAAGAGTTTTTTTTGTTGAATACTTAATATTAATAATAATAATAATTATATATACACTTTTTTTTTTTTAAATGTCAATACAGAATCATGGAGTTGGTCAGCAAAAGATCTTTTTAATGTTCAAATTCAAACTGGGGGTACACTTTTATATACACCATGTTAAATGAAACGGTAGAATAATAAGAAAAGTCTCAAGTAATCTTGTATGACTGTACATAAAAAGCAAAAGTAACAAAATTATAGCTGAAAAAAAAAAAATACAAACTGCTGATTGACAAGTCATCATTCTGCAATATGTAAGACTGTGCTGCTACCTGCAATCAATCATGATTCTCTGACAGCTCACTATTTGGATACATTTTCAAGTATTTCTCCACCATGCTGTCCAAATCATGCTTAATGCCACAGTTAATAAAGAACAGAGCCATGCTCTTGTTTCTGTGATGCACAGGTGTATCTTCCAGGTATGTCTTCAGTCGTTGTTTCGCAGTGCTGCATTTGTCATTTGTCAAAGCAAAGACTGGCAGATGGTACAGGACTTTCAGGAGAGCACAGACGTTGGGGAAGAACTTCACATCAGACAGCTGAAGCGTCTCGTAAATGGTCGATGGCAATACAACATCTTTAGTGCCATGTTTCCATTTAATCTTCCAGCAGTGCAACTCAGCAGGAAAGGTGTCTGGGTTCAGCAAGTCATCTTTATAAATGTCTGCACTGGTCTCCTCTGCAGTGTTGAACTTCAACTGTCCCATTATAGCAGGGACAAGTGACAAGGACTTCAGGGCCTTCAGATGATTTTCAGAGAAAAGATCAGACAGCTCCTTAATCACATGGCTGACCACTTGAATGGTTACTTGCTCTTTATAGTAGGTCTCAGGTTGGATTTCCTCACCAGAGGTTGGTCGTTTTCTATAGTACAGTCTGGGCACTTTCACTGGGATTTCAAGAGCTGCAGCCAGGTTAACAGCCTCCTCAAACCAGAACTCATGGTAGACTTCGATATTCTCGTAAACTTCATTCAGCGAATGCAGAACCGCAGTAAGACTGCTAGAAGCGAAGAAGACCTCGTTTGTTTGCCCTTGCAGATTCTTACCAAAGGCTCTGGAGAAGGAAAGTGTGTTCTTCAGGACCACTAATGTCATGACAAATTCAAAATCGGCCAATGCCTCGGATATGACAAAGGCCTTGTGTGCTACCTCATCGCTCCATTTGTGATCTTCATTGTCATGGACGCTATCCATGCAAAGCAGCAGAGACTCCAGGAGGTCGACAGCTACTTCGAATGTATCATGCTGCTCTGTCCATTTCGAGTAACAGGCCTCTTTGAGGACATTGGCTTTTTCTTCATGTCCCTGGTAGTAGATCGAAATGGCACTTTCCAGCTGATTTTGCAACAATGGCGTTTTACTAAAAAACGCATCCAGCTTTTTCAGGGTAGACATAACAAGATGCACTCCTGTTAAGGTCATTGTGTTTGCCAGGCAGATGTTTAAAGAGCAACTGGAGCAAGGGGTGAGAACTGCTAGTGGGTTTAACTCCGCTATTCTGGCCACCACTGCTTTGACCTTCATAGCGGACACACCAGAACACAAATATGCCTGTCCTCTGCAGTACTGCATGTCCAGGCCACATTTATCGGTTACTTCAGCAATAAGCCTCTCGGTTATAGCCTCCACATCGCCTTCAAAAAGCAGGAACCCGACAAATTCTTCCCTTAGGCAGTTGGTCTTGTCCACAAAACGTATGAACAACGGGAGATGGCTCTCTCCACCTATCTCAACCAGGTTGTCTACTACCAACGAGAAGAAGCGTCCTTCTTTAACTTCAGCCAACAAGTCCTCACGAACACAGTTTTCGATCACTTCCAGCATCTGCTGCAATTGAGTAGAAGAGCAGTGCTCAAGGTTTACGGAGGACCCCTCGAACTTCTTTCTGAGGAATTCATCACCTGCATTGATGCGGTACTCCAACAGTGCCTGGAAGTTGCTGGGAGTGAAGCTTTTGCTTCTGGGTTCTTTGTCGGAGTGCCCATGCAAAGGGATGTTCTGTGTGCCCATCATCACGACAAGATCAAACAAAGACTTGAGAAACTCTTTGTTTAATGTTTCCTCATCAATGACCTGAGGGCTGCGGTCAACCCCATCACCATTTTTGCTCTCACTGATCTCTTTGATTGTTGCCTCAGTATTATCTTTCGTTGCCTCACCCTGGGAGTCCGCTGAGAATACAAAAATCTTTTTTATGTAAATTCAGTAATTATTTTGTTAATATACTCTATATATTAACATGTAAATGTATAGAATGTATCACACAGCTTTATTACAACATTACTAAATAAAATCATATTTTTTTATAAAATCCATGAAAATTACAGTTTGCATATGTAAAAGTGTGAGAAAATCACAAACAACTCACATTTACTTTTCTTTGCTTCAGGGGCATCATTATTTTCTTTCTGTTAGAAACATACCTAATTCATTAGGAAATCATTCACATTCAGTATTTACACATAATGGGCTTTAAATCTTTACTTTGAAATGTTAAGAAACATGCATAATACAGTACAGTAACAACTCATCAAATAATATACTGTGCAGATCTTACCTCATTATAAGACCGTTTGAGGGAAGGATTGTCAAATATGGTTGGTATCGCATTATCCTTCAGTACAGTCCTGAAGGGGCTCTGGATTATAATCACAATAATGAGCTTAAATGACACCTAAAATACACACTTAATGTACAACAACTTCATTTGTTTTAAGATGCATTAAATTTAAAGGTATAGTACATTTAATTGTTTTTTTGTTTTGTTTTTACAAAACGAGTACATATGAACTGCACAAAAATAACAACTTACGGTTTTGGTTATCAAGTTAGGTTCAAAGTGCCTGGCACACAGTCTGTGATATTTGTTCAGATGGTCCGGCGCTTTGTCTTTAAGGTCTGAGCGACTGCAGTTTTCCACCCATTTCTTACACCTAGCAAATAAATATCAAATGAATCGAGGGATGTTAGCATCTAGCATAGCAGTTATTGGTGTGGCTATAATATTAAAATGATAATATAGTGCATATTATGTCTTTACTGTAATATACAGTTGATTGTGTCTAGCTGCTAATAGACAACATACAGAATCATGGGATCAACATAGTTCATATATATGACAGATATAGCTAAATTAACCACATACAGTCATAACTGCACTGTAAAAGTTGATTTATTTTATTTGAACAATACAAAATGCAAGGTAAAACTGGGCTGACTGAAAAAGAACTCCTAATGATAACGTTAGTTCTCTAACAATACTTTGTGCAGTATATAAACACTATGTAATGTACGACAGATTCAACTTTGCATCTGATCTGCCATGCGAGCTAACTGGCTCAGTTAGAGCTCTGCACACAACGGTAAATAAATGAAGTTAAATGAAGGTTGAATACGACGTCGTCTATCGTCTAGATGACAAAGAGTAAGCTCGGGAAGCAAAATGTGTGTAATTTACCTCTCTGGATCCCGTGGAAACCTGAAGAACGCCAGCACCGAATGAGTGCTGTTCCTGGAGCAATTTAGCGCCGCGCAGAAATTAGGCATCGTGCGTTCACTTTGAGTCGAATCTTTAATAGCGACTCAAGTTCATTGGACTCAATGTGATGATACTCCGGTCGGAAAGTTAAAAAACAGATAGTTTTAGAGACTAATAAAGTGGTAAATTGATGGGCACTCTAGTGCTTTGTGTGGCCTGGAGGAGAAGCGCGTTGGAGTTAGTCTCCGTCCCACAATGCTTTGCTCGCGCACAGCGAGTTCAAATTTCCAGCCAATCAGCATGCGCTTACAGGAAGAAATAGGCGGCAGCTAAGAGATAACCATGAATATATTAGATTTCATTTTTATTTTTTAGCAATACTAAAGTAATAGTTCAGCCAATAACTGATAGACGCGTCATTTACTCGCATTATATAAATATATATATATATTTTTTTTGTTGAAACCAAAACCTTTTCAGTCTCCATTCTCTTTGATTGTATTTCTTTCCCATACAGAAAAACTGAAAGATGGCTGAACCCGTCATCCTGACTGAAGTCATAAGTTTTGGAATAGCGTAAGTCATGATTGAATAAACTACATTTGTCATGTTTTCATTAACACTTAACTACACACACAAACAGTAAAATCATTTTTTGTTACACTGACACAATGAAACATTTATTTTGCACTGATATATTCTTTATTAAAATGTCTTACAGTCACTATTTCAGTGATCACAGTTATGTTTAAAATACAGTGAATGGTAATCTTGCCTTTAAAAAGACATGGTAACTTCTAAGGGATGAATGAAATCCTCTGTAGAAATTAAGTCTAGTTAATTAAATTACTTTACTGTGGGTTTAGACAATTTGACGGCATCTTAAAAATCTTGAAGAGAAATTACAGATAAATGCAACATTCTTTGGTTTGTTCATTTTTCAAAACAAACAAATCATAATTTTTACAGCCATGTCATTTTTTTCAACTTCCAGGTTCACAAAATGAACAAAGCAGTGGTGTTAAAATGTAAAAGAAAACATGAAGAGGCTCTTATATACTGCATGAGCCTTGTTAGCATAGAAGTTAACTTTTTATAATATTGCCTATAAATCAAATTATTGTCTTTAAACAGTTAAGCCATTACAGTTAAGAGATTAGTGTTTAGCAGCCCAATGTAACAAAAACTTAAATATTTAAATAAACTATTTTAATAGTATCACATAGAATACTTCATGTAGGTGTTACGTAAGCTATAAATGTCCAATTTTGAAAGTGACATCAACATCAGCTTATAATACTTAACTGAATACTTTTGCTAAGTATTCAGGCTGATCTGGCAGGTCCTCCAGTAGTGCTGGGTTTTTTCTGTAGATGTAAACATTTGCATCTGCATCTTCAGTCTGCACCAGCTCAGCCAGTGAGGAGACGCATGTATCGTGGTCATTCAGCATACCTGGCAGACGAGAGGACTTCCGCTGGATTCGTGTTGATCGCCGCACGGGCGTCAGAAATTTGAGGTCTTTGATGGTGCTTTTGCGTCGCGAGCCACTGCCTTGTGTCGTTTCACATTCAATTCTCTTTTTCACACTAAAGGATGAGAAAACCAAATGAACACTTTAAAATTCTTACATATTGTAGGTTTCTTTCTTCAAACTGTTAAATTACCCCAAACACACCTTTGCAGATATGGAGTTGTTTTCACATTGTATTTTACAATGGATGACCCCGCCATTTCTGGAGTGGTGCTCTTCAACTCCTCATCACTGTCATCATCTTCACTCGCAAATGGCTTCTTCTCTATAGGTTCTCGATCATTATCCTTATTCTCTATGACAGCCTTCTTCGTGTCTTCTGTAAGGTCGCTCTCTGGGTCTTCTTCATCACCCAGTTCCTCCTCTTCCAGAATTTCAAATACTTTATCGGTTTCCTGTTCCTCCATTTGCACTTCTATTCTTTTCTTTGCCACCATATCGGATTTGTCAAAATGTATATCTATCGAGGATGGGCAAAAACATAACAGCAATTTATATATATATAAAAAAAAAAAACATCTCAAAAAGAGTATAAGTTTGATTATTCTGGTAATGAATTTGCAGTTCCTGCATAAAGAATCAGGATGAGACTCACCATCTTCACCTGACGAGGACGTCTCCATTGCCTCCAATTTTTCACACAAGTTCAAAACCAACTGCATATTGCATAGAAGCAAATCAGAAATTACAATAAAAAAAATCCCAAAATACATCAGTGAATATCTATTTGTGTGCCTATCTATCAGTTTCACAAATAAGCCTATCTTATGGTTCTTACCGACTCCATCCTTATCTCTGTGTCGATTGGCAAATCCGTATCACTGTTGTTCAGCAAGTCTAGTGTGGTATTCATAATAGTGCTTGATCTCCTAGAGCACACCGTTTTAGTGTCAGGGACTTCAATATCATTAGTCTGGTTGTCAGTCTTCAATGCAGCAGTTGGATTTACAGCCTCAGTCTGGACGACATGATGAGATTGGGAACCAATTGTGCCTTTGGGTCCTGTTTTAGGCTGTGGAGCTGGTTTTAGTGAAAGGGTTGTCAACTTTTCTGATATCGGAGGCCTCTTCAGAGCTTTTCCTTTAGATGCCAGCCACATTGCAAGCTTTGCTCTGAAAGTACAGTATAAATAAAACATAAGACAATCACATCAACACATCATCTTCTATCTGCAAATTGTCACATTTGTCCAGGTAAAACTTATCAGGTTATGCTTGGCTGAAGTTTATTAAACACATACATTATTGTTAAAAACTTTGGTGTCTGTAAGATTTTTTTTGGGGGGGAGGGGTCTCATGCTCAACAAGGCTGCATTTATTTGACCAAAAATGCAGTAAAACAGTAATATTGTGAAATAATATAACCATTTCAAATAAATTTTCTATTTTAAATTTAGTCTTAAATGTAATTAATTTTTCTGTTGGCAGAAAATATTTATTGGACACATTTTTGTTCATAACGGTCATGTGTAATATTTTTGTGGAAAGTTTGATTCTTCTTTGATTAATAATTTTTTGTAACTTACTAAATGTCTTTACAGTCACTTTTAATAATTCAAACATTTAATAAATTAAACTTTTCATTGGTATTGTACACAACTCACCTTCTCTCTTCAGCCGTATCTACTTGTAATTTGTACTGGCTGACTGTACTTGTGACAGGCCTGCGGACTTTCTGTTCAGTGGTGGCTATTTTGGGTTTCTCCACCTGCACGGTCATCTCTTTCTTCTTTAAGGTGCTTGGTTTGCTGATGGCTGAGCGCCCTGTAGCTAAAGGGGCTGACCTGGGAGGAGCACGGAGACCTGCTTGGGAGACAGTACCTGGGAACTTTTGTGGTATCCGTTTATGGGAAACGGACTTCTGGACTGTTTTTTCAGGGGCATTCAGCTGGATATCAGAGACAGATTTCGGTCTAGATGACAAAGCAGAGTTTACTTTGGGTTTAGTGGACGCCCATAGGGAAGTAACAGACTTGGACCGAACTTTAGACAATTCAAGTTTTGGTCTGGTCACATCTGGTTTTGAAATCGCTTTCTTTTCTGTGGTCTTCACGTCACCACTGGTTTTTCTGAAACAGTCGATTTTAGACTGTACTACCCGACCCTTATATGTGCCAGGTTTGGATTTCTGGATGGCAGAGACAGTGGAGGGTGGTTTATGAACTTCTTCCACAAGCTTTTTGTGTCTTACAGTCTGCTGCGTACTGAATGCCTGGCTTAGTGTGCTACGCTCTGAGGGATCAGGATTAGTTTTGGCCTTCGATGTAACAACCTTTTCTTTCTCTCTTGTTCCAGAGATATCCTCCTTAAGATCATTCTTTGACTGAAGGGGGGCAGATTTACATAACACTTTTTGTTTTGATACAATACTGCTGATGACTTGTTTTTTTGGACTACATACTGGTTTAGCGTTTTCCTTATTGCTCTGAATAGAAAGAATAAAGAAGCAGTATTAAACAAACTACATTTTAAGCACACATACATCTTTCCCACACGTACATGTGAGAGAATAAAAGTTATAAATCTATGATAGAGCTGGGCTGCTTCACAAAATTTAATATGATCACCTTTCTCACCACCGACTTCATTCTGTGCAACTAGCAGTGGAGCTTTTCAAAGATGATGAACTTCCCCTGCAGAAGATCACACTGTTATAACATTCAAACAAACCAAACAAGAAAATATGTCTCAAAAAAATAAGCCTATAGACCCAATATTCATTACAAGATGTGTAAAATAAGCAACAACAAATATATGTAATTTTGTCGATTTTTATTAAGAATATTTAACATGACAGATAAATGTATATATTTTATGATATATATTTTGTATCTGACGACAATACACGCTTGAAAAAAAAAAAAAAAAAAAAAAAACAGTTGGAAAATGGAAACGGGGGTTGCGCCCAGACAAACCTGAATACCTCAGAACCTCAGAACATATCAGACAATAATTTCTGGTTTTATAACGGTTCTGAAAGATTCGGCGACGAGTTTCCAGTATAATAACACGCTTCAAAAAGATCCAAATCATGGCAATAACGTTATTCACAAAACATTTGTGACAGTCACCCAAACAAACATCTAACGTTACTTACGTTATCTACTGCTTCTTCAATCAGTCAGGTAAGACCAGTATAAATGTCTCAGTACTGAATTTGTAGAACAAATCTTCTTCACATTCAAAAACAGACAGCGCACGCTCTTTCAAAAAGATTTGAGTTCAGTTGCGCGGCGAGCTGTCGGATTGGAGAAAACCGTTTGTGAGTCACATTTGCCTGCGAATCGTATTTGTTGTCTCTGATCACGTGATCAATGTTGACGCGTTCGAGTTGGCCCCACCCCTTTGACTGAAAGCTAGGAGCTGCCTGATTTGAATCAAAATAAAATTCCTTTAATAACTACTCAGTGGCAGTTTCAAAACTGTTGAGGAACCCAGATGCCCTAAATTCCATTCTAATGGCATTAATGTTTTAGATAGTATTAGTTTTTGTAAGAAAATCAATGTAATGTCATTTTTGATAGCTGTAGACACTAAGAAATTGTTAACTATGGGTTTTATGCGGGTGTGTGTTAACAGCATAGTTTATATAGTTGATTTTCTCCGTATGAAATTATCTAAATAATAATAATAATTTCATTTCATGTTTTTTGTTAGTATTTCTTATGTCACAGAACATAAGACGATGACAAACATGCCATTGAATATATTTATATTCTACACACGTGCATACACCCAGATTGCAGTTCAGACTTGGAAAGTTTGGACACTTCATTTGTTCTCCCAAAAGACCTTGAAGTGCATAGCAAATCACATTCAGCCACTAGATGGCAGAAGATTCCACAGTCTTGATGCTCGCTCTAAAATGATTAGAAACCCATTTGAACAATATGACTGTGAAAAGTGCCTTCGTTTCAGTGTGTTAATGAGTAAATAAGGAGTTATATCTATTAGGCTATGACTCCAACTGTGATCTCAAATTGCTTTCCTCAAGGGTTCTACTTTAATATAATATTTAATTCATGTGATATTCTGCTGACTGTATCATGTGAGGTCTGTCACACACTTGTGGTCATTTCTGCTAGTTAATTATGACCTTTATTTGAATAAAGTAGGGCAAATAATTTTACTCTATAAATGTGTCTTGACTAATTTCCTAGAATTCAGAGGCAAGAAGGAACCAATTTATCTGGTTGGATAATCAAGTAACTTATTGGTTATTCTGTTTTAAGTGGATATGGACTATGAAAAGCATTGTTTTCTATGTTGGACAGTAAATCGTCCATGGATCTAGCTACTAAATATCTGCTAACATTTACATTTTATTACATTTATGAGAAGATATTCAGTCCTGATGGTACGAGATAAATTTTTTTATAAAGAACATTAAACAAGTTGACAAATATTCCACTGATGACAACCCTACTAACTAAAACCATGCATTCCCAGTCCTGCATTTAATCTTGACAGTAAACCTATAGTTGCATACTATTAAACAATTTCTATGAGGGCATCATAGAAACCACCTGCACAGCTTCCACCTTTATTTGCTACAGAACTGGTGTTTGTGTACTGAACTCATCTTGAACTCAAATGTAGCTTGAGTTTAAACTGCACATCAATAACAGCGCCTATTAAGGGCATCACCAGAGTAAATTTGGGTGGCATTATTGCCGTGTGATATAGAGGGGGGGTAATGGAGATTGGTAATGTTCAATACTTGCTTATGACTGTTACTGTTCACATAAGATCAAAATGCTTTCTAGGATACAAAATAGAGAAGTTTTGACATCACCAGAGTCAATTTGGGTAACAATAAAACTATAATGTGTGAAACAAAGACGAGTGATGAATTTGTCTAACCTGTTAGATTTGCCTTGTCAGATTTGGAGACCCAGCTAGACCAAGATGTTATTTTAGGATATAAAGTAAATGAGGTTAGATATCAACAATGTGAGTTTAGGTAACATCAAACCACTCTGTATGAAACAGAGAGGGGTAATGGATTTCGGTAATGTTTCATTTCCTTGTCGCATTTAACGACACTGCTGTATGTCTGATACTGTCCGCATCGGACCAAAATACTTTTAAAGGACATAAAATAGAGAAGGTCAGATATCACCAGAGTGAATCTGCGTAAAATTAAAGCCATTCTGTGTGAAATAGATATAATGGATTTTGGAAGTTAAGAAAAAAACTGTCTAATAAACAGTGTTGCCATGGTTATTAGGAAATATCTGACCAAAGACATTTGATCATGTTATTCAGTCAACCTGACTCAAGACAATACAGGTGTATTGACAGTAAATCGCCAATTAAAAAAATAGAGCAAAGGTGAATTGTTTTTAATAAATACACACAGCTTGTTTTCCCATTAGTCTGACAGATTCTGCTTGTTTTAGCTGAAAACATGGCAAAGCAATGCATTTGTCAAAACTCCACCACGTGTGACATTGCTTTTCGGTTCCACCATTGGCCTGTCCTTCTCACTGACAGGTTTAGCATAATTGAGTGGGAAACTGAATGAACTCTCTCCCACTCAGTCAAGTGTTAAACCTGGGTGAGGTTTGATGAAATGCTATAATTATCAGTAACAGTTCAGTAACTTCTTCAGATAGACATATGCATTCCTAAAACTATAACAGCATGCATGTGTGTGTGTGTGTGTGTGTGTGTGAAGGTTTGCTGTGAAGGAACAGCAGATCGCCAATAACTTCTGATCAGCCCTAACATCTTCCCGCAGTGTGAATCCCTGCAGTTTCGTATTCCATCGGCGAATACTTCTGCACTGCATCACCCTGTCGGAAATTAACACCAGGCAATCCATCATTCCAAAAGAGAAAGATACACGCAGGTTAAAAATACACAGATCATTCAGATCAGGAATGAGGTTTACAGAGTCTCTGTTAGAGCAGTTAAATAAAAGTGATTATGAAAAACAAATAAACTAAAAAAAAAAAAAACACTCAAAATGAGCATTGGTGAAATGCATTTTAAAAATAGTTTCTTTAAATATAAACATCGATATATCCTCAACAACTGAGTTTTTTAATGACAGTATTTATTTACAAATGCAGTGAAATAAAATGGACATTTATCCATGTTATATAAAAGTCGTAAATACCAAACGAAGATCATATAAGTCACAATCTATAGTCAAACATACAATGATTAGCAAATACACAGTCCGTTTCAGTATATTATTGCAGCAGAAATATTTAAGGCAATAACAGGACATTATTGAAACTCGTAATATAGAATACAGTAGGTTATTATAATAACACAATATACCAAAACACAACAACTTAAGCCACAGAGAAAACTGTACTTACACAAACATGATAAAAAAGCAACGATAAATGAGAGTAATACAGTAGAGTCCTTGTGAACACAGAAGGTCAAAATGGGTTGTTTGACAAATATTCCATTTTAATGACACTGGCACCACTTGAAATGCAAAAGATCGCAATGCAGGTCAAAGGTCAGTCGTAGGAAAAATCTCATGTGGGAACTGTCGTGGAAAGTTAACTGTTCAGTCATGTCTCCTTATATACGATATGTGTTTGGGAAGTGCACAGGATGTAGAAGCTCTCTGAATCGGAGAATGAAACTCATGCCCATATACGTACTGTTTATGGTTTCCTCTACTGTTGTTTTGTCTTCCACATGTTTAGTAAGGGTAGTGTTTCTGTTTCTTCCCTGCGAAACATGCCATCCACGTGCACAACAGCATGGCCACCACAGCTCCAGCCCCGGTGCAGTAATAAGCCCATCCGATCTCACAAGAACCTGAAAGAAACATCAACCTCAACAATTAATACTCAAAAGGTATTATGTTCACACAATATATAATGTGAGGCACAATATATTGTGTATATGATATCTCCAGTCTGCCTACCTATAAACAGCAAAAATAAAATAAAATCTGAAATTGTCTATATACTAACGTACCAAGTTCGAACTGGTCAGAGCTGTTGCCACAAGTCTGTCTGACCTCTTCACTGTCCCACCCTAAAGGGTACAGGGCACACCCCGATCCAATCAGCAGCCCTGCAGAGAGAGAAAACACACTGTGAATACAAATAGACCTAAAAGTACACTTTATAACATGACTAAGAGCTCATGTAGGTTCACGCTGTGTGAGGAGAAGAGCATGATATCTCTTGAAAAATATATGATAACCATGAAAAACAGCACTTTATGCATTCTGTCACTGGTGTGAAAAGCTGTTATTTGTTTTACTGCAAACAATGCAGGATCATTAACTTGTTCTTTTTATATGACACAGATACTCTATCACAAGCAAATGCAAACACACACCTCCGCAGAGACGATAAAGCACAAATCTTGTTTTCATCTGGGCTCAAGATCCAAACAGCTTTGAAAATATGATAATTAATGCAGCAAGTAGCTTATTTATAAATGAGCTTCTTGGGAACGCTTTCATATTTTCCCTTTTATGTTATTACCAATACAGCAAAAATAACCAGGCATGTATTTCCCACCAGAAGCATATAAAAACATGGTTTCAGTAATGCTCCTCCTCTCCTGTGAGCTCTAAATTCTTACCAGTACATTTCCTAATAAAGAACAACTGCATGTGCCTTCATCTACCCAGATGCTTTGCTTTATGGTCGCTAAAGTCAGGCTCTTTTTTCAGTGAATATTTTGTGATTATGAATTCTATATGTATATATTCAAATTATTATATATAGAATATTATATAAATAATATAATATTTATATGAATATTATTATTTATATTATATATCACAGGTCAAAAGTGTGGAATAATTTTATGCTCACCAAAGCTGCATTTAACTGATCATACAGTGAAGAGTAATATTGTGATATATTATTACAGTTTTTAAATAATTGTTGAGCACATTGCTATGTGTATTATGTAATGCCTGGTTCTCTTTGTGTCTGGTTACAAATGATGGGTGTGTGATCATCTCAAGTTGTCTGTGGTAATGAAAGGACAGAGGACTGAACACAAAGAACACTCCCAAACTGCCAAAGCACAAGCTAAAGCCCAGTAACAGTTTATTTTTGGAATGATGTGCTTTCATTTGGACTTAAGACTTTGATGTCACAGGCATTCTTTGATATAAAAAAGTATTTTCTTCAAATGCCTCCTGTTCAGCAGTTCTCCTTGACAAAGACAAAAATGGACCATTGTACGCCCTATAAAACTAGTACAGACTAGGTTTAATTCAATACTTATAAATAGAATGAATGCTATGTTTTTCCAACCAAATACGCACTAAATGTATCATATACTAGGTAGATTAGCTTTAGCATTAGCATTCACTGCAAAAAAAAAAAAGTACTACAGAACTAGTCTGAGAGACACTATGCATTACAAAACATGTACGCACTAAATGTAGCATATACTAGGCTAAACATCCAAACTAGTATGCAATAGGTAGAATTCACTACAAAAATGTACTAGCCAACTAGAGACTGCATTACAAATCAAGTGAGCACTAATGTAGTATGTACTACACTGAACAAAATTATTAACGCCACACTTTTGTTTTTGCCCCCATTTTTCATGAGCTGAACTCAAAGATCTAAGACTTTTTCCATGTACACAAAAGGCCTATTTCTCTCAAATATTGTTTACAAATCTGTCTAAATCTGTGTTAGTGAGCACTTCTACTTTGCCGAGATAATCCATCCACCTCACAGGTGTGGCATATCAAGATGCTGATTAGACAGCATGATTATTGCACAGGTGTGCCTTAGGCTGGCCACAATAAAATAGGCTTTTTGTGTTTTGATTCACAAAAGTGTTGTATTTATAATTGTGTTCAGTATATGTAGAGTGCACAACAAAACTAGTATGTACTAGGTGCCCTACTCTACAAAATACTGTCAAATATAAAAGTTGATGGTAAGGAGCATGTGAGTAATGTATATTACTGGACCTGAACAAACAGATTGAGCAGCACTAGAGCTCAGAATAAGAGGAACCCAAAAGGAATTTTGCTTTGACTCAAGAATGAATCAAGGGAACAAAGCAAAAATAAATATAAAAAATATAATAAATAATGATCTCATGAAATGTGTGCGTTTACAACATATGTGTTTTAGTAACACGACGAAAAGGGCATTGTCTGCGATGGATAAAGTCTCTTTAGTGCAGCTGCTACATATTTAGAGGAAAAAGCGCATCAATCTGAAATGTGTGAGAGAGGCACGGGTTAACACAATCCAGCATAGGAAGTGCTATTTCTGAACATTTCATCTCTAAGGATTCTCATGTTGCTCCCATATAGAGATCAAGCTCTAAACCGAAACCCATAATCCTATTTTAAACCCTCATCTAAACACAATTCTCTCCCTGCATGGAGAGTGGTAGGGTTTGAATTTTCAATCAGGCCAAAAAAATAGTGACCAACTTCAATCTTCTCACACACAAATATCTTGGCAATGCCAATGATTAGGAGACCAGCAGCATTTAATTTGAGAAAAAAAAACATATTTAATAAATTTAATTTAATATATGAATAAGAATTTAAACATTTATTATAAATAAAAATAAATTCTCTAATAAATTTCTAAAATTCCAAACTTCTAAATATTCACAATGGATGCATTGTTATTTTTATTTAGCAACTGACAATCATACTAATTCTACTACTAGTAGAACTACTACAAATTTTCAATCTTTTTAAAAATAAAATGTTAAAAATAGACATTATTATTAATTTAGTTACTGATTAATTTATTTAAAGAATAAAATAAAAAATATGTATTATATTTTAATAAATAAGAGTTTAATAAAACTATTATTATTATTATTATTATTATTATTATTATTAATAATAATAATACAAAAAAATAATACATTAAATTAAATTAAATTTAAATGTATGCATTTAGCAGACACTTTTATCCAAAGCGACTTACAGTGCATTCAGGCTATCAATTTTTACCTATCATGTATTATTATAAATACATATATTTAATAATAATAAAAATTGCAACAATAAGAAATCTATTTGCAATCTATAAAATCAAACTAAGAATAAAATATACACAGAAAAGCATTAACTAATCAAAAAAATTATTCACTGTAAACCCGAACGTTCAAATTATTAAAAAAGATTAAGTACTGTATACTTAAAGTTTTAGAAAAGGTTCTACTAACTTAATTATTTCAAGTTTGTGTAACATTGTCTTCCTTTTTGAGTAATTTTAACTAATTATTTTTATTGAATGGACATTTTTTGTGAATAAGTAATCATAACTTAAAAACATAAATACAACTTTGTATAATTAAGTAATTACATGCTAAGAATGATGAAGTCCCGTTATTTCTATTCTTTCAAATAGAGATTATTTAAAAATAAACTTAATTTATATAGCATATTTATATTTATATAGGCTTGACTGCCATCTTCCTCGACTGATGAGCTTATTCAGACAAAAGACATCAAAAACTGGGAAGATATCAGATGCTCTGGCTGTTTTTTTTTTTTTTTTTTTTAATACATGATGAACAGATAAATAGATTATTACACATTTCATAGGTTGAACTAGTGGAACATTGAACAGGTTCAATGATTCAAACAAGCTTTGTGAATTTAGCAATTAGTCCAATTTGTGTTTGCCATTTGTCTGATTGCATTAAATATGTGAACAGGTTATTTGTGGACACATGTCCTGATTGGACTGCTTTGATCAGTAAGCTCTTCAGTATATACAATTCTGTTTTTATCTAAATACACTGTAAAACCGAACAGTGAAATTAATTAAATGAAATGAGTTACTGTCACTCAAATAATAAGGAGAATTCACTGGACTTAATTAAGACTAAATAAGTTTTGTAAACTCAAAATGTTGCTGTAGTAAGGTGAACTTAATAAGACTGATTTTTCTAGTTCCCAGCATGCTTTGCATCAGACAACAAGGAAAATAAATGTAGAAATTAAGTGTTATTTTGTGTATTTTTACATAAGATCAACATAGAGAGACATAAATTGTTACTTAAAACTTCTGTTATGTTAGGATTTCTGTTGGTTTTGTAGTGCTACCATTGTGATGAAGAGTAGAGCCTGTGGTTAGGTTGAGAATGGACAGATAAACTTAAAGACTACTATATGTTGTTTGATTATTTACATGCAAATATTATAAATGTTTTTGGCAACTACATTACATGGCAGTGTACTTACACAGTGTACTAGTGTGACTAAGGTGTACTTAAAACAATAACAACACAAACCAATAAAAATTGAGTTTGTTAACATAAAATGGTGTGGATGTGTACTTATGTCTTAAAAGTTCTGTGAAAACTCAAATCTTTGTTATAATAACTGAAAAGAATTGAGTTGGCTTAACAGAAAACTGTAAGTCATATTAACTGCAAATATGTAAGTTGAGTTAAATGAGCACTTTAATTTAACTGTTATCAAAAGGTACAAGTAGCAGGTAAGCCAACCTTTTAAGTTCTGGAAACTTATTCGGGGTGTACAGTGTTTGGAAACTTAAAAAGCATGAGGGACTCCAACCCCTGATAGGGGAAAACAAATGGAATCTGTTGTTTTCTATTGGTGAACACACACAGCTGTAGTCATTGTGTAACACAGCAGATGGTCCCCTGTCAACACTATACAGTGCTCCCACAGCCACAGCCAGACAACACCTCAGGAAATGAGAGCGCCAAGACATGGTCTTCAGTGGAGACAGGACAGCTGAGACAACAGTCTTATCACTAAGAGCAACACCTCTCATAGCTACTTACACACGCTCTCTTCTGTGAGTGCACATATAGGGCCTGCATACTGTATCTTAAGTGTTTTTACCAGAAACAACAGGAACCACAGTGTGAAGGAAGGGACTGGAGTGCAGTTGTGACCTTCAAGAGCTTGCATAATCTTAAAGGAATGACTTGAACTTCACATTTAACTTACAATCCAAAAGATCTATTGCCAGGAACGATGGGTGCAATTCACTTATAGATTCATTAAACACTCCAGCACACAACGATGAGACGTATCTCTTATCCTGACAGCCGACAACAGTCTCAAAACATTCCACTTTCATCTCCACTGCAATCAGTCATCCCATTCCTTCTGTAAGTGAGAAGAGAAGATTTGTAGTTGTATGGCATTGTCTATCGCCACATTAATTTTCCATGACCCTTTCTGAGTTTGGGACACAGAGGTCTACAGAAAATCTCATTTCAAGTGTAAAATTCATGATTATAAGAACCTTATATAAAATATAGTAATAATAATAATATTATCATAAATGTTTTATATAAAAACACAATTATATTATATATACTTCATATTTAGAAATTTTTTGTTCAGAAGTCCATTTCATGGCTTGAAGATCAACAAATAAATAACAAAATAAACGATAACAATAATAATAATGTATTATTATTATTTTATACAAATTATTATTATAGAAATATACAATTATACACACGTAAATTTCATTAAATAATTAAATAAATGATAATAATTAATGTTGCCTGAAAAACCACCAGATGAGTAATGCCACATTCATGTGTAATTCACCATAACCGTTTGGGTCAATAAGCTGCAAGCAGCAGATTTACAAAGCCAATATTTCTCAAACAAAAACACTGATTTGGCAAATTATGCCACATACTAGCCATGATTCAAAGTCTTTATAGACCTTGGGATCTTGAAAGTTCTGTATACTTCTAAAGCTTGTTTGAAGTTTCTTCAGAAGCACTTATATGTTTGATGATAGCACTATCATCGATCATGTTCTTCTCTTCCATACAGTTTGGCACCTTGTAGGCGAACAATGTCAGACATCTCGCATCTCACTTTGAAGTCGGCATAAATCTGCCCCTCTTTATTAAAAAAGTCCTAGCAGGCTGTGATCGCTTCTGATTGAGAACAAAACCCAGATGGTTCTCATTCTATCACTGAAAGCCGTCACTCCTCAGAATTGGAGTGTGCTGTCTTGACATAACCATCATTTTCATGGAAGGGAGGCATTCATACGGCGCTGGCAGGTCTTGCAGGTCTTACAGCCTTTGGGATATTTTATTATAGAGCTCTTTCATGACCTAGATGTCTGGCTCCATGCCTGCACTGCTGCTCTCTCCTGCCCACCCACTTACATAGCCTCCATACTCCTCAGAAAAATACCCATCTCCAAGGTAGGGGAGGATGAAGAATTGTGTTACGCTGGCTTAAAGATGAGCCTCTCAGCCAGATCATTTGTTAAGTGCTCAGACACTCTGGACCATATACTGGAATAGACAGCCCACTAAAGTAGTGATACATATCTCTGCTGACTCAAGCATCACATTCATCATTGCTCATACTTAAGGTTAAGGATTTGAATCGGTGTTATTTTAGTAATATTTATATACTATTATAGTATTTATTACAATTTCAAATTAGCCTTTACAGTTATATTCAGTTTTCATTTTAATTTTATTTCATTTCCTCTACAAACTGAATGATTATAATAGAATATTCCAACAACAAAATTATTCTACAGTCACATTTACGAAAATGGCCCTAGATCTCAATCTAATCTAGCCATAATACAGACAAAAATTTGACCAAATAATGATTTGAATACAAGTAACTGGTGATCAACTCCAATTTTGTTCATATCATAATGGATATTCAGTCTGCTGATCAAAGATATTTCAAAGAATTTAATGACTGCTGAAATTTTCAAACTTAGCAGCTGCAAAAGCAGCGTGACGATTAGCAATGCTACTGTTGCCTCTCTCTGGAGGGAGAGTCAGGTCAAGGATGAAAGGCCATGACAAACGGGTCAACGTGGCCTGTGAGTTTAAACAAAGTCTACTCGTGTTCTCATGAGCAAGCACTTCTGAGGGATGATGAGGCTCCAGGCGGGGTGCCACGTCAATCCAAAAAGCCAACAGAGAAACACAACAGAAGATATTTTGAATAAAATTTCAACTGTTTTTTTTGCCCATTTAATGATAGTGGAGGACAACGCTTGTTACATGGATAAAAGAAAACACTTAAGACATTTTTCAAAATATCTTCTTTCGTGTTGCACAAGAGACTGTAAGTCATAGAGATTTGGAATGACATAAGCATGAGTAAATGATGACATAAAAGGATTTCAATCTCATCTCCGACTCCAAGGAGGTCTTTTTGGGGCAGCTGTGGCCTAATGGTTAGAGAGCTGGACTAGTTACCAGAAGGTCGCCGGTTCGAGTCTTGGTGCTGGCAGGAGTTGTAGGTGGGAGGGAGTTTATGAATAGCGCTCTCTTCCACCCTCAATACCCATGGCTGAAGTGCAAGGCACTGAACCCCCAGTTGCTCCCCGGGCGCTGGATATATAGCTGCCCACTGCTCTGGGTTTGTGTTCACACTTCACTGCTGTATGTGTGCACTTGGATGGGTTAAATACAGAGCACCAATTCTGAGTATGGGTCACCATACTTGGCAAATGTCACGACTTTCACTTTTCACTCATCTTTTACATTAATTTTGCCAGAAAACGTATTGAGAATATAATTTGGTGCCCTACAACAACTCTTCTTGATTAAAGAAACAGACAGCCCTGAAACAGAGACGGTTCTTGGCTTTAATGTCATTCATCTAGATGAGACACTTGTGGTGTCCTGAAGGCTTCATATGACCAGCATTGGCCTCCATGTTCATGCATTCTCCCTGTCATTAACATCAGTATGTGAAATCTTGGTTGGAAGATCTGATCACAAATGGCTCCATAACGGCAGCATATGGTGGAAGAGCATATCCACAAACCATCAAAGTCAACTTCAATCTGAAATTAAGGCCCCCGTGGAGAATGATGCAACATTTCTATTCCACACCATCTTCCTGTTAAATATTACAGAATCAGTTTCCATTTCACGTTTGGTCAGTCCGCTTGAGTTGCTCCTTCAACAGATTATTTGCTTTAAACTGAAAATTGTGTCATCATCTACCAAACCTCACATATCACTTCAAATGGATATGGCTTTAAACCAACTGATCTTTTTAAACCCTGAAGGAAATGAATTTAGCTATTCTTAAATAAATATACTTGCTTCTGAAAGTATGCCTTTTGATTATTTGACCAAGTATTTTCTGAGGGCAAAGGACTTTCACAGACCACCCATAAACTCTTGAATGGGATTTAGGATAGAGGATTAAATAGGGAAAACTAAGGCATTGTTGTCCTAACCCAAACACTGACTGGGTGTCCTTCAGAAAAAGGTTATGATCTGAAGTGCTTCTACAGTCTCTCTTTCGACACCCTAATGATTTCAATAGTTTCAACATAACATTCTTGCAGATGTTGAGTTTTGCTTTTCTTTTTAACCCTAGAGAGAGGGGGAGGTTTATTGAATTTGGTTGAAGTCTACATTGGAAACATCTGGATGCAGTTACAACATATAGTACATTCCCACACAGAGGAGACGACGTCATTCAGGAATCAGCTGGAGAGAATTCAGAAAAAGAACTGATGGGAGGAACCTTCCCAAAAGACCCACAACGTCTATCCATACCAGATGCTAAAACGACACTCGAGAGGTTCTGGGTAAAAGAAGAGAGCTCCATTGTTGTAGAAACAGCTCTAGAAGTGTACCTTCAAATATTAAGTGACTGAGAGAGTAACTAAGGCGTACGTTCAGTAAGAGCTGTTAATGGCTTTATTCATTACCCATTAAACTTTTATGTTTAAGGCATAGTTCACCCAAAAATAAAAATTCTAGCATGATTTACTCACCTTCATGTTGTTAAACATCTGCATTTTTTGTATGTGAAATATACAAGATATTTGAAAAAAAAAATTGCCACACAATGAAAGACTTTACATTTAGAATGGAAACAAATGATGACAGAATTATAAGTTTTGGATGAATTATCTGCTTTAAAATTGTTTGGAAAAAAGTTTGTAGTATTTCTAAAGAGGTTTCACCAATATGCTATTGGTCAGCCAAACATATTGCTGTGCCCCCAAACTCAAGCCATTGGTTGAGCAGATTGGGTTGCTCAAATAAACAAAGCAATGTTTTGAATTTACCACAGAGTTTACACTTTTTAGCAAGAAATCAACCGTTGAAACCATTTACTTCTAGCAGTCTATGCATATCAAGTTGGGATTTTTTTTATATATTTAAAAAAATAACTTAAATGCAATTCAACATTTAATTCAAATCAAAATTTCCCTGCCTTTTACTTTGTAAAAATGACATCTTAATTGCTCACATTTAAGACTTCTTCCAAGTAGAAAAAGTCTGTACCCTTTTAATATTTTTCACCCTTTCAAGATGTGATTTGAAATAGAAAATGCACTTTGATCATGGACGAGCAATGGAGTGGGAATCTGAAGGGTAAAAAAAACAGACAGGAACGAATGACATCAAAGGAAGTTATGGAAAACATGTAAAGGTGTAAAAAAAAAGAAAAGAAAAAAACACATTCCAATCAAAAATGCCAGTGTGAAGTGATATCACACATAAGAAAGGTGAGGAGTAATTTACACGTCATTAGAATCAGTTACCTACTAAAAGGAGGGGGGAAAAAATTGAAACCAAGGTCACTGCTAAGGACACATACCAAAAGTAGAGTCATCATCAGCTTGGATGTGAGAAAGAAAATCCTAGTTAAGCTCATGGGATGGATATCAAGGTATTCTTATACAATTATGATTTCTCTTTACTGAAGTTCTGGCCATATATATATATATATATATATATATATATATATATATATATATATATATATATATATATATCCAACTCAGTGATACAGTTTTTTTACTATTATTATTAATAAGTTACATGGTTAATACTCTTGGTTAACAGTTTGTTAAAATCCCTAACCCCAAGTATGAGCTTGGCAAGCACCAGTAAAAAGATTCAAAATGCACACACTCTTACTGACAGAAAACCCTGATTGTAAATCATGGAAGGACTGCCAAATAGGAAATTAAATCTTTAGTTTATAGTCCACCGCTCATGTGAAGAATTGGTGTGTATGTGTGGGTGTGCGCGAGAAAAATCGTCGATCATAGTTTGTCCTATGCTAGCATACTAGGCTGTCACATTGTGCTGTGAAAGCTGTACCAGGAGTTCCAAGAACAGAATATGACTTCTTGTCATCCCCACTTAAGACTACACTACCTTCCCTGATACACACAAAATAACTCAAACAAATTAAATCGCTTTTTTACTTTGTCCCTATAAAATGTTATCAGCTCAAAGGACCATGTATGCCCTCTTACAGGTCACAGTGGCACTGGGTTCAAGTGTGATTATCTTCCTATTGATCTGATTTACACGTACCGTTGTTCAATGTTCAGGAAGCACACCATTGCACGTGATACATTTTCAATTTAGTTGGCGCGATGGCGGAGAGTAAAGATGTCCATAAACGGCAGAGAATGTTTAAAGTTTGGGATCATTACATTCTTAAAAAAAGAAGCGAACAAGTTGCAATTTGTCTACTGCAAAGTAGACCTAGCATTCCACAGCAGTAAGACTTCAATGATTCAGCATCTGAACCGAAAACATCCACTCCATGCTGTTTCATCAAGCGTCGCTGAAACAAAGATTGATGTTCGCTGATTTTAATCCCATGCTGTATTTATAGTGATGCGGTTTGAATAGATATGATGTTAAGCTTTGATGTTTTTAAGTAGTAAACATATTGATGTTCAATTGCAAGAGAGTATAGCCAAAAAAAAAAATAACCCCTTCTCATACACACACACGCACCCTCGTCTCTCTCACGCGCCAGTCAGGCCAATCGCGGCAATGCATCACATATGCTTAAACTTTTATGTAGCCATGCAACAATAATTTCAGCATGCATTCACTGTATACACTGGGACGAGATGTTGTGACGTGATTTTTCGAACGGATGCTTCACCTAAAATGCACCGCAGTTCAAGTGATGCAAGCCAAATGCAGCGTTCTATTGAAAATTAATGTATGTATTTCTGCTGTACCAAATTGCAATGAAGCAACTGGTCTGACTGGGGCGACACTTTTCCTCACACATGGCATGCATGCACACACACACAAACACACACACACTGAGCAGTAAAATAGGCTCTCAAACAATTGGTAAAGTGAGAAAGTTAAAAACGTCTTGTCTTAAAAAGCACAGTGCTTTTGATGCAAGATGCAGCAAGACATGTTGCAATGGTCAAAGTCATTTAGTGCATGCATTTAGTACACCTAACAAATAGACCAACAATTACATCTGAGCTCCATTTTTGGGTGAATACAACTGAATAGTCTGGTGGCAATAGGGTTTTAAAAAAAGTAATTAATTAATACTTTTATTCAGCAAGGATACACTAAACTGCAATAAAGACATTCATATAGTTACAAAATATTTAAATTATACTGCTTTTTTAATTATTATTACTCTCCACGATTCATGTCCGTCTCCTACTTCTTTCCTAAAGAAATCAATGCAAATATAAGATTACCAATGCAGCCTGTCTTTTGAGGTGATTCATATCCAATATCAACTGAGATTTAGCATTTTATTTTTTGCATGTACTTTCTTACAATATAATTAAAGCACACTTACAAAATGGAAAATCAATAGCTTTCAAATCAAGCACAGTAGATCTTTCAAACCTGCAACAACAAGAAGTCTTCAGTCATGAAGCTCGCCAAAAAAAAAAAAAAAAGAGTGCACAGCTAGAGACTGGGACAGTGTGTTAGAAGAACACAATAGTGTTGTGTAAGATGAACACACAACATTTATCACTTATTATTAGCCAAAACAAAATTATCTGTATTTTAAAAATAAAGCATCCATAGATCTCTCATAACTCACTGGTTTATTTAAAGACTTTCCTGAAAATCAGTGAAAATAAATCTATCCATTTGTCTGTAGTAAAGAAAATAAGTGCTTCAGGGGTACAATGTTTGTAAACCACTAAAGGAAGAAATTCTAGCACATAAAGAAGCTTGTCTTCTCCTCATCTGACTTTCTCCACCAAGCACTTTTTAATCTATATATAACTACACTTGGCAAATAGCATCTCAATTACCAGAGCGCTATCTGTGAAGTGGCCTGCCAGGGATGAAGGGTTACTGCTGCCAGCGCTCGCCATGTCATTGTTGACTTCTGGGTTGCCAAGTCAACTGGTCAGAATGTAGACAGAGTGTTCCAAAACTCACAAACTTACAATCTGGAACTCTTCATAGCAATTATATCCATTTCTAAAAATTCTGACATCCTGTTGTGTCTATATGTGGGTGGGCAGGTGGATGTTTATGTGCAGTCCAATCAAGGCTCATTGCCAGGAAGTGAAGTCCTGTCTTATCAAATCCCAACACCGTGAAAACAGAGGAAAGACCCGCACAGACTCGGACCTGCTGTTACACATGGAATTTTCCACAGCTGACTGGCATTTTTTTGGCAGCTTTCATGATGAATTAGCTGTTGTTTGTTGAAGTCTGCATGAAAAGGTGCCAACAAAGCGTGGACACAAAAGGGACCTTTGAAATAAAATGGTAAAGTAAATCTGAAGAAAAACCTAGAGTGCTAATTTAGACTCATTGCCTTTTCACCACTAACAAAACAAACCTGACCTAACAAGATTTACTTTGAACACAGAGATGTGTATCCATCTCAAAAACATCTTCTTGCTCTTCTCAAAATGCTTTTACCAAAAGACTGAGAGAGCATGGGTAAAATTCCATGACAGCAATGTGTGAGAAGGCAATGAAGGGTGACTGGTCTCCATACAATCCTTTTGCTCCTGCTCACCCCTGAAAGGGATTGTCATTACGTTTAACCCAGAAACTACAGGCCAATAATGAACATTAAAGTAAAATAAGAATGCACTACAAAACTATTCTTTTTCCAACTGGTTTGAGCTATTAAAGGGGGGGTGAAATGCTATTTCATGCATACAGAGTTTTTTACACTGTTAAAGAGTTGGATTCCCATGCTAAACATGGACAAAGTTTCAAAAATTAAGTTGTACGTTTGAAGCAGTATTTTTGTTTCCAAATTCTCTTTCCGGTTTGTCACAAGTTTCGGAAAGTTTTTTTCGAGTATGGCTCTGTGTGACGTTACATGGAGCGGAATTTCCTTATATGGGTCCTAAGGGCACTTCTGCCGGAAGAGCGCGCGCTCCCGTATTGCGAGGCTGAGCAGCACAGACATTTCACTGATCAGATCGATTCACTGATCAGAGCGAGAGCATCGCGAAAAGTCACAAAAGAAGTGTGTTTTTGGTTGCCAGGGCAAGACAACCCTGCACAGATTACCAAAAAAAAACAGCATTAAGGGACCAGTGGATGGAGTTTATTTTTACAGAGCATCAACGGAGTTGTGCAAGTGTTTTTTTTTGTTCCCTGCATTTCGAAGATGCTTGTTTTACAAACAAGGCCCAGTTTGACGATGGATTTGCGTATCGTTTATTTCTTAAGGATGATGCAATCCCAACGAAAAAGGGTCACGATCGTGTGTTGGAACCGCAGGCGGTGAGTAAAACGGCTTAAAATATCTCTGCCTCCTTGTTAGTGCGTCCGCCTCCCATCGGAGACCCGGGTTCGAGCCCCGCTCGGAGCGAGTCGCTGCTGCTGCTGCTCTCGTTCAGTTTCAGCCACCTGGATCTGATTCTGGATCATAAATAAACGACTGAATCTGACTGTTAGCCATGGTTTGTTTTGGATGATGGTTTTTCCCTCACGTAATGTCACAGCTTCCACATGCTCTCAACTACTCTATAGGTACTCAAGATTAACAGGATATTGAGTGAAAACGAGCATTTCACCCCCCCTTTAAAGATTTGCTTTGGGGTTCCACAGAAGAAACAATGGCATGGGTTTGTAAACACATGATAGTGAGTAAATGAAGACAAAATTTTAATTTTGGGGGGAAATATCCCTTTAATAAAGCAATCGGGGTAAGCAGCTGCCGAGACCAAATTGTCTGCATTGAGTTCCATCATAAACCTTGACATTCAATCCCTAGACATGATTGACAGTCCTGAGCTCAGCTCTAGCGGCCGGCCAGCCGCTGCTATCAGCCTCGTGCATATGATGTAAAGCCGCACTGTAACCAACGCTGTTACAGACCACCACACACTTACACGGACCATAATTCTTATTTCAATCAGCCAGAGAGTGAGGAATGAATCAAATGGTGAGGGGGAAAAAAAAGAGAGAAAAAAAGGCCACTGGTGTGGCCTAAACTAAGCTCATGAATTATTTTACCTTCATAACAGCCAACAACAGCTGGGAATGTTTTCATGGACCTAAATGCATGATTATTCCAAAAGCCTGTTCCTTTTTAAAATCACACAGCGGAAAACTTCACGATGTCAGTGTTGTGACGCAGGGAATAAATTAGCAATGCCGTTTAGAAGAGCATAACATGTCTGCTATTTAAAATTATATATTAATAAAGGAGCAGGTAACACTGGGGAATACACTGCCGTTCAAAAGTCTGGGGTCAGTAAGAATGTTTTAATGTTAATGAGAAAATTGTGTTACAATGTAAAATAACTTATTTCTATTGAAATCTATTTTAAAAATGTAATTTATTCAAGTGATACAGAGCTAAATTATCAGCAGCCATTACTCCAGTCTTCAGTGTTACAGGATCCTTCAGAAATGATTCTAATACGCTGATTTGGTGCTCAATGAAAATGTCTTATTATTAACAATATAGAAAACAATTGTGCTGCTTAATATTTTCTATTTTATTATTATACATATTTTATGAATATAAAGTAAAAAAATTATAATATATACATATATATATTTTTCATATATATATATATATATATATATATATATATATATATTTGACAAATCTTTCATAACATTCTAAATGTCTTTACTGTCACATTTGATCAATTTAATGAAAAAGTTCTAAGTCTTGATCTTTGGCAAAAGTTTGGCAAGATTTGGCAAATTTCCCAAGATTAACATGCCATTAGAGTAGGAAATCTTTTTTGTTGTTGTTGTTCATCACGCAAAGCGGCACATTTGCAGTATATTGTGATTAAGTCATATGGAGAACTTTTATGATATATTTATGATATGTTTTGGTGCTTCTGTGTCCTTTTTGTCCAGTCTCCAAACTCCCCATTCACCATAAATACATAGAAACGAGCAAGCAGCTAATCCTTTCCATTCTTGCTCTATGAAGAAAGTAAGTCTTATAGATGAGTATGCAACAGAATTTTCATTACATTGGTTTTGACAGCAACTGCAGTAGGCTAAAAAAGAAACATTTTACAGATTGCTGTGGAAAAAACTAATACACATTTAAACTCAAGAATGCAGTAAACTGAAAAACAAATCTTCAAAGCTCTCATGGTGACTCAGTGATAATACCTTCTGGATGCAAGAGACTCTAAGAGATGAAAACTGTTCTCTACTGAGCTTTCCTCAAATGTGCCTGTGCCATCTGTGTGAATCCAAAGCTTTTTTCTCTTCTGCCTTATCCTCCAAAAAATCTCCCTGCCACACTGTTGGATCAGTCTCTGAGCTAGTAAAGAAAACCATTTATTTCCTCTTTTACTGTAGCCAAAAAATGTGTCTACTGCCACAGTCGTGGACCTTAGAGGACCATCTGGAAGCCTGGAACATTCCAGCATGATTGCCCTGAGGAGAATGCAGACCTGCATTCCAATCTGAGGGAGGGAGCCGTGCTGGAGAGGGACCACGCAGCATTGGAAGTGGACTGAGCCAAGTTCGCCATGGAACTTCTCAAAGTTTTTGATCACAGAGTCTCCTTTGTTCACTTAACCATGGAAAGTTGGCTTTGCTCAAGAGTGCGTTTACGTATTTGTGAAAAGTTAATCATGTCTAGCTCATGCCCTCCTGGATAAGAAAAACCTCTGCGATAAGAAATTAAAGTGATAGTGCACCCAAAACCAAAATTCTGTCATCATTTAGTTACCCTCATGTTGTTCCAAACCAGTACAACATGTATTCTTTCTTCTGTGGAACATAAAGTGTCTCAGTGTTGTCAATGGGGTCTAACATTGTTTTAACATAATGGCATACCAAGACACAAATCTTGAGTAATGCCTCATATATATTTGACCAAAAACATGCATGCAACATTGTGGTTGAAATGATTGTGTAATGATTTTAAATTTCAGCCACATCAACTGTTTTTAGTTGATTTTGGATGAATCGGTTGATCCATTTCACAAAACTGAACCATCTGTTCATGAATCAGACTTATCTGGTTCTCAGATTTAACTCACTGAATGCTTCAGTCAAAGCAGTTAAGTGAATTTCAGTACGGACTTCTTATTAATCACACTTTACACCATTAAAGCTTTAAACCCTCAGTCAGTTCCCATTGAATATAACTGATTGGAAAAGAACAGTCCTTCAAAATGCCTTCTTTTGTGTTCTGTGGAAGACAGACAGTAAGTCATACAGGTTATAAACAACATGAGGGTAAGTACATTTTAAAATTTTCATTTTTTTGGGTCAACTATCTCTTTAACCACAGTGAAAGATGTCTCCTATTTGCTGATAGTTTTATTTGATGATGACACAGAAAGAAGTGCTAGATACTATTCAAGAGATGCTGAAGCAGACTGAGGACATGGTATACAGGCAAATATGAAAAAGTATCCGGACTTTCTTTCATGCCCTGCACACCCCCACACGCTCACATATGCTATTCTGAGCATCTGAGGATTTGAACATCCCCACTCTCTTGTGAATCACTGCCTTTCTCATTTATGTGAGCTGGTTTCAAGATGTGCCTCAAAGCTAAAATATCATACTGGATTTGAAAACCTTTTTTTTTTTTTGCCAGTTAAGTTTCAATGAATAATTCATGATTTAAAGATCTCTTTCCAACACATGTTTGCCTGACTGCGGATTATCAGGACAAACACACCCACAAAGACACTCAAAACAATGGGAACACAAACCTCTTTATATTCAACACACTATAGCAAACTCATTCTGAAACTCATCAAAGACTACAACACATTCTCATCTGTGACACTAATTATGTTTCCATCTCCTCGTTTTTATGCGCATTTTGAAGTACTGCATCATAAACATGTGATGGAAATGCTACATTTCTGGAAAAAAACAATTTGCAAAAGAGTTTTTACGCTTGAGTGTTTTTTGACTTCTGTGAAAAAGTGTTTATCCTACATTTCTTGGTGATATTTAGTGCCAGCTTATCAGGATTTGGTTCTCTTTGACTTGTTGGATGGAAACGGTGCTTTTTCGCAAATGTTTTATGCGATATTCCAATTCAAATTCACAAATATTTTATGCGATATTCCAAGTTAAATTCGCAACTTTGGATGGAAACACAGCTACTGTCTGTATTTTCAGAAAATTTAAATTATTTATACTAAAATAAAAACAACCTTTTTATTCATATTTAACCTTTTTATTTTTCCAGTAGATTTTAACACACACCTAAATACACTAAATTATTCCTCTTATCTCAACCCAAAAATCCTTCTTTGCATTCCATTTTTCCCTTAAGCTACAATAAGTGAGCAAATCGTTCCAGACTAGTGCTAAACAAAGGCAAAGATTTTGTCAAGCTGAAAATGAAGTCATGCAGCACTCCGCTTTTCTTACAAGAATGTAAACACATGCGAACACCAGTCGAAGCCATGACCTACATATCCTTACGACTGTTGTGTACAGTTTTGTCAAAGTGGCCGATGTTGCAGCCTGTTGGAGAAGTTTGAGTCATTTCCTTATGGAGTCACGGAGGAATCATTTCTTGTAAACCATGAGGGTTTCTTTATAAAAGTTGAGATTGGCTAGCTGATGGTGCCCTGCTGCTCTCACGTTGTTTTCTCTGGAATCCAAAAGTCTGCTCTGAGGATGTTATATCTACTAAGTATGCCTTAAATTATGTGTGTGGGTCAAATAACAAGAGAGAATAGAAAACGGCAAGCCTCCTAAATGACTCCTAAAGCGAGAACTGTTATTGCACATCTTGTCTAATGACCCATTTTTATTTCCCAAAGCATAAAATATCCCTATGGCTGCACTACGTATTAAAAATCTGCACTCTGTGATGAGAAAACAAATACCAGTATTGAGACATTGCACATCATGAAACTGCATCTTGATATCAATTTGTGCTAGTATCTAGGTATATTCATTACTTTAAAACTCATATAGACAACATTTTTATTCAGACATTTAAAAGACTGTTGTGGAAGTTTCTGTCTTTCATTCTTTCACTATGCCATTTTCTTGGTTGTAAGGAAATAATCACAACACCTCTTCTTTTATAGCATAGGTTGTGGACAATTTCAGCTTGCATGTATGCACACTAGTACATCATTCAGGCATATTCTGGCATTTCATTTAATACACATACTATAATTTGGGATACACTAGGACAAACCTAGTAAAAAAACAAGTAATATTTCACTTTAGCACAAATGGTCAGACATATTTTGCACATTAAAAAAAAGAATTAGTAAAAAAGTTGTTTGAAAAACACATTATTTTTCACATAGTTTACATTATCACAACACATATCTCCCCAGTCTGACATGAACGGGTTGGTCAAATATCGACAAATTGGTTATTTGTCGATATTTGTGATATCACAAATCCCAAAATATACGCGTTGTAGTCCAAACAAGTCGTTTGTTGTAGTTTTTGAAAAGTAATTTCTGTTAAATAAAATATCTCCTTTTGAACTGGACTTTGAGCTCTAATATGTAACATGTAAAACAAACAGGGTTCAGCTTATATATGTTTCTGTTGATGGATGTGCATTCTGGCTTCCCAGACATTACAACAACAGGGATAAAAAAAAAAACCTTGACAAACCATTCACTCAATGCAAAAGCCATATGATGGTATATGAGCAGTCATTTATTCCGTCATCACCTGGGTGCTGATAGCGTGTACGCACAGATGAGACCTGAACAGCATACGTTGATATCTGTGTTTAAACTAAACTCATTTAAGCTCTCATCCAAAGCTCGCAAACCCGCACCTCAGAATATTAAGTTCCCTCAGAAGTATTGTGTTTAAATGGACAAATTCACACAAAAATTATGTTAAAATGCCCGTCTTGGTTAAGTATCCTACAGCAGCTATAGCCGGCTGAACGCAGGCCTACTGTATCAGTGCATTCTCTTAAAGTGACAGTCTTTATATTAATCGAACAGCAACAACAAAGAAATCACTCACTGCTCTTTGATTGAAAAGCGTTTGTAACTTTAATAAAGATTAATCTTATATAGTCAAATATGCAATGCTGCTTTACATTTGATTACTTTATTCAATTTCTGTACCTAAAAAGTAATGCTAGGCCTACCTAAAAAAAACTGAAAATCACTGTTTATTTTATTTGTATCTTTACTCTTTACTCTATTCTTAATAATATATGATAAAATATTTATTTTTAATTTGAAAGTATAGTTTTTCCGTAGCCTGGTAATACCAAATTCTGCTACTTCGCTTTGCTTCGTAGACAGAGTCTGGATGGGCATAATTGACAAGCGTTATCTTTCTCATGGGGGGGGCGCTTGTCTGAAGTTTAAAATCATTGGTTACCCGTAAGCCAATCACATAACGTTTGGTTATGACGTGTGTTATTCGCCGGCTCAGCTGCCTCGAAGTTTCACTGTAAACACAGGAATGCTGCGAAAACAAAACCATCGAGCGAAATACCTCTCGCTGACGATCAGTAACAGTTGATAAATTTAACTTTTCCCAAAACCTGTTGAGACTCGGGAGTAGGGCCACAACTTCACCTCCACTCAAAATGTGAAACAAACACTTTTTGTTCGGGCTTCAGTTGGCAAATGCCGGGAATATTCTCCACCACAGAGTGAATAGCATCCCATGTCTCCATGTCCGCTGTCGTTTTCGATTTCCCTAACCTAAACTACAATACAAAATTTGGCGCTTACCATCTACGTCACGGCTCTCAGCCCGCCCTCTGTTCGTTGATTGGCCGGCTGTTTTGGAGACGTTGGGAGATAGTTCGCTATCTCAGACCGAGTACAGAAGCATACAGAAGCAAACAAAATTGAGCGGAGGTACGAAGTCTGACGTTGTCAGGCTAGTTTTTCCCGTAAACATAGCACATACCGAACCATACCGATACCATGACTCTATAACTGTGAAACAAACAGAACTGTGAAAAAGTTGAACCGCTTTCACCCCTGCTTAATAGTCACGAAAAACAACATCGCAATGCAACAAATCTTTATGGTTTTAAAAATAGGCTTTGTGTAAAATAAAATAGCATTCTGATTTTGTGGTGTAATATAACTGGCCCTGTGAGATTTCTAATGTTGCATATCATTTAGGAAGGATGAAATGTGGACTGAAATTCAATCATAACGGGCTACACCCAATGGTGTTGGGTTTACAAGACATTATCTGGTAGACACTGTCATTGATTTCTGTGAAGGATAGGAACAGACTTTCTTCACCTCTGGCCTGTTTAGTTCACTGTGTGTGACTCTTTTTCTCCTATCCAGCAACATTCCAAATACAAATCAAACAGACAGTGAGACATAGTGAGAGATGTGCACCAGTACTGGAGCCAGTCAGTCTCCATCAGCTGGATCCTGCCTGTCTTTCTCATTCACACCTCCCTACGCTCTCACATCTCTCCATCCGTCTCTTTCCAAGCACCCAGGGGTCGGCACGGGTCAGCTAAAACTAGCGTATACACTGTCAGCTAAGTCTGTTACCACACAACCACAAATACACATTTCACATTGCTCAAGCATACACATGCTTCCGTTCACCGCCCAAATGTACACAAAAATCAGCAGTTCTCAACACCTGGCCATATCTGCAATTAGAAACGTTCCAGCGTGACTAATTCAATATTGTCAATGCAGATTTAGAGAGGGATTTACACAGCACACAAACGTGACATGTGTGACATCCGAGCTAACAGAGGGAGAACAGGAGGTAAACTTTCACAGCATCAACGATTTTGTACATTGTGCAGTCCAATGTAACTGGACGTAAAGTCAAGGACAACTTTTTAGAAGTTAATTATTATTGTGACACTTTGACAGCCTAATGACTTACAAGTAAAGTGCCAAACTGTTGCAGTTTCTGAATTCAATCTTTGACAAACAACATATATATTTTTTCCAAGCTGCATTGATTCTCTGTTGATATTCCTTGAAAGTTTACAGCTCAAGCAGTGAAAGCTTCTACAGTAATTCTACAGTAAGACAACTTGTGCTGGCTGGATTACTGAACCGTCACGTCTCAAAGCTCACTCGAGCACACGGACAGACAATTGTTGCCACCTGGCTTATATGTGTTTTCCTTAGGGTAAGGTTGTATAAGATTTCCTCACTAAGTATGACGACATGAACTATTGAATGAAGGGCCCACAGAAACACACAGGGCAACTGTGTTATTATTCTGAGCACTGAGTCACAGCTAAACATAAACTGGCCTTATTTTTTTATTCATTTAAACAACTGAAGACAAGGCATTCACAAGTGAGTATAGAGGAAGAGGACACACACACACACACACACATATATATATATATATATATATATATATATATATATATATATATAAATAAATAAATCTGTATTACTTTTTTGACTCTTATGCTCACAGAGGCTGAAATTCTTTGATCAAAATTGTTTTTTTTTACAAAAACACACACACACACACACACACGTTTCCAATCAGCTTATCTTTGTAAAATGGCACAGCTTCTTAAATCTTACCTTATTAATCAGTCAGTCACGCATTATATTATGGTATTAAGCACTATTAATGATATAACTTTAGTGATTAGAACTAAAACTTGATAACCATGTATGAATGCATATTTGTCATTTTAACTGAACTTAAGACTGGTGGTGATGCTTAAGATATTTTTGGTCATTGAGGGTTTCTGTAAAAAAAAAAAATATATAGTAATAGATCATATTAATTATTATTAAAAGATAATACTACTACTAATTCTACTACCATTCTAACAACATACAAGGCACTATGGATTGATGAGCTGCTGGGTTCATGAATATTAATCACATTGTCTGCGTTCGGTCAAACTGATTTGCTGAAATCAAAACAGGGATGGTAATAGATGAGCGCCAGCCAATGAAATTGCCATTTTCCCATTCTTATAATCTTATAATAGTCTTGAACACACACACTGGCGAGTAAAATCTAAGAATTTACTAGTTCTTTGACTAGTTCTCCAACAACCAGCTCATCGATCTGACCATTAAGAGTTCCTTAAGTCTTATTGTCAGGTGAGCCCAAAACCAATCTAATCATAGGCTTTTAGTTTAGACTGATTAGTCGACTAAAAGTTATACCAAACAATTAAACTATGTAATTTTGCACTTTTCTAATGTGAAGTGTGCTTGTATGGGATCAGCAAATGCAGAATTCCACAGAAAGTCTATAGAAAGAAATGTGATCTCACTTTGCTTCCATGTTAATTTTAGAATATTTTGGTAAATTTGATAATGCTAAGAGCTAGTGTAAAAGTGTAGTATCTCATTTCTTTTTATCATATTTTATTTTACCCTTTAAATTTCCTGACTGTCTTTCAGGAGAGCGTGCATGATGTATTCAAACGTGCAACGGATGCTGTGAAGCAAGACATGGGTGTGAGAGGAAATCCAACAGGATGCAGGAACCATAATGTTCCTTCTGAACACACAGGCAACAATATACAAGTAACAAATAATATTCCCACATGAAAAGGGCAAACTGAAGAAGTGATACACCAATGTGGCATCTGGCATCCGTCCCAGAATCAGTAAGTCCATAAGTGAGTCTCTTTCATCTTTACTGTATCAAGTGATAAAAACACTGTAATGTCACAGCCTTCAAGGACAAGGAAAAAATGCAAACAGGAAATATTTAGTTGGCCTTGAATAAAACATCACAAAGCAAGCAGGTGTACATATCAAAGTGTGTGTGGAAAAGTAAAGAGTGCACAAAGGAGAAGGAAAATGAAAGAGACATGAAAGAGAAAAAAAGAGAGAAAGTGTTGCCTACAGTCCCTAATAGAGAGGTCACATATAATCAACCTCCATTATTTCCCATCTCTCTGAAATGGAGCAAAGTCACTGCTCTGAGGCAGGACAAAAGAAGAGAGGGTGATCATAAGCTATAAAGCCCCATGAGGGGTTCTCCTTCCCTCATATTCTGCTCATTACGAGGCCAATCGCTTCATAAGCAGCTCTGTGACTGCCTCGAAATATAAAGATCTTGTAAAAGAATAGTAACAAGAGCCAATTTATTCTGTTACCTCCTGCTCTCTCTTTTTATGTGTGAGCAAGCCTGGATTTGCAATGCACATCCTCTTTCTTGACCATTAAAAGCTTATTTGGCCAGGACTAGTTTACCCTGAGGATGTCAGGTAAATTTGTGCTTCTCAGACAATTGAGCAAGCCCATTTTTTTTCTCTCATTCCTCTGTTTAAATTACTGAGCAAGTCATTTTTTCGGGCCAACTTTGGAGTCCTGTGAGAAATCGAATGCTGTCCGGAGAGGAATGTGTGTGATTACGGTATATTATTTTTCACATCGCTTCTCCTCATTTGCTTTGACCTTTTGTGAATGCCGTAACTAAAGCTTAAATTTCTCATTTCACTGCCTGGTGCCTTCTTGATGGATTTAGACCTCTTAGCTGACTTCACCTTGCCATCTGGGTAAAATAACAGTTGGTGGTTCAAGTACTACTGGTATTGCATCTGATTAAAGCAATACAGAAAGCCCAGCCACAAACTAATCAGAAAGGCCAAAGTAGTAGGAGCATCAGGTTCGATTCTGTCATTTTGTACTCACCCTCATGTCATTCCAAAGTCCAAACCTGTACAACTTTTCTGTACATAAAATGAAATTCAGTGGATCCCATTGACATTCATTGTAAGAACCAAAAAAAGACGTTATTCATAAATTTTTTGGTGCTTCACAGAAGAATTTCAGAGCGATATGAGGGTGTGTAAATGATGACAGAATTTATATTTTGCTGTGAAATATCCTTTTAATTAAATTAGGTTTATTTTGTAATTGTACATCCCATCCGAAATCACCAATTGAAAAACCAATCCCATCCAACCAGTACTAAGGACATGAAAAGAAACTCTTGTTTGCTTTTCACTATTTGTTTAGTTACCAAACAAACTCAAACTGATTTTCACCAGGGTGTAGGTTTGCAGTTTCGGCACAATCAACAAGAGGTCACAGGCTCCACTCCTCACAAGATGACGTGAATCATAGCAACAGAATGTCAAAACAAGCACACCGGCTTTCACTAAGAGGATACGGTTGTCATCATGTGTTCCCGCTAAGGAGCTACTAAGTATGTGCGTCTGGGAAAGATGCAAACGAAAGTGTGTTTGTGAAGTTGCAGTGTTTAATTTGAATATGCATTTACAAGCACATTCATCCATCCTTCTGACAACCATTCTATACATCCAACCAACCAATAAATCCATTCATTCTGCCATCTATACATTTATTTATTCACCATTTACCCGTCCAGTGAATCTCCAGTCGAGCTCCTTGTAACTGAACTTACCTCCCACAAACTGTATCCCTCCTGCCACACGTCCTATGGTGCGAGAGATTAGATCTGTAACACAGCATCCCATGATTGCTGTGAGAGCCACCAGGAGCAGCAGTCCGCAGCCTGTCCCCGTCAGCACCGTGCAGATCCTCCACTCCAGACTTGGGATGCCCTGAAAGGAGGCATAGCGCCCACACTGCTCCAGCATAACCGTGCCACCACGGGCCTCATCCCTTATGGGGTAGGAACAGCGACGGAATGTTCCAAATGACACCGGCTTACCCATCTGTGACCCAAGTAGCCAGTATGGCATGAAGAAGCCTATGCAAGATGTGGCTGCACAAAGGAAGGACAACAGGGCCCATACCATCCCTGCACATGTAAGACTAGATGCCATTGCACTCAGCTCAAACTTTTATATAGATGCAAAAGACACTGATTTCAGGTTGAGTGTGCATGCAGACCTCCTAAGCCCACCAGCCCAAATCCTCCAGGCATCTTCTTGTTTGGTTACACCTGAGGAAATATAAAAAAAGAATGTGAGCATTAGTAAAACATTGGGACATCGGTTTCTTCCAGCCACAAATCTGAAGTGACAATCTCTTCAGAAACTGCGTAAGCTTAAAGATGTTTACTTTCTAGTGTAATTTTCAACCTGAAGAAACAAAGGGAACTTTGAGAGAGAGAGAGAGAGCAAAAGCTTGTGTACAAATATTTTTTTTATGACAAATCTTAATTCATACCATGAGTACATAGAGCAATTTTTTACAAAATTTCACAAATTAATGAAAAATTAATTGCTGTATGTCAATTGCATTATGCATAACTATTAAGTGCATATTATACATAATTATTAGCCTACCTTATGTGTGACAAGACCTCAAAAAACGTAGATAAATGGAAAAAAATGGCAATGCTATGTTGCACATACCTTCTCTCGTGCATTTCATTTTTAATTCTTAATGTTACCAAAAAGAAAAGTTAACGGACACATTGTCAGTCATCTATCAATGACCATATGGAATGTAAACAAAAAGGAAAACATGTAGGGCGCACTGTCATGTGGAAAGTCCAAAAGTGAGTCAGAAACTGATTCAAGCATGCGATATAGATCTTACATGTCTGTGTCGTTCACCGTGTCCGAGTCCACTTGATTTGAAAAATTAAAGAGAATATATGACGGCAAAATTCAGCGTATACTGTTTGCTTAAATCCGTTCCTGGGTTCCGCGTCTCTGAAGTCTTTAACTCCGCCGTGTACAGTCCACTTACTGCCCGAGCGCTTGCACGTCTCTTCACGGGACTAAACCGAGCAGGAAAGCACAAGCTGAGGCACCGATCTCCATATCCTCCGCCCAGGGGCTGGTCTGACAGTACGCCGCGTTTCCCAAGACTCCGCCTCCAGCCGCGAGCTCTCGCAGACTCCCTCGTCAAAGTCAAAGTGATTTATTTGTCATTCTGTTCTCCGTGGGAGAAACGAAAATATATAGGCTATAGAAACGAAGACAATGTCTCCAGATGGCATGGTGAATAACAATTACATCTTAGCCTACTATAGCCTTGTGTTACACAATGAGTATATTCAGTAGTTTTATAATTCACAAATTAACGATAAGTAGTAGCCTAACATACTGACAATAAATGATCAAATTGTCTATAGGCCTATGCCGATTTTGAAACATACGTCTAATAAAAACGCAACAATACAGGCTAGTTCACATAAAATGCACAATTTACAGAAAATAGGTAGCCTAACTTAAGTAGGCCTAATTTTTGTGGCACATGCTAAATAGCGATGTCCGATTGGAGAACAAATCGTTCTTTTGAGTCGGATCTTTTCAACGAATCGCTTCAAACAGTGCACACATCGGAATGGGTATCGCTCCCAATATCGCATTTCATTCGGTTCTCTGAAACGAACTTGTTCGAAAGAATCTAGACTCGCAATCATGAGTCCCAACAAATCCCGCCCCAGACTCAGGGTCTCAGGGTCTATCACATACTAAAGAATTTTTGTACATTTGGAATTTATACCATAGCCTAAATACATTTTGCTGTTGGATCACCCTCAATCTTAAAACACAGTTTAAAACAACCTAATTTGGGTAGTTTTTGGAATATTTTACAAAAGTTTAAAGGGGGGGGGGGTGAAATGCTATTTCATGCATACTGAGTTTTTTACACTGTTAAAGAGTTGGATTCCCATGCTAAACATGGACAAAGTTTCAAAAATTAAGTTGTACGTTTGAAGGAGTATTTTTGTTCCCAAAATACTCCTTTCCGGTTTGTCACAAGTTTCTGAACGTTTTTTTCGAGTATGGCTCTGTGTGACGTTAGATGGAGCGGAATTTCCTTATATGGGTCCTAAGGGCACGTCTGCCGGAAGAGCACGCGCTCCCGTAGAGCAGAGCAGAGACATTCACTGATCAGAGCGAGAGACCGAATTGTCACAAAAGAAGTGTGTTTTTGGTTGCCAGGGCAAGACAACCCTGCACAGATTACCAAAAAAAAAAAACAGCATTAAAGGACCAGTGGATGGAGTTTATTTTTACAGAGCATCAACGGAGTAGTGCAAGTGTTTTTGTTTGTTCCCTGCATTTCAAAGATGCTTGTTTTACAAACAAGGTCCAGTTTGACGACGGATTTGCGTATCATTTATTTCTTAAGGATGATGAATTCCCAACGAAAAAGGGTCACGATCATGTGTTGGAACCACAGGCGGTGAGTAAAACTGCTTAAAATATCTCTGCCTCCTTGTTAGTGCGTCCGCCTCCCATGCCGGAGACCCGGGGTTCGAGCCCCGCTCGGAGCGAGTCGTTGCTGCTGCTGCTCTCGTTCAGTTTCAGCCTCGGGATCTGATTCTGTTTTGGATGATGGTTTTTTTCCTCACGGTAATGTCACAACTTCCAAACGCTCTCAACGCAAAAGCCTACTGGCGCTCGTGATTCTTTAGCTCCGCCCACATGTCACGCCTCCAGCCGGTCGTGTTTTTCCAGGAAAAATCTGTACAGACTATCTTTCTCTTATGAATATAATAAAACTAAACACTTTTTGGAGTTATGAAGGATGCAGTACTACTCTATAGGTACTCAAGATTAACAGGATATTGAGTGAAAACGAGCATTTCACCTTCCCTTTAATGAGAACTTAAAGCTGCAGTAGGGAACTTTTGACGCTCTAGCGGTTAATAAACAGAACTGCTTGCGTCTTGCGGAAGAACAGCATAGCCGGAACTACTTCTCTCTGTTTATGTCTATGAAGAATCACAAAGGTACTGGGTTACTCTGCCGCGGTATCCCCGAAGCAATCTAAAATAGTCTGAATATAAACACTTATTATAGGTGCACCCTAGTGATTCAGGACAAGCCAAAAACACGGTTTGGAAAATGGATTCATGGTGTACTCGCTTATTATATACATTTTTCTACATTTTGAAAACAAACAAAGTTACGGACCGCAGCTCTGATTGGTTATTTTTTACCAGGAGCGATGGAGTTTCTGCAAATGGCAATAGGACCACTGGGAGGAGCCAGAGGAGCTTGATTTTTTTCACAGATTATCTGTCTCATATTCTACTGTCTGGACATAATGACAGGTTTAATAAATATGTAAAAAAATTTTTTTTACAAAAGTTCCCTACAGCACCTTTAAGTTTAGTTTTCTTTTAGCCGAAATATGCTGCGACTACCTCCATAACCTGCCCATAAACAAACAGTAAACAGCTCTGAGGACATATTTTAACATCAAAAGTATTATTATGCTGTATCTTTATGAATAAATTCATTTTACGCAAAACATTAGGCTTTTCCATCACACGAAGAGACCACATGATGCTCGTTTAGGACTCACACCACGCGCCTGTATGATGCTTTGCATAAAATTAAACGATATACAGCACAGTAACGATTTTATAGATTAAATAAAATGTACACAAACCTTTATTTTACCAAATAAATGCATCAGTTCGATGGCGCTTAGAACTGCTCTCTCCTAAAGAAGACGCAAAATCCCCATGATAAATAACTCCAACCCGATGGGTTACATCTGACCCATCTGAGTAACACTTAACTACCCAAACATTGGGTTGTTAACATTTGACCCAGGAGCTGGGTAACACTAAAACTACCCAAAAACTTAAAAAAAATAATAAAAAATAAATAAATACAAATAAATACAAAAAATAATCCCCAAAAATGCTCAACTCAATATTTGGGTTAGGGTTATAATCCAGGATTTGTATTTATTTATTGATTTTGCATTTTTTTAGACCAGTTGGTTTATTTCTCATAATTATAAACAATCCTTAAGAAAGTATTTTAAAGCTTTTTTTATGTGAACATCATATGCAGCTGACCTGACAAAAGAAAACTCTTCAGTCTAAACATTTTTAAAAGGTATAGCCTGGACATCAATCTCATTTATGCTGTCACACTGCCTAAACGGCACATAAAAACCAATGTTGCATATCAAAATGGGTCTGAGGGCAGCGACGACCTTCACGATCAGACAGAGGGAAGGGTACACCATCAGCAGCTCTTCTTGATCCATTATTATAATTTCTCGTCAGCAGTTTGTCTCTGGTGACATTGGCTGATGTGGCTGTAATGATGCTTTAGTATTCAATATCTTCACTGCTGTTTCATACATTTTATTATAAACCAAAAGCAACATCAGAGATTCTCTGCATGTTAAAGCGGTTCTGATCCTAATGAGAAATTCAAATTGGGGAAGCCCATCTCATCTTCATTCTTCTTTCCCTTGTGTAAAGTGATGTAGCCGTAAGCAGTCATGCAGAATTCATGGAAAGTGCCTCTTGCACCTGAAATAACCAGACTGGTTAAAGATCTGGGCAGCAACGTCTTCTACAGTGGGAGGTATTTCTCCTATCAAAGAGTTGAGCCAGAATGTGAATTTGAGATGAAATCTCTAAATCAAACGTTAGAGACAGCACAATCTGAGCAGTTCAGACAACCCTCTGATCTCTGTTCTAACAGTTTGTTCAACCCAGGTCTGCTTTTAGATAAATGGATCATTTAGCTTCTCAATGGACCATGGGCTTACAGAAAAGAACCACCCAGAGAGCAATACTTGTTTGCACCTTGAGATCGATTGAAGTATTTGTGACCATATGTTTGTATACCTGATGCCCCCCCCCCTCATGTTACTGAATACTCTCCCTCTCCCTCTCTCTCTCTCTCTCTCTCTCACACACACACACACACACACTTTGTGGTGCTGCTCATATTTAATTTCACCAACAAACAGAAAAAGGTGACAAATTTCAGTTTAGTTTAGTTCGTTAAATAAAAGCAATGTGGATGTGCTTAAAATCTGTTTGCAAAGAAATCTGATTTTTGATCTGGCTACATATGCCTACTTTCATTTTACATTACTTGTTTGTCTTCTAAAATCTTTATTAATTATAAACGTATTAATATATTATTAATAATAAACATTTTATATTAAAAACGAACATTAAATCAATTCTAATACAATTTAAGTTAATTATATTTATTAAAAATAAAACCCATCTAGCCTTTAGTCATGAAGTGTTTTGTAGGGAACAGTCAATAAAATGCATTCAACAGCTACTACATATGATATAACTTTAATTTATGATATTTGTGTCCTGATAGAGTTATGGCTCCATTAGCTCTTATGATTAATTGAGCACCAAGTCAATTTGCAGCAGCCATATTGCTTTCCGCCTGACTGATCTGATTTCAGCTTAGTATTCAATGAACCCAGTAAGCCAGATGTCTATTAGAAGTGTGAGGAGGTAGGTGCCAGACGTGTGTTCAGCTCATTGGAATTCACCTGTACGTCACAGATGTATATGACAGTAGTTAGAGTAATTTAGTGCCAGGCTGACATTTACTATCCTCGTAAATGACATCATATGGCTTTCTTTGGTGTTGACTGAGATCTCTCTGGTGAGTCGCCATTTGAGCACATGAGCACATGGCAGTGACCTGAAGGAACAAAGACGCTCATCAAAACCTGCGTATTATAATTGTACTTTCGCTCTCTCTCCCAAGCCGAACACAAGATGGTTATAAGCTGTCAAAACTTCATAAAAATCATGTTAAATAGTCTTCCTTTGTGTGGTGTAATTGACACCAGACACCGAGACACCAGAACTGTTACCTGCTAATGATGAGGAATCTCACACAAGAAGTTAATGAGATCTCGCAGTTTCCCACACAGTTACCTCATTACTGCCAATTCTTGATGACAGAACAGTGTCCTTGTGAGAAATTCATCAGTGAGGCTGACAACGAAAGTCACTTCACAGTGATTGTCATTGTCATTCCCTTCTTCACTGAATTGAGCCAAGATTAAGGATAAGGTTTTTTAGACTGCAGGCGTTTTACTGATCAGCTAGCTAACCAATAATGAAAAAACAAGCGTAAAAGCCCCTGGAAGTCACAATCGATAGCAATGTGCTCATTCAATCCAATTCAGGAGGCCATATAAGCAGTTGTTACTCTTTCCAGATGGAACAGCCTCAACATATGGAAGCTTGTTTGGGAGCAGCACCAAATAAAATGTGGCCTATAACAGCTATTGCATTTTATATTGCAATTATCAAAGCAATTGTGGCCTACATCACATGTGGAAACACAATTATTTGGCCAAGTGCAAATACAATGTACAGATCCAATAAGATAGCAGTGTGGCTGATCAAATGACACATATAGGTCCAGAGGAAGAATGAGAAGAACAAAGAGTGATTCCTTGTTTGAGCACGATCAAAAGTACAGAGGTGGGAATGTGGGAAGGGCAGAGTGAGAGAATGAATCAGAGAAAGAGGACGACAGCTGGCAGTTATTCCCGCTCTTGTAGTCTGAGCCATGAACCTCATGGCAAAAATCACAGATGCTAACACAGCACTCAAAAAAGGTGAAAGGGACAAAAACCCTTTAACACAGTGCTCAAACTGACTTTCGCACTATTACACTCTTTTTTTCTCCCTGAAGAGTCGTTTAGCTTCTGCTTTCTTCCTTATGTTGTGAACGTAATGAATAAAAATTTGTTTTCATATCATCGCATGTCACAGTTCATCATTTCTGTGGCACAAGCCCCATCACCTATTGTAAAAAATAATTATGATCTTCAAACGGGTTTCCCCGAACACTCTCCGTCTGCCATTAGTTGACCAAAATGGACAGCCCTGCTCTCAAACACTGTTACTGTTTAGTAATGAGAAAATTGGCTTTTAATTTCTTCATCTTTGAATTACGTTCAACAAAATGAACTAATCTTTCATTAAGTCATCAAATTGTTATCTTTTCAAATTCAAAACCCACAAACACGTCCACATAAGAAATCTTTGACCATATTCTGAATTAATAAATGAATAAATTATCAGAAAAATAAATGAGTCCAGAGTCTTGCGTTCATTAGTCATGTGACAAAACTAGAAATAAACAATTTTAAGGAGTATATGTTGTTATGCAGAGAAAAAAAAAAAAAAAAAAAAAACACCACCTGAGGACAATCATCAAGGTAGCCTTGACATTTTGCCATTCCATTAATTACATTAAAGAAGTAAATCATTGTGCTCTTGCTTGTTAAGTTACAGATTTTTTTGTACAGAGTAATTTAGTCATTTGATGCCAATTTAGAAGTTTACTGAGGCCCCCTAGTGGGCCATTGCTATAAAAAAGGCAGCCACTTAGATTTAGTTCTTCAGATTGCAGATTTTACAGTCGATATCAACTTATTCATTTCAATAACAAAATTCTTTATAGCACAAAAATAAACAAAAATACCTTTTGATGCCAGCAACAAAATATATGGTACGTTCCCTTTATTATTATTATTATTATTATTATTATTATTATTATATGCTTAATTTGCATTTAGCATTGTTTTTCTCAGTTTACACTATCAGAACAGACCTGTGAATAATTTTTGGGTAGGTAAATTTTTTTGCGACCAAGAAGTTGAGGACTTTTAATCTAGAGTATGTGACATTTATTATATATTTTTATATAATAAAATATAATACCCCTCCCAATTTATAAATTACTATTTAATGTTGAATGTTATACACTGGAGAAGAAAAATAAATCAGTCTAGAAACAACTTTCACACACTGCATTAAATGCAAAAAAAAAAAAAAAGACTGAAAAAGTCATTTCTTGTAAAACCTACTCCAATAATCTTTTTTTCAAACTAAATCTGTTTTTTTTTTTTATTTTTTTTTTTACAGTGAACAAATAGTTCATTCCTACTTAAAGACAGAACAGTTTAAAAACATTACAGACAAAAAAATTAACAATTTTAAGAGTGCACCAAGAATGTAAAGATTGTAAAGCCCACCACTTCAGAGAAGATGGGACAATGAGAGCCTCATTCTTCTTTGCTCCCCGTCCGTACAGATATGACAAAGTTAAATTAAAACTTTCATTTGAAAATATCAAGCCTTTTAGGGAGGTAAACATGCAGCTGGAAAGACTGTTTCATTGCTTAAAGTACGTTCCATCTCAGAAATAGCTCTCTAGTACAGTTCATGCGTTTTGATGCATGTCCATGATGCATGAAAAACAACCCTTGTGTTTAAATGGCAACTAAACAGTGCATGTAGACTCAGTCCACTAGAGGGAGCACTTTAGCATTAATTCAATACTAATTGAGGCATGATTCCTTCTTGAAGCACAATAGGTGTCGCTGTGGGATTTGTTATAGTGCCTAACTGTCGTGGAAACCCATACTTCCATATAGCTTATCGAAAGTATATAGTGTTATACATTAAACAGTATGCTAATGTGCTGAAATGTGTGCAAAAGAAGTAGAAGAGAAATACATTTTAATTACAGTAGTGTGCCGTTTTAGACCCTACAATTTAAAGGGTACATAAAAAAACTATAGAGTAGTACTGCATCCTTCATATATCCAAAAGGTCTTTAGTTTTATCATATTTATAAAGAAAAATACACCTTTCCGATTTTTTCCGGAAAAAGCTGAGCTCCTGTAGGCGTCCAAAAACGCACTTATTTGGAGGCATTCTCGAACAAATCCTATATGCATCACTGCCAACGGTTTTGAAGCACGTTGATGTGCGCGGTCACGCTCTCCTCTGGTCAATGTGTGCGCGCGGGCGCACTTTTCAGGGAGAAATGGTTTATGCTCCTTGACCTCTACACTGTACCTCTATACTGTATATATTAAAAATATTTAATATAATATACAGCAATCATTGTGCAGATGCAGCTGAAGCTGAGGGGCGCTAAGGGTCTCTTGCAACACAAACTGTTAGCAAAACACTTGTGAACTGTGTACAATTTCTTTCATCGTTTCAGAGTCATCTCCATGCTTTTCAACAGCATTACATCGACTACACCTAACTCATACAGTGACACAGAGAAGAACATTGCATTTTGAGAGCAGACATTAGAGTTTAGGATAAGAAAAATACTTTTAAACAGCTTGACAGTCATGAAATTTCATTTGCTACTTCTTGGTCATTCTCAGTGTAGAGTGTAGTGAAGTTCACATTCTTTTAACCTGGTATATATAGATGGTTTTAAAGCTAACATAAATTGACTAAATAATGGACTATCCACTGAAGTCCAAATTTGAATTCATAGTCTCTTTAAAATGTTGCCATGTTTGGCAATGGACAGTGCTGCAAATGCTGAAAGTAGGCAAGAGTGCTTTCATCTCTGTCAGCGCAATCACGCTACACTCTTTAATTGGCCGAAAAAGCCTGCCAGACTTAATTTGCCCTGTATTTAAAGTAAAGAGAAAAGATGGAAAGTAGGACAGAGTCTTTTTTAAAGTCACTTGCTGAGCTGATGCTTCAGTGGTACTCACAGTATTTGGTTTTGCATTTTGTGCAGACCTCACCGTGCGATGGAGGGGATACTGCTGATCTAGTGCACTTGTGGTGTATCTGAAGACAAATGAGAGACTTATTTTGACAAGGTGGCAGCCATTTTCTTCAGTGAGATTTGTTAGTGTGGTATGTTCAATTAGCCATAAAACTTACCCCAAATTGACCATAATTTGGATTCTCTCAAAAGCAAAGCCTAAGATCAGAGAAAACCACGCTGGAACCTGTTCTTCAGACGGACCATGATCTGTCAACCCAGCTGGAGAAGTATAAAGGGGAATTCACATATTCAAAGGGAACCTCCCTTTGTTCCATCTCTTCTGAAACACGCTGACAAGCTGAAAAGAATATGTCTAACATGTGCCTGTTGGCCACATCTGACTTTTTAACAGCAATGTAAATTACACAATTTGTGCTGTTATAAAGCCACTTCACACATTTCAAACCCAGACGTTCCAACCAACCCAACCCAAATTTACACTTAAAAAAATGTTTGACCTAAAGATCTTACAATGAAATGTATTTGAATATTATGCACAGTCTGCATTTTTTTAGGAAAGAAAAAACTGGTTGCATATGTTCAAAATTTGTTTCTCAATTAAATGCCACATTACAAAAAAGCTTTAGACTTTAGCTGCCCTCTTATCTATTTAAACCTATTGTTAGGCCTTTAAATGGATTTAATTTAAGAGGCTAATATGGAAACTAGCTTTGCTAAAATAATGAGTAGCTTTTAGAAGCTGTCAGTAAATTAGTTTTTTATTATCATCTAAGATACAGTATGTACCCTATAGGTTTAAGAAATGACATTTCCGAGACAATGTCACCATGAAATCTCTGCGAGACCCGACCCGAGAGCCGACAGTTTTGTGTTTACAGAGTTTAAAATCCTTTTTTTTGTTTTGTAAGTCTCTAAATAATTTAGCTCCCTATAGGCTATTTATCTGAACTGCTTTCTTTACATAATCTTACTTCAGCTCTTAGATCTGGTAGACTTAGACTGCTCACTTTTCCCAGAATTAAACTAAAACAAAGGGGTAAATGTGTCTTTGCTGTTATGGGCCCTAAACTCTGGAACAGCTTACCGCTTAACTACTTTACAGGTTTTTAAATCTTTACTCATAAGGCATTACTTTTCCATCACTGTCAATGTCCCTTGCTGATCCACCTTAGTATCAGTATTTTGTTGGTAATTTTTGGCTTTTAAATGTTGATATATCCTAATGCGGTTTTGTTTTTAGCTGTGATTTTATTTATTTATTGATTTCCTATTACATCTTATTTTATCTGATGTTGTAAAGCACATTGGTCAGCTGCTGCTGGGGTTAATAGTACTATATAAATAAAATAAATTGAAACTTAATTCGCATAACTGTTTAGTATGGTCAGTCGTTTAGCATTTCCATGGTAAAACAATTGTCAAATATTTAATGTTTTACTACTTCTTACCTCGCTGTCTTAACGTTAACGTAACGCTTTGCGCTGGAATTCGCGCCTTTGCTTCCATGATTCGTAAAACCCTCATACTTTGATTTGATTGGCCATCCCAATCATTTTGACATTGACGCGCTCTGAGGAGGTGGGGGATACTCGCCCATTCAAAAATAATTTGAACTCAAATTAATATTTAATTTCCACATAAATATTTTTAATTGACTGAATAACAGTGCTGCACGCCGGGTTCTTTGTCAGTGTTTATTTTGCGATAATGACCCTCTGATTACATTTGCATTGCACAAAAATCAAAGAATCACGTAGGCATAATTTACTGAAATAAAAGACAGATTTCGAGAAAATGGCTTTTTAGTTTTGCCCGTTATAGGTGTCAGTCCAACGAGTAAAACGAACCGAAATACCAAAGAAAGCTGGTGGTTTGCTCTTTTAATAATGTATTCTTTTAGGCTGGCTCAATAAGTCAGTTTAGGTGAACAGAAACCCTCTGATATAGGCCTAACTGTAGGCCACAAGAAAATAGAGCAGTTTAAAATGATTTGTACAAAATACGATTGGAGGGTTTCAACCGCTGCATAATGTTAATTAAAGCTGAAATCTGATAATTGGTCAGTTTATTTTAAGCAGCTGAAAGAGACACTCTACAGTGGCAAGACCCCCGCCTGAAATCATATTTTCGTCAGCCTTAATCGTATTTAAGTTGCAGCGCTTTGGCTAAATCGTCTCTCCAGAAAGTTTATAAGGGAGCTTTCTGTTTTGCCCAGCTCCGTTCTGCTCCATTACCAAACACCGCACGCCTGCTTCATGCTGTGGGTCTGTCTGCAGTGTCTCCCATCATCCGCAGTGAAATAAACTGAGTCAACAACTCACGAGTCGAGTAACTGTATTATTATGTGCAATTAGTCTGGTGAACATTACACAGTGAATGGGTGAATGTAGCTGCGGCCACAGTGCACTCAAAATTAAAGGACCAAATTAGGCTAGAAGCAAAAAAACGTTTTTTGTAGCCTGGTGACATAAAGAAACTTTTTTTTTAATCATACAGAGAATTTTTATTCCCACATTCTTTACAACAGTGAATCTCAGCCTTTTTTGAGAATAGCAATCTATCTAGTGTATCTATTATATTCTAATATATCTATTCTATTATATTCTGACAGAAATGTAGCCTTGATGAAGGTGATGAAATCCTTAAAAGAGGAATACAGCACCAGAAATCCCAGAATAAAATGTTCTTGAATTAGCTTAATTATTAAATACAAAAGAAAATGTACATACTCTAAATCCCATGATATCAGTATTCTTTGAACCTAAAATTATTCTAAAATATTAAATTTTCCAATAACTATTCAGTCAACAAGAACCAAATGGTGAACCGAATGTCTTTAATTGGTCTTGCAGTTAATTTGCACACTATCACATTCTTTTTATGCATTTCCACACACACGCACACACACACACACACACACACACACACACACAATTTTAACAAGACTAGTGGAGCAACACAAAACGACCACACAACTTGAGTGGAAAGAGTTTCTATTTTCTAAAAGTGTTCAGTTCAATCCAGCACCATAAATGCATAAGACCTGCACAGAAAATGCCACATTCACTGATAAACACACATTTTTCGAAAATAAAGGATTCATCTTATTGTTTAGGGGTAAAATGAATCTGATTTGGGGGTTTGAACTCTTTTCTTGGGCATCTTGAAGGCACGTTGCCCATGGTTTCACAACCTGGTACCAGCAGTGAGGAACTGAGGAGCATCTTTGATAGCCAAGATTAAATTGAGAAAAGCATTATAGCCTAAATTTGATTAGGTGAGCCATAATCAAATCAAAATGAGCTTGTGAGAGTTGGCCTTGCGTCACAGATTCAACACAATTTCCTGAAGGGTGAAGGGATAGACAGCAGTCAACGGAATATGATCAGACAAAACACACCACAACAGACCGGTCTGAGAGACACGGCGGAGGAACACGGAGAGGATTCTTTCATGTCCTTGTGTACGTAAATGTCAACTTTCCTTCCTGAGAACGCAAGGCCTAAAAGTTTGCAGTCGTGTGTTCGCTTTTTGAGTCATAACTTTCAGAAAATACATTGAGTGCAGAAGAGAAAGACATCTGAAAATAACCTTCATAATGTCCATCTTCCAACGAGTCTGAACACCACATCAAAGCCATTTTGGTAATTTCTCTGAGTAACTTTAACTATTACGACACCGCATGATGGCATTATCTTCCACACAGGAATATTAACCATTGTGCATCAGCTTTATTACATCGGCTGTACGCTTTTTTATTCAGATGGCCCTTGATTCAAATAATATCTCTTGCTATTCATAAAGACCAAATTACAATCTGAAGAGAGGAACCGGGCTCTTGGTCTGCATGAGCTGAAACTAGCCGACTAATAATGATTGACCTTTAACTAGCACAGCATTTTAGGGCTGTGAAAAACCCCTCATGATTAGTCCTTTTATTCCCGTTCACATTTTCAATGGCACACTCTTATCCCCACGTTTCCCACTTTGTGTCTTTTAAGAGCAATTATTGGCCTTTCCATTAGGCTGCAGAGAGCAGGCTCGGCTTAATTCACTCTCTGTCCAGCAGTGCTTTTATACAGAAACATTTTGTTCTCATGAAGAAAAAAAAATGGAGTGCCGGAGACAGACAGACATGAAAAATCTTCATATCACAGTATATGAAGTGCTACATCTACCCACCTACTTTCCAAGTGAATGCAACAAGTACTCAGACATAGAGACCTTTTAGTGGTGAATATTCTTCTCGTGGTCTTATAATATACATCCTAGTCTTTTGAGATCCAATGTCTGAGACCATTTGCATTTATAAATCTAATTCAATGAAGTTTCCAATACAAATTGTATTATCAGTATATTTCTTTTTTCATAAATCAATTTCTTCGTGTTGATTATAAATCTCATATTTTCACTGCACACCTTCAGACATAGTTTGAGGATGAAATCGAACATTAGTTAAAAAACAAACTTATGCATACATTCTTTTTAATTTTTTTTTAAATTTGTTTGGGAAATTTCAAAGCTATGGCAATGGTTTCAAATTCTAAATTTAATTTTGTTTTTAACATTGTAGTTAATTCTTTAGATATCAAACTAAAAATGATTTTTTCATTGTTGATTTGTTTGTTGTAACATTAACAAAGGTTTATATTTAAAAACATTAACCAAGACATTATATTATAAATATACAGAAATATATTTTTTTATATATATAAAAAATTATATATATATATATATATATATATATATATATATATATATATATATATATATATATATATATATATATATATATATATATATATATATATATATATATATATATATATATATATATATATATATATATATATATATATATATTTTTTTTTTTAGGTTAATTATTTATTATATTATAGGCTATTATCTTATGTTAATTGTTGATTTGTTTATTCATAATAAATAAGTATAAGTAAATACTGACATAAATCAAGAATAATAAATCTTGTGAAAGTATTGTTCAATTTTAGTTGAAGATACTCAATGCAATGTAAATATTCCAAACGTAATATTAATGTAAACCTTTGGCAAAGGACCAGCACCACCCTCTCAACTGTACTTGTCAACACCAAACACCTTACAGATCCCATGAGATGGATGTATGATACTCGTTACTTTTGTCCCAGGTCTGAAGCATGTCTAGGCCTGCCTGCGAGGGGCGAGATCTCTTACCACTGCTAGTAGCTTGCCATCTGGGTGTAATCCACAGCTCAAATCAGGTAATTAGATGGTGTCTCACAGCTGGTGTCTAATCCCTCTGTATAGCAGAAGACACAACATACATGATACATACAGTATCTATGTGTGTGTTGCATCTTTTATAGCATTACTGCCAGCGGTATCACACCCCTAATTATAACTTGTTGTTCTTATTCAACAATTCTCACTTCCCTGCGGGTAGCTCATTCTCTGTGTGTTTGGAATGGTTGGTGTGAGGTTTTACATGGCTGTGATTCCCTGATTCACTGAGAAACTATGCATGTTTAAAGTGTTGCATTTAACTTGTCTGATGGTTTATGACTCAATCAATTCACTTGAGCACAGACACACACAAACAAAGTAACGTTAGAATGTTTAAACAACGGTTTAATTAAACATATACACTATTTTTCAAACGTTTGGAGTCAATAAGATTTTTCAAATGATTTTGTTTTGTATTAACATTTTTGTGTCTTTTATGCTCACCAAGGTTGCATTTATTTGATCAGACATACAGTAAAAACAACACTGTTAAATATTATTATTATTATTATTTTAAAATACATACAGTTTTTTAAACTATGGCTCCATTTGTCAAAACTCTACACACCAAACCACTAAACACACACACACACACACACACACACACAACATACAAAACGTCACACATATCTTGAAATCAAACTTAAAATATTTAGCCACATACATGCCAAACTACACACAGATGTGTTTTGTAAAACAATACTGTATACACACAAACACACACACACACACACACACACACACATATGTGTGTGTATATATATATACGATTATATACTGTGTGTGGGTGTGTGTGTGTGTATATATATATATATATATATATATATATATATATATATATATATATATATATATATATATATATATATATATATATATATTTCTCAAAAGAGTTTTGATTTCTAAGTGAACAAATTGTGTTTTCATAAATGATCACTGGGTGTACGTCATCAGTAAATGAGTGTGGCATTTTCCCAAATGAAAATAAAGTGCTGTCTTGAATGATGAGTGTAATGTAGAGAACTGTTTTGAGTTTTGCAAAACGTTTTTTTTTTTTTTTCAATAGCAAACTGAGTTTAAAGCATGTAGTGTGCTTATAGCTTTGCAGACTTGGTCTAAATATTAGGTATACGAGTGAATAGTACCACTTTTACAATATATTTATGAATAAAAACATTTTCTTTTAAATCTAATGAAGGAAAAAAAACTCTAATATTCACAGTTAGTGGTTTGCTCCCTATAGCGAGCATCACTGAACATCATTAATCATATGCATTCCTTTGCTGATTGTATTTGAATTTAGTCTGGTTTTACCTGCATGTGATTTTTTCTTTTTTTTTTTTGTACATCATCTATTGTTTCTCTCAGTGATTCCACCCTACAGGTTTTCATGTTTCTTAAACTGAGCTGGAGCTGCAGGGTGTGGGAGTGCTCGTGTGTTATGTTGTTACCATGGCAACATACGATGATTAAAAGTTCTACATGAGAGTTCCTATGGGACAGACAGCAGAATACCGACAGCCCAATAACACAGTGAAGCAATCAGAAAAGCCCACGGCATATTTGTTCAACCTGTCGGCATAGTTTACACTAGACAGTGTGGGAAACTGCACTTTGACCACTTTATCCATGAAACCTACCCTCCCAGAGGAAAAACTGAATCTTGACAAGCAATGCATTAGATAAATAGATTGCAGTTAAAATCTGATTTATACTTATTCTGAATAGTGCTGCTATTAAACTAAAACTATTCAAATGGTCTTTGTTAAGTGAAATAGAGCTAAAATAGAAAGTACTAAAAGTACTAAAAAAAATGTTTTAGACAACAGACTAAAACTGAAAAATAAATTAAACCTAAATAGAAATTAAATTTTAGGAACAGAATAGAGAACTATAATTCATAACTGAAATATAACACAAACTTGAATCTAAATATTAATAAATACTATAATAGTATATAAATAACGCTAAAATAAATATCTATCATAAACCCACTTTAAAGCAACATTTGTTCTGTGTGTTTTATGAATTAAACCAATTCCTGGCATAATTAGCAGTGATAACTGCACATGTTTTCAATAATATAGTAACAGGTTTGCATGTTAAGAGCAAACGCACAAACTTGGCTGCTTGACAGGATGAGATTTCTGCTAGAACCGTCCAGAGCCAAGCTTATCATAATATAAAAAATACAGAAGATCAGACACAGATCAACACATGGAAATGTTCAATAGTAAATGTGATAACGTAATGAGAGCAAATGAGATGGAGAAGAAAATGAAAAACCTCTTAACATGACCAATAAGGTCTGTGAATGGAGGAGATGGAGATGGTGGTGGTAAGTATAAAGGACAGAGGCTCAGCTTGTTGCTACCCCTCTGAATTGATGGTCATTTTTCACTGATGTTTCCAAAATGTTTACTGTGTTGACATCAAGTAAAGACCATAAGAACTACAGAATCACACAAAAACAGAAACAAATACTATATAAACCAAATGCGAAACCATTTGAAAATCATTTACCTCATAACCCTTTCAGTGAGATGCACAAATACAATAAAGAGAAGGGAAAATATGGCAAAAACTGCAGGCTGCGTCCTTCACAAAGCTGCACACACTAAATGGGTCATGCTTTATGCAGTCATAAGTTCCTTTAAAAATAAAAGTCCTTCAAAACCTTTCAATGCAGTAAAGTCAATGCAGATAATAAATTCTATTTAAATTAGCAGTCCTTCACAGAGCTGGGACTTTAAATTATTTTGTAGACGTTTTGTTGTTCCTGTATTGCAGATGAGCAACCACTCAAAAAAAATACTTCTTGCAGACATCAAATAGACGTTTCAGAGTTGTACGTGTGCTGTCAGGGACAACACTACAAAAACAAGTTGTAAGTAGAAAAATTTGAAGCTCTCCTGAGCTCAAACACAAAAATACTGATCGGGTCAGTTGCACTGATCCTCCCAAAAAAAAAATAATAATTGACTGAAATGGTCACACTGTAAAGCCCTATTCCAAATATTGCCTATTTTGGTATTGTAAAGGATTCTTATAGTAAAGGGAGTCTATATAAAGAGTTAAATAATAATAAATGATAATGAAACAACCACATCATCATGTGAGTATGTTAATGAAATTTTTAATTCGCTAAATATGTGAGCTCAAATCAAATTAAACCCTTGTCCAAAGCTAAAGCTTTAATTTCCGGCACAACTAATCTCATCCTATCATCTTGCCATGTTTTCCTCATGAGCTCGTCCTAAATCAACTTCCTTTTGCCATTGCTGGGCCGCAGTGACAACAGCACAGACATTCCAGTGGAGCGTCACACTCTTGGTTAGATCACTGCTGAAACATTCCTCTGGCACAGCTGAGGAATGAGGCTCTCTGGACTCACTAGTGGATTTTGGCTAAACTATAGTGTGAGTTCAAACACACACACACACACACACACACACACACACACGTTTATTTTTGTGAAAAGTGGGGAAATCCCATAGGCGTAATGGTTTTTATACTGTACAAACTGTATATTCTATAGCCCTTCACCAACCCTACACCTAACCCTAACCCTCACAGGAAACTTTGTGCATTTTTACTTCCTCAAAAAAAAAAAATTTCTGTATGGTTTATAAGCGTTTTGAAAAATGGGGACATGGGTTATGTCCTCATAAGTCACCCTCTCCTTGTAATACCTGTGTCATACCCATGTCATTATACAGAGTTGTGTCCTGATATGTCACAAACACAAGAGCACACACACACACACACACACAAACACACACACGGATAACTCCCAGTTCACCACTTTGCTTCCAATTACAAATTCATAGCACATTAGCGGAGTCATTCTCTTCCTTATTTAATTGTTCATCCATCCAGTCATCCATCTATCTATGCTAAACAGTAATGGTTACCCATATCTTTCACATTTCAAAGATATAGACAGACAGACAGAAATAATTCTTTTTTTCAAAGCATCATCATTTCTTGCTTCTGTCAGCAGAGTCAGTGTCTGAAAATGAAAGTTCATGTCTGCACCCACTGCTTTCTCAGTGAAAACCTGATTAATTCCCATAAGCTGTGCCACAGGCGGGCCGCAACATTTCTCCTGGGCCTCTCTCTCACCACGTTGCCAGTTAGGCCATGCAGCACGCTCACGGGGAGAGACAGCGGGTGGCATAGAGGTGCAGGGTGGAGGACTGGCTCTCACCTGGGGTGACTGACATCAACAGTGGGTCATGTGGGACACATATACATACATACACACTCATGCACACAAACACTCACTGCATGATACCCATCCAGGAGGCGACACTGGCCCTTATCATGTGATTAAAGCACAGGAAGTGATGAGAGGGTGGTGACAGCGAGCTGGACTGATGCACAGGAGGTGGCCAATATTAGTAATACTCTCCCTAACCACCAACAAAGGAGATAATTTCAGATCAGCAACACAATTCTCTCTCAGAGTCCATGGTAATGTAAAAATAATTCATGAAAAAGGGAATGAATAAATGCGTGTATGTGTGTGTGTGTGTTTTTTCTTGATTAATTGCATAAAAGAATACATCTTAAAATAAGATTTTTATTTTATTTTTAAGATTTGTATTTATAATTTTTATCTTATTTTGAGCATAAATCCAGCAAAATATAGATAAGAAAATATACTTAAAGGGTTAATTCATCCAAAAAAAAAATAATACATTTCATTATTTACCCTCATGTAATTCCAAATCCGTATAATCTTTGTTCATCTCCAGGAACACAAATTAAGATATTTTTGATGAAATCTGAGAGCTTTCTGACCCTGCATAGACAGCGATGCAACTGAAATTTTATATGGCCCAGAAAGGTAGTAAGGACATCAGTGGATCAACCATAATGTTGTGAAGCTCAGAGAATACTCTTTGTGCACAAAAAAACTAACAAAAAATAATGACTTAATTCAACAATTCAACTCAATTCAACAATTCTTTGCAGCTATTCATGAGAAGAAAATTCTTTGTGTTCCAAAAATGAACGAAGGCCTTATGGGTTTGAAATAGCATGAGAGTGAGTAATTAATGACAGAATTTTCATTTTTGGGTGAACTATCCCTTTAATTTAACGTGTATTCTCAGTAAACGTGGGATCTATTTTCACAAATTATGTATCGTGTCAGGGATGTCTAACATTTTGGGGACAAAAAAGTAAAACAAAAATAATCATAAAACTCATCTTTGCCATTAAAGTATCATTCAAAACATTAAAAAAAAAATTGTAAGGAAAAGAAACGTGAAGCTATTCTTAGAATACCTATTATAAAGAAGAAAGATTTTATGCGTGTTCAGCCAATAAGGGACTTCATTCTCTTTAGTGCTCCAATAACAAGGACAGCTAATGACCCGAATAGTGCAAAGCAATTTTCTTTGGATTTATGTAGTGGAATAGTATGACTGGGACACTTGTTTTATGCTTATGCTGTTTGCACCCTTTTAGTGCAGTGCGGGGTCCTATAATTTTTGGCCTGTTCTGTGTTTTTTCAGCTGTAAATTGCTCTGTCTGTCACTAAACCCCAACGGCATCAATTTGCTGTCTCTCATCAGCATTAAAAGGGCTGTGGATCAAATCAAAGTTTGTTTAAATAAATAGTTCATCCAAAAAATGAAAATTCTGTCATTATTTACTCACCCACGTATTATATTTTTCTTTGGAATATACGAAAAACTTTGTGTGCCCTTTTAATGCAGATGAGAGAAAGCAAATCCATGCCTTTCCATCACGTGTTTGGCTTCAGCGACAGGTGGAACAATTCACATTTTAGTTTTTGCTGAACTGTTCCTTTTGATTATTGCACAGTACCGTGTTTGTATGGTGAGATCAAATGATCATAAACAGACATTCTTTTTGCAGGAAAATTGGTATTTGTGATCTTTTGATAACAGGTGGCAAAACTGAAGCATAATAAATCTGAGTGCTGAAAAAAAAATGACATTTAGAAAATTATAGGTTCAATCAGACTTTCCCAGCACTAACAAATGACTCAATTAAATGACATTTGATAAGTGTTACATCAAAGATAATTTAAGATAAATCCGCTGTGAATAAAAACTGTTGAATTCACTCTACATGAGCTTTCATTAACAACACCTTTACAACCTCGTAAAGCATTAACAATCAACATAAAATGCACTGGGTTTGAGTGTCAAAGGTCAGTAACAAACAGAGCTTTTTACTTTAGCGTTCGCCCAGGTAACATGCATAGCTTGAGACACGGAATAAGCTGAAATGCTCAGAATTCCTACAATGCAATGCACCTTTTAAAATGCACTGATGTGCTTTTAACATCATGACACTTAACAAGAGCATTGTGACATGCTAAGTACCAACTTCAGCTCCTGTCAAGCATTCTCCTCTCGTACACACTGAACTCTTGTTCAACCAGGCCACTGAAAAATAAATTGCAAGGTACCTTTTGTGTGCTGCAACCTTTAGCGAACAGCGACTAATTAAGTCAGTTTATTGTGTAATACCCCACCATCTACTATGTGGGTGACTAGCCAGAAAGTGTGTTAATCTTCATAATCATTTCTTTCTTACTTTGCAAACTAAACGCTGTAATTTACATATTACACAAAAATTCTTGACATCAGTTATTCTCTTCAAGCCAACTGTACGCTCCAAACGACAGGATGTCAGCTGTCCCCTTCATCCAATCATCCTCTGCTATCATCCTCCACATGGTCTACAATCGCCATGGTTACTCCTCACATTTAAAGCAGACTTTAGCCTTTAGTCATTGTACATGCACTTTCCATGACATCATCAGCGAAGGCCAAATGTCTGCAAAACAAACCAAGTTAGCAAGTGGTCCACAGGAAAGACCACATTCTATGGGACAGACAGTGTAATACAAGTCGCTAAAGCTGCCAATTAAACAAATTAATGCATTGACTACTTGTATCTCATAACAAATTTAACAAAAGTGCATCAAGGACAACCTTTATCGCAATATTACCATCATATCCACTACACAGCCAGGCAACCATAATGAACTCACAGCAGAGATGGACCTAAGATAATGGTAATAATCATATTTGCGCCTCTCAAAACTGAACTGCTTTCAGCTCTCTTTGTGATTTCCGTGTATCAAAGCTGTCAGCAGTCGCTGTACGTTTTCTTCCACTTTTACAGCTTAACAAGACATTCTAGCAAGGCCAGAGGGCTTCAAGCAGTTGTTCTGAGGTGAAACAGACCCAAAAACAGATTGGATCGCTCATCAGCGTAAGTAAAATCCAGACTGAGAAAAGAGAATGAGAATAAGTGTGTGTAAAAGAGAAAAAGTGAAAGACAAACAGTAAAATGAGAGAGGCAGCACTAATGAAGGCCAGAACTGAGAGATTTAACGTGCATTTCTTAGATTTCACGTTTCTGTAGAACATTTACATTTTTGGTTTGTTTATATTTCAGCCCAGAACAACAATTAAAATCCAGACTTAAAGTTTACCGTGTGTGCCACATGGACATGGTTGCAAGAACCAGATGATGGGAGATATACTGTATGTACTATAGTGCTTACTAAATTTAAGTTAGAAATATGGAGCTAGTCAAAAAAAAAGCAATCCATTTTAAAAATCAGATATTATTATTATATATTGACAAAATACTGTACATATACAAAACAAAAGTGAAGATTCTACTTCAATGTTTTAAATGACTTGTGAAAATGAAATGGCAAAATATGGGTGAAACAATGTTTTATCATCAGTGTAACAGATATGTTGATGTAAATATGAAACAACATACTTATTGGCCTGTAAAAATTGATCATACGCAATTGTATCATGTTTTTGCAGGCAAATGGGTAAAACATATTGGTTTGAAAAGGTAAAAACCTGTCACTGTAATGGTACCCTTTCAAATTGTACTAATCTGAACCAATTAGTTATGAATATGTACACTTAAGGTACAAATATGTAACTTTAAGGTACTAAAATGCAACCTTTAGGGGTAAATAACGTAAACATTTATACCTTTTGAATGATTTGGTATGTGTCATGTTTAGGAAAACGACTATACTGTCAAATAAAGACAATTAACAAACCAAATTACAGATGCATTACCAGATTTAAGTTGAACCGTGGTGCAAGTGCACGCTGAACTGTGGGTGAAGAATGGTACAGTTAGATTTTTTACAGAGTGAGAACTATTACACCCCAATATAAATATGGAACACAAGTCATATGAAATGGACCACTTTCATGGTGCTTTTTTGAAGGAAGTCCTTATTCCAACTTTTTCTTTTAACCATGATAGAGGAAGAGCATTTCTATTGCAAGCACTTAAAGAACTTTTAAATTAAGGTTTTAAGGTAATAACGCTTTGGATCATAAACGTTCTTTTTTTGAACGTCAACTTAATAGATCTTTCTATACTGTAGGTCTACCTGACTCAGTGTGAGTGTGTGCTGCATGCTGACACACTTGTGCTGAACTTGATGAACTTCAGCTGAAGTCTCGATGGGGTTCTATTTTGGCAGCTGAAAGTTTGCCTGGCGGTTTCTAGCTGAGGAGAGATACACGTCTCACTTCCTTCTTGAACAAACTGTGGCCTGAGCCTCGCCACGGACACTTTAAAACAGGGGAACAAGAAATGTGTGCATGTACAAGGTCTCTGTGTCTTAAAGAAATTGTCCATGCACGTATGTAGAAATGCAGGTGTGTGTGTATGCGGATGGATGCATATAAACTGTGCCACAAAAAGATGTTTACTTGTAAAAGAAACGTTACAACATCACAAAGTATGACTTATTTATTTATATATATATTTGTAAGTATTTTGTTTCATTTTATGTTTTTAGATGTTACAAACAGGTGGAAAACTGTATATGTCCTCATGGATTTCTCTTTTACTGCAGAATAAAGGATATATTAAAAGAACAAATCCCAGTGGAATTCTCAATAAATGGCCATGTGACCGTTTAGATACATCTTCAAAGGACTAAAAGAGCTCAGTGTGGTTTATGTCCAAAAACTAAATGGAGAAACCTGACTGTTGGCACAAGAAGAAACTTTCTCTAAATCGGAAGAACACGCACATTGACAAGAAGACATGTTTCGCGTGCACAGCTTCACTAACAATAAACCTCTACAGCTTAGAAGTAGTTATAGAGATTCCTATCTGAAAATGAGAAAGAGGTCTATGAGTTCAGTTCTTAGTGTGTCCCGTAAAGTGAACTCATGTCCTTGAATGTTCCAGCATCCTAACGTGGCCTCTCTTCTTCTTTCTTCCTAATCCCTCTCTGTAGATCCATCAAGAGGAACATATGGGGAGCATATGTGTCTAGCCACATTCTTCAGCAGACCTGACCCACCACAGAGACACCACTGACCCAGCAAGAGGGGACAACGTGTTGTCCTTTCACTTAACCAGAGATGTCGGTCAATGACCCGACACCAAAAAGATCCTCTGTCCTCCATCTTGCCCTCTTCACCATCAGTTAAACTGGAATAATGCACATGTAAGACCAGCAGAGACCTATAATCTTGTTATTAATTCAGCCAGGGAAGACTCAGCCTCCCTTCGTTATATATATAAATAAACTTCTGTCTTTTTAAAGAGTTAGTTGATCACGATCTCTAGCTGGAGTGCCCATGAGCTTCATTAGAGGGCACTCCATTCCAGACTCTTGCCACTTCACCCTGGACTCCATTTCCCATAATCCTTTGACCGGACTCATAATCAATTGCAATCACCTGTCTCTCATCACCTCATCAGCCTCACACTATAAGAACAGCACATACACATGCTCACATCGCTGGTGATTGAATGTTTAGCCCTTCTGTGTTTTCTAGTTTCCATGCTCCTAACTTTTTCGTGATTTGATCCTTGGACCGTTACCTTGTTTATGATTGTTTACTGCTTGCCCTGACCTTCGCCTGTTTAGTGCATTACTCTTGTGGATTGCCTTGTATGTACAGTTTCGCTGGTGTTTGACCTTGCCTTTGATTACACTCTACTAATAAAGCCTGCAAGTGGATCCCCACTCCGTTGTCACAACGCCTCAATTGTTACAGCAGTGGTGGTCGACCGATATATCGGCCATATGTAAAATATCGGTAGCGGCTGTTAAGTTTTTCCGTTCGGCCAATGTCTTTGAGGCGGGAATTTTATTTTGATGGCTCTTAAAATGGCAGCGCCTGAGCTCATGGTGCTTATATTCTCCCTCTTGTTTACTGTCATTGTTAACAGTTCTGTCTAATATGGACAGAAGTAATAAAAAAGGCAAACATTATAATACTTTCTTGTTTGCCATCAGCATTAAGCAAATAAATATTTATATATCATCATCAATTTATATAATTTATATCACAAATCTTTGAATAACTACTGAATATGAAATTTCACAAACCTTGCAAACTTAGTCAAATCCATGTGTTTGTTTATCCGACATGATCGTGTGTTCTCTGTGTGATGGTCGGTCCATGAGAACTCGTGAATTCAAATTAGGCTGCGCTTTATGCATTTGCCCAAAGTCATATTCCTGTCATTTTCTCTGTGTGCTGTATGTAAAACGACACTCTCACCCATACAAACTCATAACAATACAAAAACTCAAAAAGATGACAGACTCTTCTTAATTCATATATTCATACCTTTATATACAATTATGGCTTCATATAACAGCTGCAATTTTCTTTTTAAATTAAAATCAATTCTTCATCGCTGTTTACATTACAATATTAATAGGCACTTCCTCCATGTAGAACTAGTCTATAAAAGCATGTGGTTCTGACAAGGACTGTACGATGAGTGTATGTTTCTAATGTACAGTTGGCTACAGTGGGAATACATCTCCCATCTCAGTTACGGTAGGTCATGTCAGACAACATTAAAATCAGACAAAAATAAAAAATACAAAACTTCACTAACACATTTGAGGCAAATCCATCCATAAGGAAATTAGAGTCAAAACAAATAACATTTGTGATTATTAAATACGACTAAATCAATGCTTTTTACATGTCAAAAGAATCAAACAAACATATTCAGAAACTCAAAGTCAGTGACACTTAATGATATGTAATTATATACAGATATTTGATAACAGACACAAACAAAACATACTTGATATTCATTCACGGTCTGAAATGACTACAAAATGCAGACTGTTGTTTTATATGTCAAAAATATATGCATATGTTTAAAATTCTTTATAATTTATAAAACCTTCATGGTACGCCTCACTGCTTAGACAGAAAATCTCACATTAGAAATCTCAAAGAATTAAATATTTTGTAGATGTTCATTTACAATGAATGTGTGTGTGTGCGCGCGTGCATGTACAATATTAAAACAGGAACACAGAAAAATCTTAAATTACACCAAATTATCAAATTAATGTCCTTTAGCCTGATGCCCTCAGACAGATGCAAAATGAGTCTTTAGTAAAGTGTAGCCTCCAGTGACCTTTTCTGAGAATTCTAGAATCTCCACATTGCTCATTTTAAATTTGTTCCATTTTGCCATCATGGTTAACTGGGGAGGAGGAAGGTTAATAATATAAAAATGTTTTTAATACATAATTTTCCAAGATTAAAATTATTATTATTATTTTACAATTATGAATGTCTGAATCATGAATATCATGAAGTTTTCATGGGGCTATACTTTAAATTAAATAGCCTTTTAATATTTAGACTTTTTGCGGTTATCTTATGATGGTTAAACCACTCTGACATTTTATTTTTTAATTCATTAAAATAGATAAATAAATAAAATGGATTTTAAATCAGAAATCACATCAATCAAATGCCAGGTTGTAAGACAGAAAGGCACAAAGTACACATCATTGTGTACAATTAAAGAATTTCATCCAGCAGTTTGAGAAAATCTATGTTATATGTAAAGCAAACAAGGCCACGATAAAATGATTTTTTTCAGACATTTAAAGGCTGGGAGGGGTTATTAAAAGAGCATTTAAATCACCTGTAAGAAGCTTACAAATGTACAAATATAAACATTTCATTAACCATCCCATCAGTACAACAAAAATATACATCTCTGTACAAAACACATTCGTTCAGCACCCAGAAATGACAAAGATAACTGTAATGTACACTACACCAGACATTACACAGCACTCCAGTTAATATGCCACACACATCTGCCCTTAATTCATTTCAGTGGCATACAGTGCCAAACTGAAAGAGCAAATAGACAAAAATATACAAAACATTCTCAAATGTCTGAGTGTTTGACATGACTATTTTTAATGAAACGTTCTGACTAACCGCAAGCAAAAAGAAGATTATGATGATTCCCGACAATCATGGAGTCTACTGGAACAATATACTGTAAATCAGTAAAAAAATATGACCATTCACTGGCCTCTGCTGATTGGCTGCAGAAGTTCTGACTGAGGTAAACAGATCATGAGGTGCATGCACACTCTTCAGAGAGAGAGAGAGAGAGAATAGAGAAAACGGTAATAGAAAACTAAAATGACATCCGTCATTTCAGTAATTTATCTATTTTATATGAGATATACAAAGTTGCAATTGTAAGAAGTTAAGTCAGAATTCTGAGAAATAAAATTGGGATTTATAGATATGCAGTCTGTAGGTGGTCATAGGCAATTCAGCTGACTACTTACTGTAGTCACAACTACAGGAAATAAAGTCCCAATGGTGAGGAATAAATTCAGAATCAGAAGAATTGTGAGATATATATTCACATCTACGAAAAATTGAGAGACAGTTGTGAGCAATTCAGAATTGGGAGAAATAAAATCAGAATTGCAAGATATTTATTTACAACTATGGGAAGTAGAGTCACAATTGTGAGAAATAAATTCAGAATTGGGAGAAATAAAATTGGAATTGTGAGATATGTATACTTATCTATAAAAAAGGCACAACTGTGAGAAGTAAAGACAGAATTTCTAGACAGACACAATAAAGGGAAAAAAAATCTTCGCAATTATGCAGAGATGGGTTTCAATGATGCCAAAAATCTATTTGTGTATTTAACTTTTGTTTTACATTATATTTTCAATAATTGAGTCCTAGCAGATGGGAGGGAAACGCAAGGTTCAAATCTCTCTTGTATGTGCAGCCTTTTGGTATGACCTACAGCTTTCTGCTTATGTCTATGACATATTTACATATATATATTCACCCACATTTGTTAGGATTAATTCATATCACATGATTATAAACATCCTGCTCACCAATCTGTATGTGTTTTGAGTTAATCGTGTGTTTATCCAGATACCCAGCTATGTGTGTTGGTCTTGACCCCGTGTGGGAAACCCTGCTGACTGCTCATGGGGTCGAAGTTGAAGTCCAGAGCATCCCCATCCATGAGCGTGTCGTGAAGGACGGTTTCCACATCACACTCCAGCTGCTCGATCGACATGTCATCTAAGTCACTGGGCAGCCGCTCCAGTGGGCTGTGATGGTGGTGAGGACCCGGTCCGTGCCTGTGGAAACCATTGGTGTAATTCGGCATCCCGACTTCGCCTCCTGCTCTTCCCAGTTGGGCGTGATGAGGCAGGTGTGGTTGTAGCTTCATGTTACCGAGGCGAACAGGATGCCTGTGGGGCAAATGGGCACAGCCATTCATGCCCATTGCTGGCGAAGGCAACTGATGAAGTGAGCGTGGGTGCGCATGCAGGTGAGGATGCGTGATCATTTTGCCTCCTTGTCCCATTTGTCCTAGACTAGCATAGCTAGGTAGCACCCGTCGCCCTTCTCCAGACCCCAGTGAGTCTAAAGGCTGCATCATGTCCCCTCTCGGATCGGCATCTGCACTCAGCAGCTCTTTCAGCAGCCCTGCAGCACAGTTGTACTGACTCACGAAGGGGCCGTAGCCTCCTGGTTGACTGTCCGATAAAGTCGGTATTGCAATTGGACTCAGTCCACCCACTCCGGCCTGTACATACATACTACACTTCCGGTAGTCCTGCTGGACTTGGGGTTGAGGACCCATACCGGGCGAGCTGTAAGATGGGTACCCAGGACTACCCTGCATCATGGGGGAAGACAGCGCAGTTTGGGCGTCTTGGCCGCCCTGGGTGTTGTTTTGTGGTGAGATGAGGTTGAGGTTGTCTAAGAGATTGTCCATCATCACGTTCTCGGAACCGTGGTGACCCGTCACTTCGGACAGGCTGGGGAGGGGGCCGCCCAGTTTGGTGCCTGGGTACCCGATGGGGACCTCACCGGGCTCGTCCTCCTCGGGTAGGAAGGGTGAGTGACGGCCACTGAGCGTACTGGCATCAGAGCTGGCACGGGTGCGAAAGGTGGTCCAGGGTTCGAAGTCATCATTGCTGTGAGAGTTAGGGCTGCCGAGCCATTTTGGGTACTGAGAACCAGGACTGTTAGAACCACCATCCAGTCCACTCTGCAACGACATCTACAGATACAAAAGATGAGTTATGAAAACCAACTGTAACACATTACTGCTCAGATATATATTGTTGTAAGTCACTTTTACACCATGTCTACACTGGAAGTAGAACAACTATTGATCATCACAGAGTGTTCACTAATGCAAACCAATGAGATTTAAGTTTGAGGCCATTAATTATTTTTAAACTGAATTTGACTGGAAAAAAGAAGAAAAAAGTTTTTTTTTTTTCTGGGTTGTTTTAGAACAGAGAAGTAATTTTACACCACTAAAATTGTGCATAAAATGTTTTAATTATTATTTTAATATTAGGTTTTTTTTTTATTATTTGTTTAAATTAGTAGTCCTGAGACCAGAACCATAACAAGTTAACCATGATAACAAGTGTTTAGGGAAAATAATGAGAAAAATTTAGTTGAGGCATTGCAGTGTGCCACTTATACAGACAGAAAAATCAAAGACAAGATTTTTTTTTTTTTACAGTATTTAGAATTAAATAACTGATTGCAGAAGCCTTAAATTTAGTATTTTAAACCAATACACTGTTGTTTTGGCACACAGTGAATCTACACCTAGTGGGCAAGCAGTGATTTTTCCCCCCAACTGACCTTTTTCTTGGCTGCTCGTCCGCGGCTCTTGGTGAACTTGCTGTTGTTGTCCATGGAAGTGGCTCTCCGGCGTGGAGACTTACCGCTCTTTCCCCCCTCAGGGTTCAGCATCCACCATGAGCTCTTCCCCGTTCCCTCATTCTGGACGCGCATGAAACGACTGTGCAAGGAAAGATTGTGTCTGATTGAGTTCTGTCAGGGAGAGAGAGAGAGAACGAGATGAGAACATGAAAATCGGAGTATAGAAAACCAATCACAAAAGTAGAAATTACCTGCAATCATCCTAATCAATGTCATAATATCTTGCTTTTATGTTGTTAGACACTCAGTAGACCAAATATATAAAAAAACATATCAGATAAACCAGTCACATAAAAAAAGAAGTGACTTTTGATTGACAAAACAGCCAATATTTTTTATGTTACCAAATCACTTACACACAATCAGAGACAATCATATACAAGCAGCCTTTTCAGAGGCTTTTGACAATATGAAGCAGAGAATTAGCCAGTTAGCTGGCAGAGGAAAAGCTGTATTAGTCATGTCCTTTTTGGAGGCAAACACTGAACTCAACCTGAACACACACATCCTGCACTAATGATATTTTGTCTGCTTCAGTTTTCAATTCACATCCTGACCAGACCTACATCTACTAAGAACAGAGAAAATCATAGAACAATTTAAAAGTCTCAAATATTTTGCTAGCTTAACTCTAATCGTGATTCCTTTGGAGAAAAGTGATGTCATTCAGGCCTGAACTGCTCATTGGAGAGATGAAGAGGGAAAGAAAACGATACAGACTTTCAGAAGAGGATAAAGGTCAAACTGAAAATTGAAATCGAGAGTGATTGGTCATTTGTTTTGTGAGGTACTTTGGATGATCCCACGCTATCATAATTATTAAAGTGTAAAAATAACAGTGTTACCAGAGGTCATAACAAGAGTTATTTCACAATAAATAATGTTAAAAATAAAAGAGTAAATGTGACATTTATTAACGGTGTTGAGTGATGAATGCCTGATGATTGAAGTGTTTTCAAATTAAGTGAAGTATAAATTGAAGTTTTTTTGTAATGACAAATAACAAACATTAAAAATAATGTAAGTACATAATGACAAACGGCTATAATTACTCATTATTCCCTCAAAAATAGAAAAAAATAAATACATTTAATAGTTATTTGCGTTATTGATAGTAGTTGGCATCAGATCTAAAAGTACATTTGTGATATCCATCCTTATTCTACATTAGCATATAACTTGGACAAGAAGTCATGAGGCCTATAATAATATGAGGCATGTTTTAGTATAATTCAAGTAATGTAGAAAAAAAGAAAAGAAGAAAGTTAGAAATTGCCACCATGGGTCCACATGTAAAACACTTTGAATCTTTCTAAGGGTTATATTCTTATTCATTATGTGTTTCTAAAACATTCAAAAAGACCAAATCTTTTTGGGAAGACTTACTAAATCAACACTAGAAAGTTAAAGCAGTTTGAATGAATTGGTCCAAGCAAATAAAGTATTTATGCAATACTATTCTAAATAAAAATTTCAAGTGTCGCTTTACTTACGGGGTGAACTGACTGTTTCCTGTGTAACAGGAAGTAAATTGGTAGGAAGACGGAAAGCAGAGGCTCAAGCCTCAGAAGAAGGTCAACAGAAGGTCAACCTTTGACGCTGAAGGTCATGACCAAACAGGTCAAGTTGAGGGAAATGCAGCTTCTACATCACAGAATCAGTGAAGAGAGCGCCCACATACTGTAGATTTGAACAGGGTGAATGAGTAAGTGTGCAGGGGGTCTGGAAACATTCTGGATCTTCTGTCTGACCCCTTTAACTAGCCCTACTAGGATAAGAATAATGAGGGAAAACAGAGTGGAAGAAAGGATGCTGAGTGAAAGGAAAAGGAAGAACTGGAGGAATAGAGATAAAATGAGAAAGAGGGGTACCAGTATGGAAAGTAAAGTGGTGAAGAAGGGAGGCAGTAAACATTGAGTCATGAAGGAGAAGGCTGTGTTGAGGTAGAGGCGGGGCAGTGGGAATGTTTTCCTGCTGAGAGGAACGGGGTCGATGAGTTTGCTGTGTGTGTAGAGGAGGACAGACTCTCCAGTACTGCTGACAGACCCTTGCAAACAGACACAGAGAGAGTATTAACGTATGGGGCTGTCTGGCGTCTGTCTACACTGTAACAGAACCCACACAGCACAGAGAGAGAGAGAGAGAGAGAGACAGACAGAAAAAAAAAAGAAATAATAGGGATGCCTGGATATTAAAATTCAGTCCAATATTAATAGTTGATAATCAATATGTTCAGGCCAATAACTGTTAAAACTGTTCTTATATTATTCAATTATAATTGTATTAAAAATTATAATATAATAATATATTATTAAAATTATTATATGATAAATATAATTCTAATATATATAATTTTCATAGCTGCTGATATTAACATTTTTGGATTTTATATATATAAGAATTTTTACTTTTCAAATTAATAAAAAAAAATTAAATGCATGTTAAATGCTATCTAACCCTTAATATGCAATATTAAAAATGAATATTAAATTTGAGATTTTCTAAATCAAACTGTTATTTAATTTTTTATGATTTAAGTGATCGTAGTTGATAGCAAAGGCAATGTAAAAGTATCAGTAACCATTATACTACCATTATATTGTACATTCCAAAGAAATATTGCACCATAATACCATATTCTTACATACTCTCATTCAAATAACATTCATGACCATAAAAAAAGATTATACATTTATTTATAACAGATTATAAATAAATGTGCATTTTTCTAAAATGTTAAAGGTTTTACTAATTTGAAACAAGCTGTTTTTATAATCAGTAAAACATACTTCCACTAAACACTTAATTTATCAACTTCTGACTTTGCTGTACCAAAAACATAATTTGACAAAAGGTTGTCTCTTGAAACTCTACACTTCACTCCTCCTATATAGGATAAAAGAAAGAAAGAAAAAAAGAAAGAAAGAAAGGATATTATGAGTGTTCCAGTGTATCAGCAGATCACACACACAGTCACATTCAGAGCACATGCACACGAGGCCTGGCGGCAGGATATGAGTCACTACAGGAATGCAACGGAGAAGGTGTGACAGTTTTCTAATCAAAATGGTGATCAGATCACATCTTCAAAAAAAAAAAGATTAAAAAAAGAATTACCCTAATGCCTGAATATTTTATAAGCTGAAGTGAGCTTTATAATGTAATGTAGACTACAGGAAGTGAGTAATAGCCAGTTTTGCATGCAACAATTCCCCGTAAACTCAGAAAAAGACTCTTTAGATTTCTACAAATATTAATAAACAGACACATCAGCACATCAGTTCAACTGTGTCACAGATGTCAATTCTAGATGCTGTAGAGACATAAATGCAATTGATATTTGAGAGCTAAGGTAGATTTTCAGTAACAAATGAATATAATATATATATATATATATATATATATATTAAGTTATTTTGGAAGGATGTGGAAAAATTATAACAGAATTGTCATTTTGGGTGATTGAACCTAGTAATTCTGGTCTGAGATCAGTACATGGGACATCTACACATGGTGTGGGGCCTTCTCTACCCTTCTCTTATCACAGGTATGCAAGGTATTTCAAGGCTACAGAATGACCTTTGGTCTCAGATCTGGGATATCCCCAACTGATCTGAGGCAGTAAAGAAAAGTGTGAATTAAAATCCCCTTTGGGTAAGATCTGAGTCAACTGGAAGTTTGAGATGAAAAACTGTGGACCTATGCACCAATTTCTACAGAGATGGTGGGAAGTGTGCTAAGAGTTTGTGCAAATTGAAACTAATCTAATTTCAGGCTGTTACATAAAGGTTCATCAGTTCGTCAGTCAAACAGAATCAGATCCACATGCAACCATCATGAGAAAAAATGTGCAGGGACATGCCACTCAAATTATATTGTGTTATAGTTATTTTTAATTAACACGAATAAATAAAATATTTTGATAAAAAAACTACACACACACACACACACACACACACATATATATATATATTAGATTATAACATATTTAAGTTTAAAATAAATACAGTTATGAAATAAAAATATTAATTGAGTCCAGTGTCACAGTTTCTAAATCAAACCATCATCGTAAAAAATTACATTGCTGTAATTATTTGTTATCTAAAATAAAACTAAAATAAATAAATAAAATATATTTAATTAAACAATTTTTTTCATAATTAATTAATTTACAAAATCATAAACATAAACTGAATTCATTCAATGTCACAGTTCTGGCTCAAGGTCAGTATGACAAATTGGTAAACAGAAGTGAATTTTCTTGTAGTACCCAGGTGCAGTGGCAAATAAGTGTGTGTGATGCTTAAACGGGTGAGTGTGCATGTGTGAAAAACATATTTCTATTATAATCTTCAGATCTATCTCTTCAGAGATAGGTGCCAATAGGCTGTGCTGAAAGGGTCACTATGTAGTTGAGTGTGTGTATGTGCATACACGTGTGTGTGCGTCAGATCTCCTGAGGGATTTATAAACAAGTCCGAGAGACCCCATCTGCATCCTGTCTGACACCCCAGACAGCACACACACTGACTGCCACTCAATAACAAGCAGGCATAATTAATCAGCCATCACCTTCACAACGTACAACTCATCAACATAACCAAACCAACCCAAACTCACACATTATACAGTATGTGAACAAAGACAACAATGATTTTAAACAGATGACCTTAAAGGATCAGTTCACTTCCCCAATAAAAAATTCCCGATAATTTACTCTATGCCATGTCATCCAAAATGTTTATCTCTTTCGGTCTTCAGCTGCAAAGAAATTAAGGTTTTTGTGAAAAACATTCCAGGATTTTTCTCCATATAATGGAATTAAATGGTGGCCAACAGACTGAAAAATCTTAATCTTAAAGTCAATCTGTTCACAATTATGAGATACATTGTGAAACACTGACACAATTAAAAGGTACACTCCACTATTTTTGAAAACAGGCTCATTTTCCAACTCCCCTGGAGTTAAACAGTTGAGTTTTTATCTCCGGGTCTGGCAGTAGCAATTTTAGCTTAGCATAGATCATTGAATCTGATTAGACCATTGGCATCTCACTCAAAAAATGACCAAATAGTTTCTATATTTTTCTATTTAAAACTTGACTCTGTAGTTACATCGTAGTTACAACTTTTCATTTTTCCGTCGGTCTTAGTACACAATGTAACTACAGAAGAGTCGAGTTTTAAATAGAGAAAATATAAAAACTCTTTGGTCATTTTTAAGCGAGATGTTCATGGTCTAATCAGATTCAAATATCTATGCTAAGCTAAAACCATGATAAATCAAGATAAATCATGTGATGATCACATTGTCACAATAATGAGATATAAAGTTGCATGTAAGATTTTGAGATATTAACACTACGAAACATGAGACTCATAATTATGAAATACAGTGAGAAGAATGAGAGATATGAACTTGCAATCGTGAGATATGAAGACTTCCTTGATTTTGAGGTCTAGATATAGACACTTAAGGCTACTGTTTTATCAGTATTTGGGTTTGAAGAATGCGGCTGTGAGAGCAGAGCGGTCAACGCTTTATTCACTTGCTTTGTTACGGTAATAAGGGGAAGGCCTGCAGTGTAGACATGGTGTAAAATGCTCTACTGAGAACACATTCAAACATTGGCGCCAGTGGATTGGATAACTCCCACACAGCTGTTTGACTGGAACCAGTCAGCCGTGACGTCTTGACAACGAACACCAGTCCGAGTAAACAAGCAGCACTTCCAAAGACCAGGTGTGAACCGACAGTCAAGTGCCTGATGTTCACACATAAACATAACACATCACCTCCCTCTCTGCCATATGCACAGAAAGGAGTAAATATACAGTTTGAATGGATTTCAAAGATATTTTTTTTTAATTTGAGAAAATAAATGGCGAAATAGATGAGGAATGGGATCAGGACATGATGCAAGCTGGACTCAAACCTGCCAGGGTCCATGTGTACACCAAGGCTCAATATGGCATGTAACTAGGCATATATATATATATATATATATATATATATATATATATATATATATATATATAAAATAAATAAACATAAACAGATAAACCATGACTAAAATACATGTCAAAAAGAGATTTTTCCGAGTTCTGATTGAGACAATGGTGTCAGTGGGTGAGATTTCAGTGAGAAGAGATAAACACAAGTGGAATGTACAAGTTCAACAGAGAACGGCAAGAGGTCCTCAGAGATAAGCTGTGACAAGAGACTTCAATGGGCTAACCACTTCCTCCTGCGCACATCCGCTTTATCTCTCTCTCTCACTCTCTCTCCTTCATTGTAAATATTTACCACTGAAGTGAAAAAGAAGAGACTTAAAACATTTATGTGTTAGGGAACCTGTTATGAATGAAAAACTTAGATAAGTACTTTTAGTATTTTATATATATGTATATACATATGTGCAGCATTATTCTGAGAGTTCATCATTTTTCCTTTTTATTCAGCAGAACTTGGGGAACTTTTCTTTTAGCTTTTTTAGAAGTCTTTTCAGTATTAAATTATGGTTCGTGACATGCTCCAGACAGTTTAGATACAGGCTTAACTGATACCCTTTGAAGTGGGGTAAGGTGACCACTTTGACTAGCAACTACCCATAACCCTCTAGGTGCCACATAGCAGAGTATTAAAAACCAATTAGAGCTCCTTTAGCAACCACATACTGTAGGCAACCACTCTCACCAGTCACCATACCTTAGGAGGTGAGATTCTCTTGGGCTAATATCCCTCCATGTGCAAAAATGTAGCTATACTGTCTTTCAGTTATTTAAAGAGTATAATAAAAAGTATAATACATTTTTTTAAATTATACTAAAATCTACAATTTAATAATAAATACAATATTAAAATTGATAAAAAATATTTATATATATATATATATATATATATATATATATATATATATATATATATATATATATATATATATATATATATATATATATATATATATATATATTCCTGTAGCTCAATTGGTAGAGCATTTAGCTATCAAGCGCAAGGTTGGGGGTTCGATTCCCCGTGAACACATGATTGGTTAAAATTGATAGCCTGAATGCACTGTAAGTCGCTTTGGATAAAACAGTCTGCTAAATGCATAAATTTAATTGACATTTTTTAATTTAATTTAAATTTAATATAAAAAACGACAACAAATTAATTACTATAATTACGTGATCTTTTTCAATAGAGACAATTAATTGCATATTTATTTAATTATAAACAAACTGAATTCAATATCAGACCTCAAACAGATTTCAGACCTTACAGTGACGCCTACAGAAAAGCAGTAGCACTGTAATCTGGAGTAGATTCTTACAGTAACAAGTTAGCACCTCGATTTAAAAAAAGCACCTGCACTTCTGAAGAAATCTTCAGCTAGATTAAAGACGCAGGCTGCACTTTACCTTCATTTCATGTGGTCGCAGAGAGGAGGGACAGGAAAACATGACGAACGCAATGAGATGTACATAAACGTACACACGGTTCCTTTGCATGCTAAGGACTGTAATCTACCTGCTACTGCTGTAAAGAATAACACGATCCTGCTCATGCCTACTGTTAGGGATAAACGCATAAACTGCAAAAAGCCCTAATCTTGCTTGTTCAAAGTCTGTTTTCTTTTCTTTTTTCTCTTGGTACATATGCACATGTGAGTGTGTGTGTATTAGTGTGCATACTGGCAGCAGGGTTATTTTAAAAGCGTGAAACAGAGACAGAAGGATAAAGTGAGAACTTGAGAGAGAGAGAGAGGCCCGTTGCCCTCCTTGGCCCATCCGTTCAGGAAAAGCTGCGTGAAGCTGATAGGAGCCCCGTCTGCCCTCCCGCTCTGCCAGACCACAGGGCTCCGCGCGGGCACAGACCAGACACACACAGGGGCCGCCAATGAGACCTTTGGGGAGTAATACAAAGACCTGCCCTATGATGTAGTGAAGAGACACAGTGCCAAACACCTTTGATAAGAGGAATGCTCCTCTGTGTCGTCTGACATGTGAAAAGAGTCCCTGATTGCATTATTGTTTATCAGTCAGTCACCATAAGGGGTAAATTACATTTTTGCAGCTATAAGCAACAATACTAAGTAGTCCGACTGTGAAAAATGACTGATTAACTGTAGTTTCAAATAAAACTAAGCCGTTTAGCACTTTGAACTCTTTAATCTTGCCCAAAGCCTTTTTATTGCGAAGACGTTGCTCTTTTACATTTTGGTGTCATCAGTTATGGCAGTATCAACTTTGTCTCGGAAGTTCTGAATAAAAAAATATATATATATCTTAAGCACACCAAGAATGCATTTATTTGATAAAAAATACGGTAAAAAAAAGTAATATCGTGAAATATTATTGCGATTTACGACAACAACTTTATTTACAAAATAATTTACAAAACTTATTTTTAGATATATGTGATGGCAAAGTTGAAATCATTCTAATATGCCGATTTAATACTCAAGAATCATTTTTGACCCAAACTTTTGAACGTTAGTGTGTATAACGTTAGTAGTAAGTTATGAGCAATAAAACTAATTTGCCTGTTTTGAATGCTGGTCATACACTAGAGTAACTAGCAGGACTTTGAATCTCAGACTTTTGAATGCAGATGTGTGAGACTTTCTAAAGAAACGTGGGATTTCTAAAGTCTGAAGAGTCAAAAGTCTCTCTTTGCCCTCAATACTAAGAAAACACCAGCAAAATTGGAGCTCTTTTTTGTGATTTTTGTTGCCTGTGAGGAGCTTTTTGTGGTTACACACATCTATTTCACTCAGAAATGTTCACACACATGTGCACAGGGACAAAGAGGGCAGGAGGTCATAGTCATTTCGACACCCACTGAGGTTTATCATGCTTTTCTAACTGCTTTCCAGACCCCACCCAATCAATCCAGTCCCACCTTTATGAACTAACTCTCATACACAGGAGCAGACACCTGGGTTGAACTCAGATTTGTAGTTTCATCATTTCATGTGGTCTCTCCAGGGAGGGGCAGGCAAGGCAGAGATAACTAAAAAGCATGTATGGGAACAGCATGAATTAAAACACACATTCTCTCTCTCTCTCTCTCTCACACACACACACACACATTTTGAAGGTGATTCAGTTCTTCTGTTGAGTGAAATGAAAATGAAATGTTTTATAATAGATCACAATGTGACATTTCAAATGAATAATATGTGCCTTTTAAAGAAATGTGTGTGTGTGTGTGTTTTTGGGGGCTGTGAAACCAGAGGAGCCTGCTGCAGCCTCTTTTTTTCATTCCGCTTTGATAACAGGGTGACTCGACATGAACTTTGTCACTCACTAAATGAGTTTGACTGTTCATTTCACCCTTTTAGGACTTAAGACATCACATCTGGCTCAGGGTCAATCAGAAAGACAGAGACTGGATAAATGTTTGGCACACTGTCCTTAAAACGTACATGGGAGAAAGCTGGTTTGTACTAGTAAAGGCACTCAAGGTCTGAGATCGAGTACTTGTTGTATTAAAGAGAGCTGACCTTAAAACAAAAATGTGTGATCATCATTTACCCACCCTAATCATGTGGTTCTAAAAGCAAGCCTTATCTATTCTCTTTCATCTCTGGCTTTTTTTTCACGCAAACTGAAGAAGCGTGCGCAAACACACAATCTCTCTCTCTCTCACACACACACACAAACACACATTCTCCTCTTTATACTGGATTTCCCGCATCAGCAAATGTCCACTCACTTCCTTTGACCGTCATGGTGAATGAAAAATGACTGAGAAATTCTGAAGTAGGTTTATTCTGCCACTTGTACATCTATCTTGAGAAAATAGAGACGTACTGTGCGTTAATCTGTGGCAGTGCCAGTTGACATACTGCACGTGTAGTAACTGTTAATTTCACAAGCCACTGAGAAAAATACAGACTTCCAGTAAGGCGCCACGCATTGAGGGTCTTTCTGCCCACCGGTATCCAGTGAGCAACAGCTTCCCCTGAGAAATAAAGCAAGCGAAAAACGGAACCGAGGGACCCCCTTCTGAGGGAACACCCTTTCAAGACAAGCACCTGGCCTTGTGTGCATGAATCGGAGCAAACATGCTTTTGTGGGTGTGTGCATTTGTGTGTTTGTTATGAGTGCATGTTTGCACGTGTACGTGTGTGTGTGTGTTACAGGATGCAGAGCCCGCCCCCCCCTCAACTAGCCCCCAGAGGATTGCAGGGGCGTGTGTGTTATTGTGAGACAGTGTTAAGAATAACACACCTCCTGTCCCTCCCCTGCTATTTCTTGCTCGGTCTATCATTCTCCTCAACCATACAAAAAAATTCATAAATTGAAAATATTTAAAGACAACGTTAGCTAAAACAAGTGAAAAAATTAACTTATTTAATTAAAAAAAATGATTTAGTTTTTATTAAAAGAAAAGCTGATCAGTTGCGGATTTGATACGATTGCTAATTTCTCGTCATCAAGATATTTGATAAATTTATCTACCTCAGGCGAGTGTTTTTATGCAAATTCTGAAAATCGTATCTTTGTTTTTACATTTTAATGTGATATCCCTGAATTCACAAACAAATTAAATACATTTTCCACTTCATGTTTTTAGCATTATGCATTTCACAGTTGAAATTTCTATGCATCATCAAATGTTTATGGCACTGGTGAAGTCATAAGACCACTGAACCAGTCCAGTGTTACTATTAACTAAAATTAAAACTTAAACTACTAAAAATAATTTTAAGAAATTGAAACAGACTTCGATGAAAACACAAAACAAAAGCCAATTAGAAAAAATTATATAAGTTGGAGGTATATAACTAATACTGCAATAAAAATTGTATTGAAATTAAATGCAATGAATAACAAAAAATATTTTTTTTTAAAGTTACTGAAACAAACTACAATTAAAATAAAAGATAATTCTAAATATTAATAAATAATATTATATAAATAATAGTGATTATTGTCCGATTCTGGTCAGTGGATGATCAATCCGCTTTCCTGGCCACTTTAACAGATTTCCTCTTCTGCTGATGTAACCAAGACCAAGCAGGCGGGGTAAAGTAATATAACCAGTAATATCACAGTCTAACATTCATGATTCAATCAAATGCTGAAATGATAAATTGAGACGAGTCCTATAATACCTCCATATATCTCCACAGAACATCACATCCACAAAGATCTACTCATTTTCAATGCTATCTGTCTTCAGTATTTATGTCGATTAATTTTATAATGCTTTCAGCAAAAAAATAAGTGTAAGACTCTTAGCTCTGTATTTACATCTAATCCTTAGAATTGCACAGATTTCCCAACACAATTATTGCAAGAAACATGAATAAAGCTCACAAAAATCTGCGCAGCCCTACTCATGCCATGTTTTTAATGCCGAGCAAAGGATTCTGCCTCCTTTTATTCCCAGTCTAATATTTGAGTTTTATAAAATTTGATTTAGTGCGAGTTAGCATCATCATTAATTTCCATGTGCTTTAATAGGATTGCAAAACTGCTTTATATTGTACAGCACAGTCACGTATGAATTCTGGAATAAACCAGACAGGCTGAAGACGGGTTTTGTTGTCCAACTCTGGTACCCCATCTCCCAGGTGAGACAGTATGTGTTTTTTTCAGCAGAGAGAATGTCGCTATTTTCCAGCCACTCAGCAGGAAACGCATCATCACTCATTGTGGGAGACGTGTGCACTGTTTTCACAGGAAAGTGCAAAAATAACCTCAAGCCAAAGGTTCCACCGGGGCCACTGGACTCAACATGACTAAGGTTCAGGAGTGGCTGAAGTTTTACACTGAAGGAAAAGGATATCACTGCTCTCAGCAGGGGCCAGAGAAAAGGGCTAAGTTTGATTTAGCCATGGTTTTAAAGAGATTCTTTTGGGGCAACAGATATTAGTTTGATAGCAGGCATAGGTGGGAGCAAAAAAACATTTGTATTTTTTTTTGCCAATGAAAATTTAATTGAGCAAATGAACATGCTATAATATAATTATGAATAAATAAAATGAATTTTACATATTTAATTATTTTACATATTTATTTATTATCAAACTTCTGATAAAAAACAAACAAAAAAAAACTACAAGATAATCAAGTCAAGAAATACATTTTCTATACTAAAAAGTAGGCTATATATTTCTACTAATGATGTGCTATTTATGAAAATTGCAACATTAGAAACAGAAGAGCATGTGCAGGCATTCTCGGAGCATGATTTACACACACGGGAAGGACGTGGATTCTAATCAATGCTGAGAACGATTAGTGGTAGGAAATGGGGAAGTCATTCATCAGTGTTTTCTCAGAGAGAGCGGCTCTGTTACAGAGACACTGATGCGCAGCAGCAGTGAACAACGGAGATGTCAGTGGCCCTTGTTAAGAAGAGCGGGATATCAGAGGGAAAGGAAAGCTCAGAGTTACACAAAACGATGCTTTAACATGCTTGTTTTGTAGCTTAAAAGGGATAGTTCACCCAAAAAAGAAAATTCGGTCATCATTTACTCACCCGTTTAACTTTATTTCTACTATGAAACACATTCTGAATAATCATGAACATAATCTAATCGAAACTTGATTAATGAAGTCCAAATGAATCATTGATTCAACACTGAATCAATGCTGTTTCAAATGTCAGCAATCTCACATTCTTTCTGATGTTGTCTTAGTACTCAAAAAGTGAAAGACATGGGGGGGGGGATGGGTGAGGAATTACTGTTAAGTGGGACAATATGCCATCAGAAACAATGTTGATGTAAGTGGTTCAAATTAACTTCACTATGTATTCTTGTGGCATGCAGAGGAAATGTTTTAAGGAACGCGCAGATGGAAATGAGAGCAGTGCTCAGGAATGGAGGATGTTTGATGCTCTCCCCTAGTAACCCCCTTTCCCTTTCCCTTCCTTTCCATTCGTCCTCCTCCTTCTCTCCTTTCCCTCTCTCCACAATTCTGACGAGTCGTTGTCACCTCCTGTGATTGTGCAGTAGGGCTAGAGTACAGTGGGGCCTGCAAAATACCCTCCGCTGCCTTTTATTGATCCCAGATGTCTCTGAACTCTCTGGGATTTAGCAAGAGGACTCCTACAAGTGAGACTTTTTAGATAGAAATGGGATCAAAGATCATGCATGCTTCATAGGGTATAGATATAGGAGGTCTGCATTTAATAACAATGCAGACCTCCCATGGCACCTCCACTATATACATGGCGTCAGCCAGATGTGTTCCTCTATATGACAGATCTGACAACGAGATGTGGAGGTTACCACCGCCTGGATGTTGTTGACCTTTTGAAGAGACACAATTTGAAAGATGAGCTGTCCTGAACAACCTAAACCTGGCATGCTGTATCTTTGCACCTTCCAGTGTTTTCATATATTTATCTAAATTGAGAAGAATTATTATCAATAATGAATAAAGAAATCATTTTCAACAATTAACCACCTGGCAATAATTGATAACAACTGAATACCAAATCAGCATATTAGAGTGATTTTTGAAGGATTGTGTAACACTGAAAACTGGAATAATGGCTGCTGAAATTTCAGCGTTGCCTTTGTAGGAATAAATTACATTTTAAAATCTACTCAAATATAAAAGTATTACTGTTTTTACTGTAGTTTTTATCAAATAAATGCAGCCTGCCGGAATAAAAAAATTAAATAAAAAATAAATTCTGGACCCATACTTTTGAAAATAGGCAAAAAGAGGTTGAGAGACATGTTTTGTATTTTTGTGGTAGGTAAAATCTCAGTGAGGTCTGATTTCTTGTGGTGTGGCTTTGACAATAAAACAAATGTATTATTGTCTTGCGTTCTGGAATAATTAGATAAAGTTGGCATGACTTCAGCTCAGATGAGTCCAGGGAATTTTTCCAGCTAAAATGCATGTGTCTTTCCGTAGCAAGTGCAAACAAGTTTTTAAGGAATGCCGCTGGCAAGTTAAAGGGTAAATTCCTCTCTATCTTATAACTATTTCTGTGTCTTCATCATGAAAGACAGTCTAGGCTTCCATGGTTCATTCTTATCTAGGAATGCTACACCTTAATGCAATTCAATGAAAATCATTTCAATTCAAATTTAGTTTTCCGCTATAGATGTGATTTGGCCTTGGGACACCCATTCAAATAAATCAGCTTTACAAATTCCACATATTTCAATTTACCTATACAGTTACCTTTAATTCAGTCCAAATCCAATCATACATTACCAATCAATTTGACCAATTTTACCACAATAAAACAATTCTATAACTGAAACTGTTCCCACTCAAAAATGAACAGCCTTTTTACATTTTTTTTATAAATCTTTTTATGCTATATTATTACCAAATCTTGGATTCAGTCTTTCATTTCAATCTTTTTTTAACTTTCTTTAAATTAGGTGTTGTTTTTCGTTTTGGAACTGATTGGCCTCATTGATCTGATCATATACTTTTTTGTGTGTGAAAAAGCATTAATTGCGGATGATTTGGACAATGTTTTGGCAATTTGGCAAAGTTCAGGCTAATGAGGCCTACAACCAATCAGATCAAAACAGAAAAAACAAAACCTGTGCTAACTGAAAGAAAACAAGTCGATAAGGATTGAAGATTGAATCTAATATTTAGTAATAACATACAGTACCATAATGAGAAATCTAGTATATTTTATAGGCTGGACATAGTCCAATGCAATAACAATGACTAGCATTTTCGGAAAAAAAGAAAAACCTATCCGGTTCAAGATAACTGTAACAGTATGAGGGTTAACAGTAAATCATTATTCACTATTATTTTGGATGACAACAATGAACGTGAAAAGTTATTTCATTATGTACATGAATTGTAATCATAAGTAACTACATTACATTCTTTTTCTGCATTTGGCATTGACATCCGGTTGTCATCATTTGACATTTCAGTTTGGGGACTTTTACCCTGATATCTGATGTATTCAGAGGGTTTATCATTTTGTCACGCTACTGTCCCATGCCTGCACACTGATGAACATCTAGATTAAAAGCCACAGGTACCCACAGCCAAAGTCTGCACCAACTCGCAGAGCCACAGTGATGAAGTCTTTCATCGGTCTGTGGCACGGTGGAGCAGCACTGCATGTGCTTTCATTTCATTTTCAACTCTTTCCTCTCTTTCGCTTTGAGTGTGCGTAAAAGCAGAATGTCCCTCAATTTTGCTGCACCTTGCACAATGCTAATTACACATTACTCGTGTTACGCAGATCAGGTATCATCTACAAACCACAAACTTCAACTTCTGCACGCTTCACCTGTACGTACTGACTTTTATCTGTCAAATACATTCTGAGAAACGGCCCCAGAGTTCACAGACTGAATAAGATAAAAGGTTCAATTCTAGAATTTGGATTTTAAAACTACCTAATGCACACTTAAAATCCACATACGGGTCAAAAGTGACTGTAGTTTTGGAGAATCAGTGGCCAGTACGCCTACACTCGAAACTTACTGAACGACAAACTGGGATACAAATTGGTATCTGCTCAAGATAAGCTTGAACAAACATTGTGTGTGCCTTGAAATAGCCTGAAAACACTAACGTACAAATGTATGGCTTGCATGTTTGTGCATGTGAGAGTGTTAGTGGGTGAGGTGAAAGCCTATGGTGAACGTCAAAGCATGTAGAGGTAACAGGGTTCATTTGCCGTAAGTAGGGCTCAGAGTTAAACATTTTTCAAAAGCTTGAGAAAAAGGGAGAAGTGAGAAAGCTTGTTTTTTTTCTTTCTAAAATAACTAAATGAACACCACATAAGTTCATTTATTAATTCAGGTGAGTAACTGTTGGTGCCGTTAATAACATTATGAATGGAATTCTAATAGTAAAAAAGGCAATAAAACGATATGAATGATAAAGAGTCTGTTGAATTACACAAGATGAGCTAGAGTAAGGCTCCACACAAGATTGTATCACTATACCACAGACATAGTAATACATATCTAGCTTTGGGTGCACACTGCCAAGGCTCTGAAACAGAAAGTGCATGCCATTTTTACAGTAGTCATGGTGCTTATGAGGGCAAATGGGAATAACAAAACTGACCCACATTGAATTCTACCTGTATGCGTGTTTGTTTGACTACTCAAGGCGCATAAACAATGGTGTGCATATTTAAAGACACAGGAGAGTTATGAAACAACATACTGCATGCCAAAACCTCATAAAATGAGTCTAAACACTATTCTCATTACTTCACTTTGACTTAAAGGGAATGAGTATGGACTCCCATTACATGTTCCACAAACTTGGTAGCATGACCTTTAAATTCTGACCTCTGAACCCCGGAGACATTTGAACCAAAGGGTAGCATTTTTCACTTCAACCTCCTTGACTTTTATCTAGCAGCTACACCTAAATTTCAAGGCTTGAAAAAAAATAAAAAAATATAGCGAACTAAACAAAAGTGATCAGTTTGCACACAGTTCTAGCTTTGATTCAGTTATGATTCTGAATCTTAAACAAACATGACTCCAGCGATAAGCAATCTGTCCACAATGAAACTGAGGTGACCCAAAAGGCACGATAACAGCCAATTAGAACACATTTGATGTGGAACAGGGTTTTGGACCAATGTGATTCCGAAGTGGAAAGAACAATTCAGCATTACACTACAAAACATTACACTACAAAAACCACAGCCAACCAATCAAAAAAATAACTGGTTATCATAACTGGTTATCATAAAAACTCTTTTGTACATGGTGGAAGTTTCAGATTAAAAGCAAAGACAGTATGTCTTCCATTAACAGACATTTGCATTCAGTTTTTAGAAGTGAAGTGACGTGACATTCAGGCAAGTATGGTGACCCATACTCAGAATTCGTGCTCTGCATTTAACCCATCCAAAGTGTACACACACAGAGCAGTGAACACACACACACTGTGAACACACACCCGGAGCAGTGGGCAGCCATTTATGCTGTGGCGCCTGGGCAGCAGTTGGGGGTTCGATGCCTTGCTCAATGGCACCTAAGTCATGGTATTGAAGGTGGAGAGAGCACTGAACATGCACTCCCCCCACCCACAATTCCTGCCGGCCCGAGACTCGAACTCACAACCCTTCGATTACAAGTCCAACTCTCTAACCATTAGGCCACGACTTCCCACGACTTATGTCTTTCAAACTTAAGCATTTGGTTTTCCTGTTGCAAATCTAAATATGTCACCATGTTAAATGTATCCAGCTGGCTAACACAGTTTCAAGAATAATTTGTGGTGTCTTGCAAGCATCAGTTTGAAAGGGTTGAAAATCATAAAGAAATCCCATTATGACATCATTTTCCAGCAAAAGTGGGTTTATGAATTTATAGCTGTAATGAAGTTACGTCATAGTTGCATCATTTTCAGCTATTACTGTTAATTTAAAAACAAATAAATTATTTGTTGCAGCTTGCTACTAGTCTAAATATGTAAATATATATGAATATATATTTATTTTTTATATGAATTATAGACTGGAATCGACTGGGACAGGAAGCAGAATACTGTTGTATTGTCTCAGGTATGTAGACAGTATGATGATAAAGAACAGTCCAACCCCTACAAACATCCTACGAGTGACTGGAATGCTGAAACTCTGATGTCACGGGTGAAGGAGTCCAGACAAAGTTCTGCTGTGGCGTGTACAGCCGATGGTGGTGAGGAGGGGGGCGGACCACGCCTTTCAGGTAAATGTGTCTCCCTGTAATGACAGGTAATCCTGCCAGTATTTTTAGCTCAGTCTTGGGAGGAGGCCCTGACATGTGTGACTGCAAGGATTTGTATTTCCATTTACGCACCGAGCAAGCAAAGAAACAAAAGTGGCTTGTATGGAGGGGTGAATCAGAGACAGGAACAAGTGTTCTTATAGAGATAAATGACAGGTTGACAAAGACCCTTTCAACATTAAAACACTCTCTGTTTGCTCCACCTCACTCGTGGCAGCCTTAAAGGACTCATGATAGTTGGTTTTAGTCATCAGGAACCTCAAAGCACCTCAGGAGCTTTAGAAATGTGTCGTCAGATCACAAGACTTACTACATACCTCTGCATATGTCACATGACTACAACCTATGAAAATGACCACAGTTCAGTCACACAACAAGATAAATAGCAGTAGTTTACACACAAAAAGTAGAAACTTTAAAGGCTTTACCGGTAGCTCTTTTCATTATATTTCACACAAAGTTGTCGTATGACATAAGCATAGACTTGGAATAATATAGTGCACAAGATGTATGGACCACCTTTTAACAACGGTTTTGCATCCTTTTTGAAGCTTGAAAAATTTAGTACCAGCATGCAAAACAAATTTTCTATCTTCACAGAAGAGAAAAAGTAATACAGGTTTGGAGTGACATGAGGGCAAGTAAAATTTTATTTAACCCTCTTTCTACATCAGGTTGATGAAAGAAAGCCAATCCACATGTTCTTCTGTCAAGGATATTAAACGATTAAACTGATCTGGCATCAGCAAATGCGCAGCTGATACTGGGTTGTTATGCATTCTTCTGAACACTGTGAGCTCAGGTCCCTCCTCTTTTGAGCCTTAAATTCCAGAACAAACCGCATGTTTGAACCAAACCATAACAAATCCACAACTGCACTTTAGAAGGATCATTGTTACTGTCATATGTTACGCTGCATTAAAAAAAGCCACCTAAACATGTGCTTCATGTGGTAACACAAAAAGTAGCTCGTCAGAAACAACAGTCAAGTCTAAAGCATTTAATTTAATTCAATTCACAAGCTCTAAGATATAAGAGATATATGGTGGGACTGACAGTTGTGGGTGACTGAAGGGGTGGGCTAGAACATGATTGGTGAAGTTTGCCTACATTAGGTTACCAACAAAAATTTATGTAATTAGGTCAGGTAAAAAGGTCATTTAGGAGGAAATACACTGCCTAAATAAATCATAAATAGTGTTTCTTGATTTGGTTAGATTTATACTAGAAATGATGAAAAATTAAGGTATATTTACAAAAAATAAAATAATAATGTCCTACACATTCAATTAATTCTCTTTTAAGGAAGTTTAAGCATTTTTACTGGAAATACAGATGAAAAAATTGAAGAAAATGTGCGTATAAGCTTAAAATCTGTCAGATATTAATTGCTCTTTTAGCTTAAAACTGCATACATTTAAGTGTAGAAATACATCCATCATTTAGCTTATTGCTAATCACATGCCTTATTTTCCTATATATATATTTCTCTCTCTCTCTCTCTCTCTCTCTCTCTCTCTATATATATATAAATTATTGAGTTTCTGATGTTATAATACATTTTAAATCATTATTTTACGGACACATTAAGGGATGCTTTCAGTGTGCAAAAATACTTAGATTACATTTATGCATTTAGCAGACATTTTTACGGTCCATTCAGGATATAATTTTTTTTTTTTTTTTTTTTACCAGTATGTGTGTTACCTGGGAATTGAAACCCACAACCTCTTGCGCTAATAACGCGATGCTCTACCACTGAGCCACAGGACACTTCTACAACAAATACTGTTTAAATACACTAACATACAGTGTGCGTAATTGGGACCTATAATGCTACTTTTAATAGGACTTGTGCTTGGCCTTGGAGAGCCATTACCTTCCAGCCCGCTGAACTGTTGCTGTCGCCCTTATCTTTGAAGTAAGGGACGCTCTTCACCATCCACTCGTAGATCTGAGACAGGGTGAGCCGCTTCTCAGGGGAGCTCTCGATCGCCTTGGTGATGAGGTCAGCGTAAGACATATTCCCCCACGCGTTCCTGCGAGACGAGCTGCTCTTCCTCTGGGCCGATACAGGGCTGGAGCTGCTGGCAGGGGCGGGGAGCGGCGGCACCTGTTGCGGGTGAGTCAGCTGGGGATTCGGCTGCTGGGGATGAACGCAGTTGTCCTGGCAGTGGAAGTCGTTCAAAAGGACGGGTTTCTCCTCCGGGTAGTCCTCGGTCTCTTCTAGTAAACTTAGGCTGTTGATAAAGTCCACAACGCTTTGCTCCGGCTTGACGGACGGTGCCGGGGAGGACGTGTTCGAGCTCCCCGGCTCGCTAGATTCAGGTCGGTGCAGTGGCCAGGTGCATGATCGCGGCCGGGAGAGAGGCTCGAAATCCGGGTCGATGTCAACCAGCTGTTGCTGCGGTTCTGCCATAACAAAATTAAAGCCAAAGTCCTTAAACAGAGGAGAAGTGAATGAAGATTTAGTTTAGTATGTCAACACTAACAATCGCACATGATCAGGGCCGATGGTCGTAAATGAAATGACTGTTATGATAAAGCGCTCTCAGGGTGTAGCGTGTTTTAGAGTAGAGTGAGCTGGCCACGCCCACAGCCGGAGTGACAGCCTGGACAGCCAATCACAAGCGCGTGTTCAAAAGATAAATAGAGATTGCGTTTGCATAACACACGCTACTACAGTTTATCACTTTTTATGGCAAGCTCATTTAACAATCACCCCCCCCCACCGAAAAGTCTTTCACTTTTTAGTATTAATCACTTATATCTTATATCACACTCATATGTGACTAATAGCATCTATTTTCAAGTTCACTAGTAGTAATTATTCCTAGTGACTAGTTACCTTTCAGTTAGTCACTATTATTTAAAGTAAGATTACAGTTACAGTCCATACCTTTTTTTGTTTAAAAATGATCCAAAATAAATTTTTGAGCAAGTACATAAACTAGCCAATGTTCAAAACTATTGCCTTACCCTAGCTCATTCACACTGTAAGCTTGTAATAAAGTTTTCTAATTTGAGTGGTACTGGTAAGTGTTCGATACAGAAAGATCGAATTGCCACGGTTTGATGTGATATAAGCTAACCAATCGTTAGATTTAATCACCATTGATAGCACAATTTTTTGCAATGCTTTTTCCTCAGTTGATCCGAACAAGTGACAGTTGTTACTTACTTGTTCAGATGACATTCTCCAGTAAAAACTGTTGTTTGGTTCATCCTTCCACGACATAGGATCTGTGCATACAGTATCCACCCCAGTGCAGTGACTGACAGCCACACATTAGATTCATCTGCGCTGGATCTGTGCTGGTGAACAACCCACGCAAGGTAGATAACTACGCAAATAGCTACAATTGCAGGTTTTCAAAAAGAGAGGGCAACAAAGAGGCAAAACTTACCAAATGCAGCTTTAAGAAATGAATAGTTAAAGGGGTCATATGATGCTTTTTTTTAAAGATCATTATTATGTGTATTTGGTGTAATATAATATGTTTACATGCTTTTTTTGTAAAAAAAAAAACAAAAAACACATTCTTTTTGAAATACTGTACATTATTGTATAGGTCCTCTATGCCCCGCCTCTCTCAAACAGACTGTTTTCTACAAAGTCCCTCCTTCCGACAAGAGAAGTCTGCTCTGATTTGCCAACTGACCCAGTGCATTGTGATTGGCGGAACACGGCAAGCACTCATTGGAAATGTATCACCCCTTTCCATAATCGCAAGCTTCATCTTTCAAAATAAATGTAAAGACAATTAATAATGTCCTTAGTTTTACCATTAGTTCAAGCCTGAAAGGGGAACAGAGTCACGTGATAGACACAGTGATGAAGCTCGTATATGATTGTTGTACACAAGCCATGGACGGTTTAGAGAGCTGACGCCACTATGTGACCCAATCCCTCTCTCTCTCTCTCACGTGTGCATGCACACACACACACACACACACACACACACACGACACGCAAAACTCCACATTTGAACATTAAATAGCAAATACTTAAACTAATAACAAAACATACTCACAGTAGCTGATTCAGAAGCGCCAGATTGTCGTAGCAAAGTCTGAATTATCTCCTCTCCTAGGTTCACAAAACAGTCGTCCATTAAATTCTTTGCTGTTCTGTTGGTAGTAACCTTGAAGATTCCTAGAGGCATCTACTTTCTGAAGGCCAAATAAAGTGCTTTTGCTTTTGCTTAGATACACACAGCATATCCCTGACATGGCTGTTTCAACACTAACTGTGGTTACTGAAACCACACTTCTTTCTTTGTGTGAACATTATTAATATCTAGTTAATAAAATCGAAAAAGATACTAGTCAGTGTTGGATTGTTTGCTTCTAATTAAAATATATGTTAAAATAAGTAGCCCATTAGTTTGTTATAAATAAATGTTAATATGCCTTATACTTTCAGTTAAACAGGAATTCCAGAGGATTATGACTGCCATGAAAGAATTTCACCACAAATTGTAGCTTTACAATCACATTTTCAACAAAACATGCATGTGGCAATGATATGAATGTTAGGAACAGGTGTTCATGCAGAGCTGTGCTGTCACTAGCTGTGGTCACTAGAGGGAGACATTAACTACATAGACCAGGGTGCATCCATAGACTGTATAAAAACAGGGTGCATCATTACATCTTTTTTTTTTTTTTTTTTTTTTTTTTTTTAAACGAAGACAGTGTTGTCAGCATTTTCAAAGATGTTTAACTTATAGAAAATAACTTTTTTATTTATTTTTAATATGACACTTCAACAAACTAGGGCTCTCTGCAGGTTGTCTGAAGGTAATTGTTTAGACATTTTAAGAACTTTTTAGTGCATGCAACATTTAATGCCTTAATGAACTGATGAAGACTTAATGGCTTTACTTTAAGCCCTTAATTTGAGAACGTGGGAAAGACTTTTGAAGACCTGCAGAAACCGCATCCAATATGACAAATGCACATGGGATGCACATAATCTTTTTCGGTCTGGTTCTTATGAGAGCACCAGGAGAATTGGGTTGTAACTCACACTGCACAGTTTGGTTCATTAAATATAACTATACAAATAAAATAACTATTAACAGAGATTAAAGTATGAGGGCCTATTGCATTTATTTATTTTGTATTTTAATAAAATAATAAGCAAAATATAATCAAATAATAAACAAAATAATCAGTGTAATAATACTATTATATTTCAAACTAAATCAATTGCGTATAAAATAAAAATACACTTATTTTATACTTCCTTTGAAAATACGATGCTAATATTAACTCTTTATTTATTTTATGTATTTTCATTATTTGCAAACCTAAAATCAGCACGCTTTTATTTTGGCGGGTTGCGCCTGCTGCAGAGGGAATGAAATATCAGTTATGAGTTTTGTTCTAAGACCAGCAGAGCATATCCCAGATTTATGCTTTCGCTTTGAGTGGAAATATTATACAGTATCACAGTTAGTCGATCTAAAAAGATGCATTAACAGCTGTCAACAATGTTGGTACACAATGAACGGTCTGGATATAATTTACAAATCGCATTTTTATTTTGGTCGCGTATGCGCACCTGTGCACCCCTGGATAACATTTTGTGTGCATCAAATGATTAAAAATTAAAATATTTAAAACTCCTAAATACAACTACTCTAATGTACATTTGACTATTGGTAAATTAAATTCAGTCTGTTACATTTGAGTTCTGGTCTATTTAAGACTTTTATTTTGAAAAATAAAATATTTACGTGGACTATCCCGGTAGTAAATTCATTTCTGAAGCTTGTGCCTGTTTGTACATTGCTGGAAAAGAAAAATCATCTGCATGTCTTAATACAGTAGCCATATGAAGAATAAGCTCAAAACTATTTGAAACAGCCTATTATAAACGTACATGCATTGCAGAAGACAAAGCAGCTCGCTTGTGAACAGGACGGGATTGTATTGATGTGGAATTGGTCCAGGTGTTAGAATACAAAAGGATTCCAGTCCAGCACAAGGTGTCGGGATGAGCTTCTTCAGTTTCGGACAAACTGCTGAAATTGACATAGTTCTAAATGATGCCGAGACGAGAAAAAAAGTCGAGCACAAAACAGAGGACGGGAAAAAGGATAAATACTTCCTGTTTTACGATGGGGAGACAGTCTCTGGGAAAGTCAACGTAACCCTAAAGAACCCAGGCAAGAGGCTCGAGCATCAAGGAATCAAAATAGAATTTATCGGGCAAATCGGTAAGTACAACGTTTAAACGAGCGATGCAACGTATGTGCTGTCATGTGACAATTCAACATTTAACATTTGTGTTTGGAGGTGTCGCGGGCAAATTTGTTTCGTAAATAAGGTTTAATTAAGGGGGGTCCAGACTAAAGTTATAACATGTTAATATGTTGAGGTGTCAAATTACAAACACCTTACGTTAGTCTCGTGACATATGACACATTTTTGATTCGTGAACGAATCGTTTTTTCGAGTTGGATGTTTTCAGTGAGCCGAGCGATCCGATTCACAAAGCCTGTCTAATGATTCCTTCACAATTAGCAATGAATCGTTCAGAAATCGCTCGGAGCGTATATTTATATGACAAAAAAGGCAATCCACAAGTATGCTTTCCTAATTCAGCCAACAACTGATCGACCTGTTGATCCGAGAACCGCCCTGTTCGGACATTTTTTCCTCGCTAGTCTAGAACTGATGATGAGACGAAAAATAAGTTGATTTTTAAAAAGCAGAAATTTTACAAATTGTAAAACCTGTACTGGACATGGTTTATTAACCAAAAAGAACCTGGACTTTTTAAGTTAAGAAAGGTAAATAAAATGTTATTGTTTTTAATGTAAATGCTAATTATATTTATATTGTAAACAAATGTCGCGATGTTAGCATGATCGTGGCTGCAACAAACTGAAGTGGAACAGTTAAATGGAGGAAAATAAATAATAAATAGTACTATGTGCAACATATGAAATAACCATATTAAGTTCTTTTATCCCGTTCTTTGAAACGAATTGTTCAAAAGAACAGAATCTCCGAAATGAGTCGACTCCCATCTCTAGTAAAAAACGCGGTTTAATAGGAACCACACCCCTAGATGCTCGTCACAAGCTATGAATCCTGTTTTTATTTTCAGTAATGAACAAGTTCCATAAAAGATGCCTGTGTTCCCCTGTTCTATGTATTTAAAGTTGCATATACCATTATTGCATTTTAAAGAAATGTGCAGAAACTTCTATGGAAAGAAAATGTCTTTTTTCACCTGATGCCTATTTAATTTATCAAGATATTTATACAACCTTATTTAGTGTATATTAAAGGCATAGTTTACTGCATAACACTGTGTTGTTTCATACCTGGCAAACCTAACAAACACAAAGCCTTAACGGATTGTTCTCACTTGGAAACAGAATACACAAACATAATATTAACATTTTATTAAGAAACAATGTCAAACTTTGTGCTTCTAGTAACTTCTTTTTTCTCTCCTGTGGCTTTTTGTCTTAGAGCTGTACTTCGACAGAGGTAACCATCATGAGTTTGTCTCTCTGGTTAAGGATTTAGCTCGGCCTGGAGAAATGGCTCAATCTCAGACCTTTGATTTTGAGTTCACACACGTGGAGAAACCGTACGAGTCCTACACAGGCCAGAATGTAAAACTACGGTATGTTCCCGTTGTGTAGCTCTGGAAATATTGTTTATATGAGCTACAACAATATATTATGCACCTAGTTGATAGTTAACTCTCTATGAAGTTGGTTTAGATGGTTTTATTTTAAACTCTTATTTGTCCTACAGCTATTTCCTGCGGGCGACCATCAGCAGGAGACTCAATGACATCTGCAAAGAGTTGGAAATTGTAGTGCACACACTCAGCACATATCCAGAACTCAACTCCTCCATCAAGATGGAGGTGGGAATTGAGGACTGTCTGCACATTGAGTTTGAGTACAACAAGTCCAAGTAAGCCAAGACAGCCAGAGGATGGGAGTTTATGGTTTTAACTAAAACCAGTTAATAAAATGCATTTTTTTTCATCCACTGATATCCTGCGTGTATTTTTTTTCACCAAAATGGCAGGTATCACCTGAAAGATGTGATTGTGGGGAAGATCTATTTCCTGTTGGTGCGAATTAAGATCAAACACATGGAGATTGATATTATTAAACGGGAGACAACAGGGACCGGGCCGAATGTGTACCATGAAAATGACACCATTGCAAAATACGAGATAATGGATGGAGCGCCTGTACGAGGTATGAAACTATTCTTAACAGCTCCTTTTATAAGGATTACGTTTCTGATGGATTCATGTGAAACTGATTCACTCTGGTTTCAATGATGAAATGAAGTGTACTGATTTTTAACTTGAACTGTACTGGCTTCAGGTGAATCCATCCCCATCCGTCTTTTTCTGGCTGGGTACGAGATGACGCCCACTATGAGGGACATCAATAAAAAATTCTCTGTTCGTTATTACCTGAATCTTGTACTCATTGATGAAGAAGAGAGACGTTACTTCAAACAACAGGTTGGTCTTGACTTTTTTACTAATTTAATAAATAAAAAAATAGCAAAGTATATGTCAAAACAAAGGCACTTTAATTTTAATTAAGAACTACTTCCATTTTTGACCACTTTGATTTTAATGATTCATTCTTTTTTGTTTGTGTAGCAGGAGGGATATTTTAACCGTTAAATGCCTAAAACATGATCTATTTTATGAATGAATTGACACTTTTATTGATTTGTAGGAGATTACGTTATGGAGAAAGGGAGACATTGTGAGAAAGAGCATGTCCCATCAAGCTGCCATCGCCTCCCAGCGCTTCGAGGGCTCGGCGAGCTCAGAGAAAGCACTCTCTCAAGCTAAAGAGGAGGACGACTAAACCTAACTATGTCTTCTCATCATCTCATGTTTGTTAGAGCGTGTGTATGGATTTAAAGATGCGTGCTCCCAAAATAGATGGCAACGTAAACGTGATATTTCACATTCCTAAACATACCAGTTTATGATCAACAAGTTCTTAAGTTGTTTTTTAAAAGGGATGAATATGAAAAGTAAAAATACTGATTACAGAAACCTCAATGCGATATTTACAAATTCTTCTTGGGGGTTCCTCGGAGATTGTTTACTTTTTACCAGCCACCCTGAATTTAATCGACCCATTCCAATTTCCATATTCCATTCACAGCCTTTTTCAAATTAATTCTGTATCGAATGTTTTGCTATTGTAGATTTTTTTTTTCTTTCATAACCTATACATTGCATACAGTATTGCATTTTTGTTTTTAATGAAATGGTGTTGAACTAATTCATATTTTTAGTGATCTTTTTTTATTTACCAATACATGCCTTTTTGCTTTTGTTGCCATTCCAGACTATAAATTCTAAGCACTTCAGGGTTTTTGCCGATGTGATTTCAGTGTCTCCGGAGGGACCCATAACTCCATATCAGCGCAAAATTACGTACGCATTTCTGCTTCAGCTAAACTGAAACACACCTGATTTTATCTGTCAGATTGTGCAGATATAATGATATAAAATTATATGAACAACCTAATTGCAGTGTTTATAAAAGTGTATAAAATTATACATTATAATTTTAATTACTTTTAATTCAGTGTTTTTCTGTTGATGTTTTGGTATGGGAAACCGAAATGTTTGACGTTGCTGGGTAACACTTCTTTATAAAGTTCAAAATGCTAATCTTAGTTAATGTTTATCTATAAATTAATTATGATTCAACTGCTTATCTGTTAGTTCGTGTTGGCTAATAAAACAAACTAATGTTAAAAAAAACTTTAAAGTAAAAATGTACTATTTTTATGTAAAAATTAACATTAATCAAGACTTATAAATGTTAAAGGATTAACTATTGAACAACCTAATTTTGAAGCGTTACTATGTTATCATTGGTTGTTTTAATGTTTAATGTTCGGTGGCATAATTCAGGTGGCATTTATGTCTTATTTTAGTTCTCATTTTTACCAACACTGGAGATCAACTTTCATAGTACGTCACATATCTAACCAGTCACTATCCAATAGCCCTATGTCAGAAATCTTTGACCATAACATACATGTTAGAAAATACTGATAAAGTGTGTATTCAGTATGAAAAGTATTAACAGGGATGAATATCCTTGAAGTAACTGCACACCCATTTTGAGATTGCAGGCTCATTACCGCTGCCTTGTTAATGGCTCTCATTGTCATGATTATTTCTTTGTCGTGTTAGGACCGTGGGGGTGTTTATCCGTCCAAAAAAACAGGATGTATCATGTCCCTTCTGTGAGACTGCAATTTCATAATATTGGTCTTCTGTTAGTACTTCCATTCACTTAAGTAGAAAATGGTCTGTGTGTCCGTCAATGAACATTAACTAAGATCTGTGATGTGTTTGATGAAAGATTGTGAGATACTGATCACACACTAGATTCTGGATATTGTTTGAGAAAATTGCTTTTTTTATTTTTAATTTTTTTTACATACCATGTCAGGAACCCTTGCTTTTGGTGTCAAACTAGTAAAAGGTGGCAAGGCCTGTCACAGAGGGCTAAAGCTATGTGTAATTGATGTCTCAGCTGTCTCTTTGCAGAATACTCATAGCTTTGTGTGCCACACTGTGTTTACTGACTTCACGTATATGATTTTACAAAATTAGCACTGTGTATTCTTTCAAAACAAAGAAGCAACAAATAATTTGTTGTTTCCCAACTTTCTTTACATTTATCATTGTGCAAATAAAGTGCTGCTTAAAATGGCATTAGATAACCATATTTCTATATTAATATTATGTATGTACAGTGTTATGTATGAACTCTAAGTATATGATTTTGAAATAATTTAGAAATCACTCTAAGGTACTAGCAGAGTTTACAAAATGGATTCTAGAAGATTCTAGAACTGTGCTTATGTAAAATATGAGTGCAGAACAGACATAACCTAACTGCTCTTTTAGTAATTGTGCTGTATATGACATTTTGTTTTTTGATTAAAAATCGTTTCCCTCCTATAAACTTTCAGAGTTGCGTGTCGTCATTTCACCAGCAGTGGAACTCAGAATGGAAAAATAAGCTGTATAAAGTAAGCTGTTTTGTGGTCTTATACAGTGTTGCCTTTGTGAATATTTCTCATTAAAAGTCCACAAGGTCTATCTTACATATGTATTTAAATATCTCTTAAAAGAGCTAAAGGAGTTTGAATTGGTGTTAAAATGAGTATCTTTTATCTTTAATGCATAAACTCAGTTTCATTTGATATTTTTCTCCAAAACAATTTGATTTGCATGGTAAAATTAAACTTTTTGAGGTTAATTGAGTTTGTAAATACTGAAAATCAGTCAGCAGTAGCTCTTGATAACCCCTAGAGGGCAGACTAACCTCATTTACCCAATCAGCAATGCACTACAGCCAATTTGATAATGGGTTTTCATATTATTTCACTGCACATCAGTGAATGTATCACAGTTTCCACAAAATATTAATGTGCACAATTGCTTTCAACAAAAATAATAATTGTTTGTTGAGAACCAAATCAGAATGTTAGAATGATTGGCTGCTGAAAATACAAACCCGATTCCAAAAAGGTTGGGACACTGTACAAATTGTGAGTAAAAAAGGAATGGAATAATTTATAAATCGTAAACTTATATTTTATTCACAATAGAATATAGATAACATATCAAATGTTGAATGTGAGACATTTTGAAATGTCATGCCAAATATTGGCTCATTTTGGATTTCATGAGAGCTACACATTCCAAAAAGGTTGGGACAGGTAGCAATAAGAGGCCGGAAAAGTTAAATGTACATAAGGAACAGATGGAGGACCAATCTGTAACTTATTAGGTATATTGGCAACATGATTTGGTATGAAAAGAGCCTCTCAGAGTGGCAGCATCTCTCAGAAGTCAAGATAGGCAGAGGATCACCAATTAGTGGAGCAATATCAGAAAGGAGTTTCTCAGAGAAAAATTGCAAAGAGTTTGAAGTTATCATCATATACAGAGCATAATATCATCCAAAGATTCAGAGAATCTGGAACAATCTCTGTGTGTAAGGGTCAAGGCCGGAAAACCATACTGGATGCCCGTGATCTTCGGGCCCTTAGACGGCACTGCATCACATACAGGAATGCTACTGTAATGGAAATCACAACATGGGCTCAGGAATACTTCCAGAAAACATTGTCGGTGAACACAATACACTGTGCCATTCGCCGTTGCCGGTTAAAACTCGATAGGACAAAAAACAACCCACATCTAAACATGATTCAGAAGCGCAGGCATTTTCTCTGGGCCAAGGCTCATTTAAAATGGACTTTGGCAAAGTGGAAAACTGTTCTGTGGTCAAACTAATCAAAATTTGAAGTTCTTTTTGGAAAACTGGGACGCTAAGACATCCGGACAAGGACAACCCAAGTTGTTATCAGCACTTAGTTCAGAAGCCTGCATCTCTGATGGTATGGGGTTTTTTATGAGAGCGTGTGGCATGGGCAGCTCACACATCTGGAAAGGCACCATCAATGCTGAAAGGTATATCCAAGTTCTAGAACAACATATGCTCCTATCCAGATGGCGTCGCTTTCAGAGAAGACCTTGCATTTTCCAACATGACAATGCCAGACCTCATACTGCATCAATTACAACATACAACATGGCTGTGTAGAAGAAGGATCCAGGTACTGAAATGGCCAGCCTGCAGTCCAGATCTTTCACCCATAGAAAACATTTGCCGCATCATAAAGAGGAAGAAGCGACAAAGACCTAAGACAGTTGAGCAACTAGAAGCCTGTATTAGACAATAATGGGACAACATTCCTATTCCTAAACTTGAGCAACTTGTCTCCTCAGTCCACAGACGTTTGCAGACAGAAGAGGGGATGCCACACAGTGGTAAACATGGCCTTGTCCCATCTTTTTTGAAATGTGTTGATGCCATGAAATTTAAAATCAACTTATTTTCCCCCTTAAAATGATATTTTTTTTTTCAGTTTAAACATTTGATATGTCATCTATGTTGTATTCTGAATAAAATATTGACATTTGAAATGTCCACATCATTGCATTTTTATTCATAATTTGTACAGTGTCCCAACTTTTTTGGAATCGGGTTTGTACCTACACAGGAATAAGTTACATTTTAAAATATATCAAAATAGAAAACAATCACACAAAAATCGTGAGGTGGGCATAAGATACAAAAAAAACAAAACAAATCTTACTCCAAACTCTAGGCATTTAGGTATAAGCTTTTTATTTCTCACTCGCTGTAAAATGTTCCAGATGAACAAGTATAAAGGCAGATACCTAAGCCGATGAGTTTTCCTCTGGCTTTGAGGAGATGTTGTTATTGATCGGCTGGCCGTGGTGCTGACAGCTGTATTTTCCAAGTGAATTCTGAAGCTGAGAACCTGGATGAGTATTGATCATAGTTGAAGTCCTCTTTCTCTACATCTGCAGTAATGAGGACTGAGGAGAAATAACAAGCCTTTGTGTTCAAATCCTGAACTGAATCTGTCACACAATATAGAGTAGCCCTACAACATATGTTTTCCTCAGGGAGGCTGTTTTGTTCCTTGTGAGAAATAAAATCACTTTTCATTTTGAAAGAAATTTAATCTGATTTTGAAAAAAAGGTACTAGACAAAATAATATAAAGGTATTTTTGTTATTGTCATTACTACTGCTATAAATAGTACATTATTAATAAATTTTATTATTGTTTTAAGGAAAAATTTTTTTATTATATATTTTTTTTGTTTAGTTTACTGATTTTCTGTCAAAGGTGTCAGTGGCAGGGGCAAACTACCATCTTGCCCTACAAAAACGACTAGAGGTTCCTATAGTAAATACAGTAACTTGCTCTCACATCATAAATATTAAATGTCAGCTGAAACAATGTCTTAGCTCAATAAATCCAGCGGCCACATTGTTCAGACCTATTGGGCCTTCAGTGGAGGCGTGCAGATAATGGGCCAGTTCCAATCCTTCACCAATAACCGCAGCAACTGCTCCAAGCGCAATGCTCAGCTGCACAAACCCAGTTACCATGGTGAAGGGGCCTCCGTCATTCCGAGTCTTTTGACTGTATTGTGGAGAAGCATTGCATCTGTGGGAGAAGGAGGAGTCTGCACAGGAAATCAGGTCACTGTGTGTAATTCTCCATTTTTTATATTATCTCATCAAATTCTATTTCAGCTAATGTAATATGGATTAAAAGCAAACGTGGGGTATATGAATGATCTGCGGTTTTATTTAGACTTTTTTCCTTCGTTTTGACAAGGGGAAGGGGTTTTGAAAGATGCTTTGAAAGGGTCTCTGCATCGAGATAATTTTGATGATAAAAATATAGCTAACAGTTTTGTAGTTGTTGAATACATTAGACAATGATTGACACTCCCATAGGAGATTATGTCATATTTGTCTTTGAGCTTTGCAGAATATTCTTCCCCTTCATAAAGACCCACTTCTGTTACTTTCTGCTCTCTCCCCCTCCTTATTAACCATTAATGGACATGGTTTAAAGTCTGTTAGACAAAGCAGTGCCACATCACATGCAGCGAACAACTGTCCTAAACCATCAAATATATTAAAGCATGCTAGAATTATTAACAGTTCGTATTCAAGCAGCCAGTAATACACCTGCATTTGTATTTCAGTCACGCTGCATGCGCACCGAAATGCATTTCGGAGTAAATCTGGCCACATGGACAGGAAGCTTTACTATATAAGGACCAGACATCCTGTGATGTCTAAGCTCTGTTAAAGCAGCGTGTGCCACACTTTTGTTGTTTCCCACAGTCATCTGTTCGAAACTGTGAAAGCATTGTCTGTGATCCACAAAATCAGATGCTAATCCCTAGAATAAGGCAAGCCAATTTTAAGCAGCTTGTTTGCATGCAGACACATGCATGCTGGAGAGCGTCTCTAACTCTATGTGTCTTTCTACAAGCTGAGACGCTGATTAAAAACCATGAAGGATATAGGGCAGCAGGGAGATGGGCATTGCACATGGGAGATGTGGATATGTGTGACGTAAAGGGCAACTGGGCAATACTATGACCAAAATAAATGGTTCTTTATGCCCCATCAGTTCCTATAAGCCACGCTCTTTGTCTTTCTGACTCGCTGGATTGTCTACTGAGTCAGACAAATCTAGCTGGAAACAGCGTATTTTGCTTGTTTGTTCAAAGTGTATTAACAAATGTTAACAATTACAACTTTTGATTTGAAAAATATATGAACTAAGATTAATAAATACTGTAGAAGTACTGTTCATTATGAGTTCTAATGTTATGAAACCTTACTGTAGAGTGTTACCATAATTATTTTCATGTCATGTCCGATAACTGATAAACAGCATATTATAAAAATTCTATTCTGTTTTGTTTAAATAATAAAAAAGCAGAAGATTAGCAAAATATTATATTTAAAAGTATTAAATTGTTAGTGTATTTAACGTTTTTGAAGGCAATCTAAATGTAAAACTAGGGAAGATGAGTATGAACAATTAAAATCCTCCACTTACTGATATTACGTTATTTAAACAAACAAATGTTGACTTCAATAAAATATTCACAATTTTGAACGTTCTATAGGTCACTAATCAAATTAGCAAATTTGTAACATTCGACAACATGTTAATTTGAACTTAAATTGTTATACCAATAACACCACTTGTAATTTTTTTGTTATATATAAAAATACAATATAGAAGCATTTTCACTAGTGGTCTCAGACTTCTGGACCCTACTATGCTATACTATCACTCTATATGACCACACAACATTATTAAAATACTGTAATCTTGCCAAATGTATAGCTTTCATTTCAATAAGAATGACTTGACAGTAAGTAACTGGCATTACATGTTGTTGTTAGCAAGGCCTCCTCATTGAAAATCCCTTGAGCGTGCTTTGAGGCATAATGAGAAGGGGATACTGCCAAGAGACCCCTGATGTGGCCGATGACAAGCGAGTTCAAGGTGTGACTAAAGCACCAGAACAGCTTCTCTCCATTACCTCTCATTATTTTTTCCCCTTCCTCATGAATATGGAGGGCTTTGGCTTATGGCAGATTGAGAGAAAGGGAGCGGGAGGGGTAAGGGGCGGAGAGAGTGAGGTGCATGAGGAGAGGAGCAGAAGGGGGAGGGGCAGTGAGGTGGATGATTCCGTCAGTTGCCGTAGCAATGCGCAGACTCCGTGGAACAGGAGAGGACGGCTGCTGCTAATGCTCAGAAAACAACACTCTGAGCCTTGACTGGCTTAGACAAGACGCCGTGGACTAGAACAGAGGCCATCACGACACGGAGCTTCTGTGTGTGTGATGGGAATGATTGTGTCTGCTGTTGTTTCATCCTGACCAAGATTTGCTGATGGTGGTTTCTCTCTGACTATATTGGAATAGGAGGGGCTGTTTCTACCCAGATACACAAGGAGAGATTCTTCTGCAGGTAATTTGTTCCTCTCTCTTTCTCTCTCCTCCATCACACCGTCTCCATCCCGCCATTGTTTTCCCATTATTCCCACTGGGAAATGGGGTAAGTTTGATTTCCATCCGTTCTGCATCCATCCCTTTTTTTCCCATTTTCATTCTGCACATATTTCTAGAAAAAATATATAATTGTTATTTTTGTATTGCACAATTTGAATGTTGTTCTTCCATTTGGATAATTAAAAAAATAATATTTTCAAATCCACATGGTTTGACCTATATCCGCCATATTTTTTCCCATCATGGCTCATCGATTAATCTTATCTTGACATAGTTGTGTTCTTATTCATATTTCACAATATAGGGCACACCTGCCACAAGCACTGTTAACTGGCACTCGCAAATTCACTGTGGTCCAAATGTATCCTCTAAGTAATGTGTTTGAGAAATATCTCTTGCATTTTTCAGCACAGTGATAAATATGAATGAGATGCACATTTAGATGACGTCATTCTCAGCAGGGGTCCCACAGCAAAAGTGTTCTTTCTATTCCATGGCCAGTCAATATGCTATTTACATTCCTGCTCAATCCCACCCCTTACTCAGGATGTGTGAATGAGGGACAGTTCTTTATCACTGTAACACTGAATTACCTCTGTGCTTTGTTTTTTGAATGGGTTTTGGCCATAGGCACAGAATTATAGGTGGTGGAAAAAAAAATCAATCAGTAGCCAAAAACCGTGAGGTGAAAAAGGTCATTCTCTTGATTCTGACATAGTACAGACAGACACATACATACTAGGGTAAAATAATATAGTGTATTAGTAGAATGAAACTTTGCTGACTAATGTAATGTTGGGTTTAAAGCTTATGCTAGCCTGTTTTAAATGGATTTCTATCCTGCAGCCTTTTAGCCTGATGTAATGCCTGATAAAGCCTGTAGAGCTCATTCATGAAAACTGTCAGATCATAAGCCAAAAAGGATGCAGGAACTAAAGGTTAATTTTAATAAAGAGTGACTATTTGTGGAAGTCATTTTGAGCTTAACATAATGTAAGAAGCATTTATTTTGGGTGAATCAGAATATAACAAGATTCATTTTTTCCTAGAAACAGTAATAATAGTAGCCAGTAAAAATTGCATAAAAAAAGCTTACATTTATATTTCTACATACAGTGTTATTTTTTTCATGTTTGAAAAAGTGGATTTGAATTAGCTTTAATTGCAGGCTGACTCTGGCTGCCTCACAGTCCCTTTATTCATTAAATAGGGATAAAAAATCCCAGGGAGAAATCCCAGGGGTTCTGCTGAAGCAACCACCATGCAAATTAAACACAACTACTTTCACTCTGCTTGAGTAAAATGCAGTCATTCCTGTTCCCTGCTCGCTTAGTGGAAAAGAAGGGAATTCATTTAATGAGATGTCATCTGGGAGAAACTGTATTTCATAGTCCAAATGTTCATAGTTAAAAAAGCCTCACAAAATGTTCTTGTCTCTGAAGAAGCCATTGCTGTTATATAATGTTTCATATTCAAATAAAGTCTTAGCTGAGAAGTGTAAAATCTATTTTAATTACTCAAAATTTGAAATCTGCATTTTCTGTTTTAGATGCGGATTTGAGATGTTGAATGATAGACTGACAATAATCATATTTTTAATTGGGGACTGTTGCAGCAGCAACCTCCACGTGTGATCAAGAGGGCATCAGGATGGAAGCCCCTCTGGTGTGCCTGGATGAGGAATTCGAGGATCTGCGGCCCTGCAAGATGGACGAGCTCGAACCCGAGCAGCCTTCCTGCAGGCCTCACAAATCCATTCCTCTGGCCCCGCTGTGCCGTGAAGAGTTCTCAGAGCTGGAGAACTTCTCTGAGATGATGAGCTTCAAGTCCATGGAGGACCTCGTCAATGAATTTGATGAGAAGCTGAACGTGTGCTTCCACAATTACAACACCAAGACAGAAGGTCTGGCACCTGTCCGCAACCAATCACACGCTGAGGAGGATGAGGAGAGGCTTCAAGATGAAGAGTAAGATTGTTTCTGCTCCACTAATTATATATATCAAGTAAATAAATATAGCTAGATTAATTAATGAATTTTGTATGAAGTTTGATGCATTTAGCATCATGTTTTTGCACCACCAAAAGAATCTAGCATGTATACTGCTATTACTGTGCTGATAAATATCCCCATCCAGGCTGTCTCTCTGCCAATCAAAAGTGAAGACATGTCTGACACCCTTGCCAACTGGCCTGCCAATCAAACTGTATAAAAATACCCTTTGGCCATCACCAGAGCCTGTCTGTGTGCGTGTGTCCACGGTTTGGTCGTGAATTATTCAGCAAATTTTTATACGCCTCGGTGCTTTTTTTGTCATGACTTGTCTGTGCTGGCAGCCTGTCACCATTCTCTCTCTGCCGTCAAATCTGCCTCTCGCAAAAAAATCCCTTGTTTTAAATATAGCGCACATAATTGTTGATTTAAAACAGTCCAAACATCATCACTGATTTAGACTGTAATGGCAAATATACACACAAACATTATAGCGAGAAAATAAAAAAGAGCATAAAAATTACAAAATGAGATTGAAATCAAAATGTTTTATACTTTTTGTAGCCTTGTAAGAGATAAAAATTAATGTCACTGGGTTTTCCAGTATTTGAGCATCTTGCTCATTACTCTCATAGTTTATGCTGTAAATATGTAGTTGATTTATGATTTGTTAGCATGTTATTTTTCTGCGCTTCCCGCTGTGATGTGTTCTCATTGCCTGTGGCTTTTGTTCTTGGCTCGTATTCAGACACAAATCTGTCCCTGCGCTAGAAATCAGCCTGTGGCTGTGCATCTGACGAATTAAAGAAACCAGCCTGCTGCAGTTCTCAGTATTTGGAAAAAATATTATCTGTGGTTGGTAAATATTGTAGATAAGATGTTGCCTTTGAAGATCTCCAGACAGCAAACAGAAATTAAACTCATTCTGACAATGGCATATGGTAGACGATGAGTCTGTACCAGTTTGGTGTTGTTGCAGGGCTGGAATGGAGGCTGGTAGTCTTGTGTCTGTGTGCCCTCAGAGGATCAGCACACTTTGAATGGCCACTTGTTCCCTGGATTACTAGACAGAGGCACAAAGAAAGTGTAGAGAGTAATTTCAATATGTAGATTAATACATAGAAACGAGAAAGAAAGCATTGTCACTAGCCCAGTTATATAAACATGCAAACCAGCTACTTAGAACATCTTAAAATAAAAAGGTGCACAAATGCACATAAAACTAATGCTCAATATTTCTCAGTGCTAACAAATCATAATTGATACATATAAATTAAATTACTCAGTTAATGAAGTGAGTTCTTATTAAAGGTGTTGTTAAAGATTGTATTATTCATTTTTTGTGTAAACGAACGTCTCATTTGTTCCATTTTCATTGTGTGTCGGTTGGAACGTTGTGCATATAAATGTCCATGCATGTGTTTTTGTAGCGTGTGGGATGCTCTGACTGACAACTACATCCCCTCCCCTGTGTCCAGCTGGGACGACCCCACCTCAGAAACACTGAACGGCAACCTCTCAGACCAGGAGGTAAATGTCTGCTCTGCTCTGATAACATTCATGGTGTTGACATGATACTACACTGCAAGGTTACTGATTAGTGTTACACAACATGACTATAAGTCAAGAGTACAATAACATGTTAAGGACAAAAATATGTTTACCAATGCAGACACAAATTTTTCTTACTTTCTTTACTTATATGATTATATTAAATTATTTTTAGTAATTTAATATTATAATGTGAATTTTATCATACAATGGTATAACTATTTAGATTACCCCTGGTATTAATATTATTATTTGGTTAATTTCAATAAATACTATTTATTGGTAAAGGTAATTTATTAATAATAGTAATCAAATTATATTAATTGAACTGAAGTTATCACTGATGCATTGGCCATCAAATATCTTGAAATATATTTTCTTGAAATATCTTGGAATATCTTTCTCCTTCACTGACAAGGCATTTCCTCTGAGGAAATGACTGCCGCACTATATGAGAGTTCAGCTTCGCCCTCTTGATTTAGGGTGTGGTGTGTATATTTATGCCAAATGGATGACAGATACAGTCACTCGGAGCCAAAAACCCAACCTGATCTACTTTCCCTGGCAATCAGCCTGCCACAAGCTTTGCAATAAACAGTTTAGACACAACAAAAAATCCCACAGAAACTCTGAATATAATGTTCATGATATTTTGTCACCATGTGAGATGAGTCTGTTACAGTTTTTACACAATATTGCACTAATTAAAAACTACTGCAACCGGTCAGATGTTAAGTAGTTAATAGTTAAAAGTTAAATGAGGTAATCTAATGCTAGATTTTGACTAGTTTAGTCAAGACTCTTTTGTACATCAATGCGTTTCAGAAGAGCTGCAAAGATTACATTTGAATGCACTCTGTTCAACACATTACCAATGAGTGTAATGGAACTAAATGGAGCCATTACTCTTTGCCATCTTGTAATTTTGATATGGCAGGTGCTACTAAACATTTTGAGAAGCTTTTCATTTACATATTTGTCTTGGTTTTAAAGATCCACGAAAAAGAAGAGGATGAGATGAACGAGAAGAATGACAATGCCAGCTGTCTGAGTGAAGAACCTCTTATTACAGCTGATCAGGTGAGCATAACATTTTCCAGATGCCTTTCAAGAAAAATTGTGATTTTTGTCTGTTTTCTTTTTACACAATATAAACAAATGTGATGCACAGGTCAAACAAAAAAAAGTTATACATTTATAAATATATATATAGAATGATTATACGCTGTTTATAGGACAGGATTATTTTAGCATTTTGTTATTTAACAATTAATGCATCAAAAGGTTAATAACTTACTGTGTCAGCATTTTGTGATACTAACGGTTGATACATTTAGCCTAATACTGTATTTGGACATCGAGCAGGTTCACGCTTGAACAGTAACCTAGCTTTAAAGCTATGCTATATTTAAAATCAAGTGTGCTATATCTATTCATTCATTGTATACAAGGCTAAAATTCAAAGCTACAGTTCTGTCGTGTCCTCAAAATTGTTTAAATGCCCCCTGACATCTGTCATTTATTCTCTCTCCAGGTGATTGAGGAGATTGTGGAGATGATGGAAAACTCACCAGATCTTGGAGAGACAGAGGAAGAGGAGGAGGATGATATCGGGGTGTCTTCCTCTATAAGCAGTCCCTCTCTACTGGAGGAGATCCGCATGCTGTCTCAGGCCTCCAACAACAACTGCTCCTATGAAGGTGCTCCCTCAAACCTGCAGTTAATTCATATATGTGAACCTCAGGATGACTTTTTAAGCTTTTTATGAATTTTCAGATGAACCTAATGATGAACAAATACTGCTTTAAATGTAATTCATAAATACAGTTCATGATGTCTGTCAGCAAAAGATCAAGATCAAGGTCAATACAAACATGCTCCCTAGGATACTAAACAAGTGCCTATCAAGTATATAGGGAAGGTTTCCATTTTAAGCTATGCTGTTTCAGCATTTCTTCATCCCATGGACAGATGAAACAGATCATGTTTTTGAAACCAAAGATGCAGTAGAGTAAAAGCCAATGAAAAATAGAACGACACTAAAGAAACATTACATTAGCGCAGTGTGAAAGTCAAGTGTTGCTCGCTTTGACCAAGTCTTTTTAAACTGCATGTTTGTTATGTAGGTCTGAGGCTGATGCCAAGCTCGGCGCTGCTTGACATCTTGTGTCGAATGGAGGCGTCAATACGAGAGTATTCGGAGGAACTGGTGGCCCAGCTGGCCTGGAGGGATGAGCTGGAGTTCGAGAAGGAAGTGAAGAATACCTTCATCACAGCTCTGATGGAGGTCCAGAACAGACAGAGGGAGCAAAGGGAGCTGAGCAAGCGCAGGCGTAAGGACAAGACCATGAGTCTACAAGGATCTGCCCGCTCCGAGAAGACTGGGGGCATGCCTGCAAAAGTATGTGTGTTGTTTACCTCCATTCAGACTCCATGCACAGACAGCTCTCTCTTTGGTTAATGGTTCTTGGCCCATTACTCTTCAGCTGCGCTAAGCACTTACTGGAAGAGCAGAGGAAGCATTCCCCTTCAGTATGAGCTGTGAAGGCAATACCAGCTTCCTCTTACAGTAATGCCGCTGAGATTTCATTACATCCTGCTAGAACTTCATCTCTGCGTCCTCATCCTTCATGTTCTCACAGGGATGAGTTGATCATTTGACTTATTTTGTACACAGTGGCTTGAGTTAGTAAATGCGGCAAATTGTGAAGCTCAGATTTAATATATTATGTTTGCATTTTATCCCTGAACTCAGAAGCTTAGGATTATTGTATTGTATGTCATGGCTGATAATTGATAAATGGCTACTACTTTTATTTTTTACATTAATATTTGTTAAGATGCACAGTCTCTCTCTCTCTCTCTCTCTCTCTCTCTCTCTCTCTCTATATATATATATATATATATATGAAACCTCAAAACATGCAAATACAACATAATAGAAATAAAAATAATACTTAAATGGCATCACAACATTATGATGTACAGTAAGTATAATGTAAGAATGGATATTATAATATTTATTGTTATACATGCATCTAATAATTTGCTGAAAGAAATCTGTGGATACTTAATGAGATAATTTTTTTTTCAGAATTTCTAGATGATTTCCTAGTTTGGCGAAGGATGTGTGCTGTACAGAATGTGAGCGGAAGTCTCTGGCTCTTACTAATATTTGATGTTTTAATGTTTTCCAGCGCTTCAGCATGGAGGGACTTTCCAACATCCTGCAGACAGGCATCAGACAGACCTTTGGGACCACAGGGACAGAAAGACAGGTAAGGAGGAGTATTTCAGCTAATGTTCTGAACTAAACTTGCATATATATGCAGGAATAAGATCTGATTTGTGTACTCTTTCTGATCATTTTTTTATATGTATGTTCGACAGTACCTAAACACAGTCATCCCATATGAGAAAAAAGGGGCTCCTCCGTCTGTGGATGACTTACAAATGCTCACAAAAAGTAAGTGTACTGAACTGCACTAATAATAGTAATATTTGCTAATATTGATTTAATACTTTACAAATTCAGGCCATCAAAGGAAAAAATAATAGTGACCATTAATACAACTGATATATTTGTTTTCAGTTCTTTGTGCCATGAAAGAAGACAGTGAGAAGGTCCCGACCCTCCTGACGGACTATATATTAAAAGGTATCCACCACAATAATTTTGTATTATTATAATTTTTTAAATGATGTTTTAAATGGTGTTTTGTAAGGTTATGGTGTTTTTAGCTGTCATCATTTTTATGTAATATTATTATTTATTCTGAAATTTTAGAGAAACTAACTGTGGCTCTGAAATAGGTTATACGTGGAAAACAGTTTTTCGATAATGTATATTTCTATATCAATTTTATTCAATAGCTGGATTCACAGAATATCACTGTTCTCCTCTAAATATTCTCATAAATAACTCACCTGCATTATTGTAGTATCACTGAGTTTTTCAATTATTATTATAATTTTTTTTTTGATATGGCTATTTAGTATTTATAAAATTTTATTTCAGTTTTAGTTATTTTAGTGCATCAAGTAAAACTAAATGAAATGAGAAATGTTTCTTTGGCAACTAGCTGAAATTAAATAAGTTGAAGTTTTTTAAAATAGATTTCAATTTTTTAAATGGTTTTACATTTAATTAACTATAATAACAATGTATAATACAGTATATAAATGCATCTGAAGTACATGCACACACATTTAGTAGTGTTGAGACCAAGAACACAATATCACGTCTCCATCCTGCAGTTCTGTGTCCTACCTAAAGTCCTGAGCGTGACGTGCTGATGGTGAGACTGTGGATAGGTCGGGTGTCTTCGTTCGTCTTCTCTCTGTTCTCCAGCCCAGCTGCATGAGCTCCCTTATTCAGTATCAGCGAGGGACCCTGAACATCTAACCATCCTTCTCTTGCTTAACTAATGACCTTTGACCTTGCTCATCTCACGGCCCTTCCTGTATTCACATATCCACAAGGTTTCCTTCCACAGCGCCTGGTGCTTTACATGTTTTCTACTACGTGCGTTACTTTGGGCCAATAGCCATATGGAACGTGTAAGGGTAACAGGTGAACTATAATCGATTTAACTCTACGATCAGGTAATATTTTTATTTTTAAATATACGCCTAACATAAGGCATTTTACATACTACTCAATCATTCACATCCGTTCTGAACACAGGTGATGATGAGAAGGGCATTATTCACAATCTTATTAAGGCGTAGATGAATTGATTCGAGAGCACATTTAAAAAAAGAATCCATCCATAATTTCAGCTTTTGCCGTTTTAGTATTGTGGCTTCATTTCAGCCAATAAAGCATGTTTAGTGTTCTACATTAATGCCAAGTTATAGGGAGAATTTTTTTCTTATTTTGGGTAACCTGAGATTTTTTTTTCCCATCCTGTGTATGAAATATACAGTTCAACATAATGTGGTTTCTTTGTCCATCCATTTGTCTATTAAAAATTATTATTTAATTTTTTTTACTTAACAGAACTGTTATTCATGCGTTGTGCTTACATCTTTATGTATATATTTCTTATTTACTAAGGGACATGGAGGAATGTGAAGTATTGCTGAGTTATAATTCCAATAAATGTCAAACCCTGTGAAAGCCTGAATGACTGTTTCTTTATAATACCGCAACTATCCACTGGAGGTCAGTCATATCATGCAGGTCTTTACAATTAATTAAACACTTCGCTTGTTTGCAACAGCGTTAGATGTTTTGTGTCGTCTAAAAACAATTTATGAAATATAGCAAATGTTAGATAACGCACAAAAAACAGAAGTATAAATGTTTTGCTAATTTTGAATATCGCACCAGTCACGTTAGCTTGTATATAATGCTATTTTAGCCATTACTGAGTCTGACCCTGACTAAAATGTTACACAGCTTGCGTTTTTATTTTATTTTTTTTTATTACGTAACGCGTTAGATCATCTTTTCCAAGTATTATTAACAATTGGTCACTAGAAATGTCTTAAAACAGTAGTTTTAATATTAGCTATCTTACCTTCTGTTCTCTTTTTAAAGCAAGTCTTCTTTCCACTTTCCAACGAAAAGCGCGCGAAAAAAATATGCACTGTGCATTAATTTACTTATTAATTATCATTAGCATAAAAATTAGTCATTGAGTCAATAAAGCAAAAAACGAACAAAATACAATATAGGCTATGTTAAACCAGTGGTTTTCAACCAGTGATTTTTAAAGAAATAATAATATTGTTAATATATGTAAAAATCGTCTAAGTCATTACATAAGATCATCATTTTATATATATAATTAAATAACAAAAATAAATATTAAACTGTATCTATGCTTTCACTATTCAAGCTCGCTGATTGGTTTAAGAAAAAACCGCAAATATTTTTTCTGCTTATGCTACAGAACAGCAAATTCACAAATCCATATGGCTGTCAACATGTTTCCTCCTGACTGCTTGCTCCGCTGACTGTCTACTCTGCCGAGCTCTGCCTGGATCTGTTTTTTTTTTTTTTAATTGTTTTTTTTTTTTACTTTTTCTCAGTTATTTTCTGTTCATTGCCAGTTCATTCAATAAGGAAAGTTAACAATCTAGCTTCTGAGTACAAGTTATTTACCCAACAATAGCGGGGTCAGTTAATTTTTTTGCAGTGGACCACGCAAACATATGTGTTTGGTTGTGTGGGCCGCGAGTTTAAAAAGGTTGGGAACCATTGTGTTAAACATCATACAAAATATATGAAAATGATGACAAAAATATATGTGATGCTAAATTCCGGACTCTGCATAAAATTACAACTAGGCCTATATTTCCTCATAAATGAACATATTGCATTTTTACAGCCAGTTTCTTTTAATCAAAAAATATGATTTTCATGTCTACAAGTGTGCAATACAAGTGTTTCATGTCTATACAATAAATGTCCTTTAGAGAACAGTTTGAGGTTGTCAGTCTGTAGATGACAAAAAGACTGATTTGGGTATAGGCAACAAAACATTTTCCAGTGAAATAAAGTAAAATAGATTGTGAAAAACATTCAAAAGCACTGTTGAATACATACAATACAACATACTTTAAAAAAAACAGCAGTTGTTAATAAAGCATTTTTGAAAAAGGTGGTAAAAAATACGACATGATTTGGAATACTTACAGATTGAGATTTATTTTATGGTCTGGTATACATATAAAGAGACCATCAACTGCCATTTGCAACCCATTTTGCTTCTGTAATATGACACATTTCTGAGTAAAACCAGTGACGTTCATTAAGAAAATAAATCCATTTTGAGTTCATGTTTCCCTGGTAAATTTCTTTCCTTGGTAACTTGATCTTCTACTCTTATTATGACCTACATTTGCAGCCTGTCTGCCTGTCATATTTTTAAAGAAACCATTTGTTTTGTTATAATTTTGTCAGCACTAACTGTAGTAGCATTAGCAGTACTCTGGAACAATGCTGATAGGAATGACAAGGAAAACTATTTTCCCTCACATCAATTATCATTGAACAGGAATAATTAGTTTTTGTATCTGGTGTTCCAAAAAAACATATTTGCTGTGAAATTATGACCACAGACCTTGAATGAGAAATAAATACCTTATTTGCAGTAAGGTAAAGGAATATTTATAATTATAGTTTACATGTTCAATACAATACATTAGATTTAAAATATCATCATGGGGTACAAAAACACAATATAAATTAAGCTACTACCAAATTCACTTCTAAATTGAAAAAAAAAAGAAGCCACACATCTTTAAGAGTAACAGTTTCTAAATATTTGCCAAAAAACATTTAAAGGCCAATATAGCAACTTGATGACACATTTTAATTGATGTCCATTGAGGAGTGCTGGGAGCCTCCACTGGTGCTGGGGGGTCTCGAAGGTCCACGAGGCAGGGTTGGGTTGGTGTTGTAGCCAGGCAATGTGCGCTCCAGTGTGGCATCTGCTGGAGGCTGCGAGCGGTAGCCGCTTATGCTGCCCCCCGTGGCCGTGAGGATGGATGCCGTGTCAGAGTGAGGGTAATGGTGGTGGTTCTGAGTGTCTCGTGGGTAAGAGCCGGTGTGAATGGAGGACAGGGTGCCGTTTTTAGAGATGATAAGATCCAGTGCCACTCTTGGCCCATGAGATGCGTTTGGGAGCCTGAGCATCCTCTCGGTAATACACAAAAAAACTATGTCTTCACAAGTTAGAAATCACTAAATCAATCAACAAATCAATTATCTTACATGATATCATTGGCCAAATCCTCCTCTGTGTCTTTCCGTCTTGTCCACATGAAGACGAAGAAAAGAATGATTAGGATGAGAGCCAAAATACAACCAACCGTAACACCAGCGATCATCCCTGCATTAGTTGCTGTAAGACAGGAACAGGAAAAGTTAATCTATGCCCTTTAATTAACAACTTTGTTTTATCTTCAGATGACTAAAATTACATATGATGACTTCCAGGTTGATGTAGCACGTCTCCGTTCCTGCAGAGTTGGATGCAGTGCACATGTATTTCCCCGACATATTACTGCTCAGGTTGTTCAGTTTTAAAGTTCCTGCTGTTTCATCTACAACAACAATGGTAAAGTTAGATTTTCATGTTTACAAAAATAATATAGCATTTTTAGTTAATTCTAAGGAGACACAAGATGCTAACAGAAAGGAGAATGAATACATTATTTAAACATATTCTTGTGTCTTACTTTTGCTGTGAGGGAAGAAGATCTCTGAGCTGGGGCTGGTTTTGGTCCACTTGTATCCTGGTGTCGGTTTACCATCTTTAGAGTTACAAGCCAGAGTGATGTTCCCTTTAAGAACAGGCTTTCCTTTAACTTGACAAACTGGCACTGAAGGAGGGACTGAAATAGACAGGATGGGTCACTTGATGTTAAATCTGCTTTTAAAGAATGGCCTGTGTCAGAGAACAAGCATCTGACATGGACACAGGCATGTGTGTTTTAGGAGTATGCATGCGTGCACCACAGTGTGGCAGTAAGGACCCACCTTTAACATTAAGGATGATCTCTTTGGTGTCTGCTGGACCTGCTGGAATGACGACCTGGCACATGTACTTCCCCGAGTCTGATGCTCTGGCGTTGTTAATGTACAGGGACAGGTTGTTGTTGGTCATATTATGAATAAAACCGACTCGACCTGCAAACCGGGAATTGCTACAACTTAAGACTCCGCCGACATATGAAATGATCTAAAGAAAAACAAAGAAGAGGGTGGAAGGCATCAAAATTACAAATGAGGTATGAACTGTTGACAACAATTCAGGAGATTTAAAGTGAAACATTTTTCAAAATATACAGGTATACTGATTCATTACACTTTATTCACACACACACACACACACACACACACACACACACACACACACACACACACACACACACACACACACACACACACACACACACACGCACACACACACACACACACACACACACACACACACAGTCTGGTGCACTATTCTTGCAGGGCCTCTCTATAGGCGTAAAGGTTTTTATACTTTAAAACTGTATTTTCTATTGTCCTAAACCTACCTCTCATAGAAAACTTACTGCATTTTTACAATCTCAAAAAAACTCATTCTGTATGATTTATAAGATTTTTTATGTCGAAGTCATGGCCTAATGGTTAGGAGTCTCAGGCCGGCAGGAATTGTAGGTGGGGGGAGTGCATGTTCAGTGCTCTCTCCACTCGCAATACCACAACTTAGGTGCCCTTAAGCAAGGCACTGAACCCCCCCACAGCATAAATGGCTGCCCACTGCTCCGGGTGTGTGTTCACAGTGTGTGTGTGTGTTCACTGCTCTGTGTGTTTGCACTTTGGATGGGTTAAAAGCAGAGCACGAATTCCGAGTATGGGTCACCATACTTGGCTGTATGTCACGTCACTTTACCCATGGGGACCTCAATTTAGGTCCCCATGGTGACACACATATCCCCATGAGTTGGTGTTTGTTCAGGTCTAAGTCCCCACCAGTATATAAGAAAACCTGTGCACACACACACACACACACACACACACACTAAATGCACATTAAATAATTAAACATTTAATAATATATATATATATATATATATATATATATATATATATATATATATATATATATATATATATATATATATATATATATCATATCCAGACATCCCAAGTCTCCCGGAAGTTCCGGGAGTCTCCCGCATATTGAAAGCGGCTCCCTGAGACCCGCAAATTAGTTAAAATCTCCCGGAATCTAGACCGAGCGAGCAAAAGCGCGCATGCGAAACAGATACTGTGTTTCAAACCGTGTAGCGCGCGCACGGCAGAGAGGGAGAGGCAGCGAGAGACCTTGCGTGTGTGTGCTAATGTGTGTGTGTGTGTGCGAAGCGTATGTAAGACAGAGAGCATCCTGATTGGCCTGTTTCTGCAAATCAACCAATCAATTGTCAGTGTGGGCGGGCTTTTATCTCTTCTCCCGTACAAAATTAATCGGTTATGTCTATCTAGAAACAATGAACTTTTGCTGTTCCAAAACTGTCTCATGAAGGTTGAGAATGCCCAGGCTAAAATAACTGTATAAACATTTAATAACACTTCTGATATGCTGAGTCCCTTTTATTTGGTTTGTTTTATTTTATTTATTTTGTTTTAGCTTATTTTTATTGTTTTTTTTTCAATCTAATTTGTTCTCCCTTGTCATGTGAACATTATAGAAAATGTCTTCTCAGATGATTTGCTGGAGGTGTAACTCTTAGTTTATGATGCAATAAGATTTATATTGTACATTTTGAGGATGTAATATTTGTTTTCTTCTTTTTTGTCAGATGTTTTCATTGTTTATTGTGATAAAAAAAAAAAGTCTATCTAGAAACAGGAGCACCATGGCAGAGGGAAAGTGTCACAAAAAAAAAATTTTTCATTTAATCTGCATATTATTCAGGCTAGTTGCCAAGGCTACATGAAAACAACAAACTCTTTTGACCTGTTTAAAGTTGCAATGGAAAATAAATAAAAGCAGTTTACATAAATTGTATAAGCAGATTATATAAATAGTAAAAGAAATCTACATATTTAAACATAATTAACAAATAATTACATAGGCCAATAGCTTATAGAAATAATATTTTATGCTATATCTTTTAGGGACCACAACATGTTAGGGAGGCTAAGCGCAGGGAAGTTCTCCCATTCAGATAGGCAAAGTCTCACTGAGAAGGTGACTACAGCTGAGATGTATTTCCTTTCTTTTTTGGGGGGGGGTCTTCAGGATACCTCCCTGAAATGACTTTTTGCAGGTTGGGATGTCTGCATATCTATTGGACATTTCTAATACTAATTAAATATATTGCAAATACAAAAAAGACAAGAAATTGCTTAGACAAATGGCTGTAAATTTGTAAAACAAAAAAAAAAAATGACATAAGATCATCAATCTCTCAGAGGCAGGGACAGAATTTCTCAGAGGACAGGTCTAAAGGATTCTTATTAGCCTATCCTTCAGTTTGTAGAGTTAATCTCAACTGAAGAAAATGCAGAATAGAGAATTTTACAATCTGCAGGTAATACAGTTTCTTACAGAGTAATGAGATGCCATGTAATGCAAAATGAAAGAAAACTGCTGCCAAGAGTGGACATTTCAATCACAGTATTACTAGCTCTTAAGGTAAGATGGTTTGAGTTTTCAGACAATATGAGATATGTACAAATCACCTACATGATTTCTTATACTTTCAATATTGTTAATACAAAAGAAAAGTGATCCTGTGATTGCAATATTTTTATATGAGAATCGATCCTACATTATTTAATTGAATTAAAACAGAAAGAAAATATCTATATAAAATGTGATAATCCAAATCATAACATCCAAAGATATAGCAAAATTTACTGGCATCTGCACAAAAAATAACAAATGAGTACAAACCTATCCATAATACCACACCATTTTTAAAATCTAGTTTGGGCTGACATAACATTATCAGATTTCATTATAAATCTATGCTTAATCCCTTCACTGTACAGGAAATGTGTTCTCATGATTATTTGAGTGTGTGTGATAATGAGTAGTAGGATTTCGTCTGTGTGTACTCTTGAATCCTAGAACTCGAACCGGAGTGATCAGGGATTGACCATTATATTACATCAGCTGCATGTCATGTTATGTTCTGAAAGAAATCTCTCAATATAAATCATTATAATGACTTTTATTAAACTATTAAATCAAATTGAAAACAGCCAATATATGCACATGACACAAGATAATGCACTCCTTATATTTCTCAGCATTCTAGTTGTAACAGGGTTGACGAGTCATTAGATGTACGGATCCGTTCGCAAGCTTTTATTAGAGAGAGACATGGTCATAACAAGCATGGGTCAAACACTGGCAAACAGACATATAGAGGGCAAGACACTAGAATAATCCTAGGGCATGCGTGGGTCTTCAAGGAGCTAACAATATAACCAGTAACCAGAAAAAATGGGTTAAAACACGAGAAAGAGGACAGGGCAAGGAAAAGTCTATACTATGAAAACTATACTTGGCAGTGTGTGAGAGGAAGTCCAATGCTTATAAAGCATGTCTGATGATTGTGCTGTGTATGTGTGTGTGCTCTTGTTTTTGTGATGTATCAGGACACAACTTTGTATAATGACATGGGTATGACACATGTATTACAGAGGGTGACTTATGAGGACATAACCCATTTCCCCATTTTTCAAAACGCTTATAAATCATCCAGAATGTATGAGAAAGTAAAAATGCACATTAGTTTACTGTGAGGGTTAGGGTTAGGGGTAGTGTTGGTGGAGGCCGATAAATTATACAGTGTCTACAGTATAAAAACCATTACACATATGGCATGTCCCCGCTTTTCACAAAAACAAACATGCATGTGTGTGTGTGTGTGTGTGTGTGTGTGTGTGTAATTGGTGGAAGCTGTGTATGATAGTTATCAGGTGACTGTAATTGGTGCAATCGAGCATGGGAAATGTAGTCCAAGGTGTACTGTGTAGTGTGAGAGTCTGTGTTGTGGTTGATGACCTCTGGTGGTGAATAAATGACACTAGTTAATGAACTGTATTACTTTTTAAGTCTTTATTATTTTGTGATTATTAGTATTAATATTCATATTCATTCATGTCTCTCATTTATTCCAACAAAAAGAGCTTAAGAAATCCTTTAATATAAATATGAATTATTAAGGGATTACAATTATTCCTTACCTTAATTGTTTATTAGTAACTAAAAGCACTATACAGTATATGGGTAAAATAGTAATTTTACTATGACAAGCCTAAATTATGCTATTATTATCATTACTACTACTACTACTATATTCTGTCTATCTATGTGCATCTGACTACTCACTGTACACACTCTATACACTACATTGGGATTTTATTTTAATCCTAGTTTATTTACATTTTTTTAATTATTATTTCTTAGGTTCATCTTATTTTACTATTTTTTTATCAGCTATTTATTCATATTTAATTCACAGTCAAATTAGCTGACTAGGTATGCTTTAAACAAATAAAGGCAGCATATAACATGTTCATGTTTTTAACATCAGGATTTTTGGGTGTAATAGGTACAGTTGTATGCGAAAGTTTGGGAACCCCTTGTGAATAGTTTTAACAAAATAAGAGAGATCATACAAAATGCATCTTTTTACACTAAGAACAACAGAGGGACTCAAACACAACCATTAAAAAAAGTTGAAAACTTTTGAACAGGATGAAGATGTCCAAATGTTTCTCATTTTGTTGTAATATATATTTTTTCCATTTAGTACAGCCCTTCGGAAGCAACAGAAGATACTAACATGTTTCCTGGACGATAAATTAAAGGTGCTTTAGGGAACTTTTGTAAAAAATATATTTTTACATATTTATTAAACCTGTCATTATGTCCTGAAAGTAGAATATGAGACAGATAATCTGTGAAAAAAATCAAGCTCCTCTGGCTCCTCCCAGTGGTCCTATTGCCATTTGCAGAAATACATCGCTCCCGGTAAAAAAAAAAAACAATCAGATCTGCGGTACGTAACTTTGTTTGTTTTCAAAATGTAGAAAACTTTGTATAATAAGCGAGTACACCATGAATCCATTTTCCAAACCATGTTTTTGGCTTGTCCTGAATCACTAGGGTGCACCTATAATAAGTGTTTATATTCAGACTATTTTAGATCGCTTCGGGGATACCGCAGCGGAGTAACCCAGTACCTTTGTGATTCTTCATAGACATAAACAGAGATAAGTAGTTCCGGCTACGATGTTCTTCTGCAAAACGCAAGCAGTTCTGTTTATTAACCGCTAGAGCGTCAAAAGTTCCCTACCGCAGCTTTAAGTACAATTTACCTTGATCTTCAAATTCAAAAAGTTTAACTGTTTAGATCAAATGAAATGAAAGTGACAAGTGCTTTTAACCTATCCAAAGTGAACACAAGTGAACAGACACACACACAGAGCAGTGGGCAGCCATTAAAGCTGCAGCATCCCGGGAGCAGTTGGGTGTTTGGAGCCTTGCTCAAGGGCACCTCAGTTGAGGTATTGCCAGCCCAAGACTCAAAAACACAACTTAAGGGTTAGGAATCAAACTCTCTAACCACTAGGCCACGACTTCCCAAATAAGGGACAAGGGACTCATGAACAACCATCACAAAAACAACAAAATAATAATCCAGGTAACCACATTTAGAACCACAAACCTTTGAATGGGGTTATTTCAGCTATTTCTTTTTTGTCTTGTGGACTAAATATAAAACATATTTTATGTAAAATATCTTACTCAGGACATACCTGAATAAAAAAAAGGAAAATCATTTTGTTTGATCTCTCTTACAACATTATTCACATTTTCACAGATTCTTCAAGGAGTTCCCAAGCTTTTGCATGCCACTGTACAGTATATAAATACACTACATTTAAAAGTCATCATTTATTAAAAAATAATTTTTTTACTTTTTTGCAGTTCACTTAAGTATTTCTACAGTGTGACAAATACATTTTGTTAAGTATAAATATTCAGTGCAGTCTCTCAATTAATAAGAATAAATAGAAAAAATGTAAGAGTTTATCAAATTAATAAAATCACATAATACTGATGGAGTATAGCATGTCACTCTGCAGGACACTGCTGTCTCTGTCAACAAAAACAAAGAAAAACAACATATAGAAAAGAGAGTCACCATTTCTGTGCTGCTGGACACATAGCTCCAGATCACTGTACTTTTCTGAATCTCTGGACCAGTGTAAGAAGCCTGCAGCACTACCCTCTTCCCTTGGATTACTTCTACATTTGTCTGAGGCAGGTGAAGTTGGGCCAGGTCACCTGGAAAGATAAAGAGAGAAATCAAAAATAATTGAATAATATAACCATTCAACCCAGCTGACAGCCTACATGTCCAAGTGCACTCATTTGAAACCCCAATAAAAGCTAAAAACATTCAGGAGTGACATACACTCTCCCAAGTGGAGGTAAACAAGCTGAATACAGCTGTCCTGGTTGTCTGTCTGATCCTCCAGCTTGGCCAGGAATCTTCAGCTAGACACCCAGAGAAAAAAAAAAAGCATGCCACATACAGACTCATAAGAGAGAATCTGCTTCTTAAATGCTCTTCACATATGATTTCAGATGGAAGTCCGTAGGGAGAAATATTGGGTGAAGCTCCTGCTGAGCATCTTGTTTCAGGCTTAGCAGAATGTACATGGAGGAGAGGGACATTCACAGGCCCACTGCAATGAGCCTCAATGCCATGCGTATGCTGAATTCCCCTCCCTTAAGTGAAACCCACTAATCCTCAACTAGAATCCTGTTTGTGCTAATCTTTCTGACATTTTCTTCTGCTTTATGTTTGCAGGCTAGTCTTTAACCTGACTAGCAATTATAGTCAAACTGCTTCTCCAAATAAAGCTGTTAAAATGTAGCCAATATATGGGACTGGAATCATATGTTTAATTGAACTTCATGAATGTTTAAAGGAATTAATCTGCCTTCACTGAAAAACAGATTTCTGGTCGTGTCTCTTCGAGATTTATCTTGCAATCAGTGTCAGTTCTATTGTTTACCAAAAATGAAGAAAAATCTACCCCGTGCTCCAGTCAGCCTCCCTCTGTCATTTGAGGGCACCGTTAAGGACCAGAGGTCACGGCAGTGATCCGGAGCCCATACCCTGAACTGGTTCCAATTAGTTAGTAATTAGTAATTAGTTAGTAATTGGTTCCTGTTTCCTGTGCATTGTGTTAAAACAGGGATTCAGGAAAAAGAGCTGGGCCAGATAAGACAAAGACTGGGACACACTCCAACAACACAAAGAATGCAGGGTCACACACACAAACACACACCTGCATCACCATCTAAGATCCTTAAATAACTTAAATATGAGCCCTTGTTGCTCCTGCATCAATCGCTGCTGTCAGGACGCTCCTCAGGCCAAGATAGGATCACTTTAACACAGTTACTTACAGCTGAGGGTCAAATATATACAATATTAAGACGGGGCAGGTGCCCATCTTACGTAAGTAAAATTCAGAAAATGATGCATTTGATAACTAAGCCACATGCTGAGGATAAATGTCCAAAAACGAATTACCCATCTACAAAGACAATGTAATTACCATAGAGCTCCAGTCATCTAAATCTTATGGAAAACAAAGCCTTATCTCTAGCTCTGCAAAGCTAGTATAACAAGAAAGAGATCCGTCTCAGTGTAGGATGAATGCACTTTATCAGTTTGAGGAGCAGTGTGGACTTTTCGATTAAGATGTGCATTTCAACGAGGTTCTTATATACATCAGAAGCTTGACCACAACAGTAGATAAAGCTTCTCAGGTAGGCTGAGTGAGGCACTGATCTTAATTTGTTGAGCTGAATAAAGATCATCTCTGTCCAAGTGCCATCAGAAAGAATACAGCTTTATTTATTCTGCTCTTTCTGTCATTTACATCATAACATAAAAACAAAGTAGCATCAGCGCTATACTTTATTCAGTATTGTAGTGGAAAATATCAGTTTGAGCCAAAAATATTAGCAATAAAATTAACAACACCATCAGAAATGACAAGCATCAAACCTGGATTACAGTTTTGGACTGGATTACATTACATTCTCAGAAGACTTGAGGTTCCCACACAGTGTTACTTCAGTTTAGCGATGACCCAGACCTGATCTGCCAGACACGCAAATACACACATTAAATAAGGTGCTAGATGAGACACAGATGTTGTTAATAATTTAAAGGAACACTCCACCGTTTTTTGAAATAGGGCTTATTCACCTTATTTTCTACATTTAGATATGTGGGCAAATGCATTTTTGTGTCAGTGCATGCATTGTTTTAGTTTGACTGGGTCGGCGTTAGCTTAGCTTATCACAATGAATGGAATCCTTTATTGCCAGCTAGCATGGCCTGAGTAAAAGTGATCAAAAAAAAAAAAAAAAAACCCACCTAATTACTTCTTGTGGCCTGCGTATTCACAGCGAGTACACATAGCGATCCAGATTAACACTAGGCGATTTCCTAGGCAGATATTGACTTGGGACTATATTATGGGGAAGCACAGGCGAAGCACTGCTGCTTAGGCGAAGCACTGCTACTTCGGCGCAGAGATATCACGCAACACATGAAATCCCACGACTTCCGTCAACATACCGGCGTGAATAGTAGCTGCCTGGCTATTTTCCTTACAGTACACGAATGGCGATGAACATGGCTGATTTTGAGAGAGACGAAGAGGGTGACTTCTCGGACAGTGAAGAACCAGAACCATACCTATTTGAACAAGAGTTTACAGAAGACGAGCTGCGTGCTTTGGAAATAGAACGACAGGAGGAGGAGGTTGAGATCGCTCAACAGCCTGAGGACGTTAGGATGAGAGCCAACATGAACTGGTGGTGTGAATGTGGGGGAATATGCCAATCTATGCCGACGGAAATAGAGTGTCTGTGCTGTAGAGAGTGGGACATGTTTTTGCCATTGATGACCAGGCTCAACACGTCAGATCAAGATGAGCGTGCCCGAAGTTGTGTCACATCTACAGAGGATTTCACGGCGCTGATCCATTCTGCAGTAACGTTACTCTATTTTTTTTTTTCTGGTGTGACAAAGTGAACTGGAAAAAACGCCCCATGCCGAATGGACCAAATGGACAGCTGTCCACAGAGTAAGTGATTATTTTAATCATGACTCATGTATAGATCGACCCATATTATACTTGTATTCACATAGAGTTGATGTTTTCATGTGTTGCATGATATCTCTGCGCCGAAGTAGCAGTGCTTCGCCTAAGCAGCAGTGTTTCGCCTGTGCTTCCCCATAATATAGTCCCAAGTCAATATCTGCCTAGGAAATCGCCTAGTGTTAATCTGGATCGCTATTTGTACTCGTTGTGAATACAAGAAGTAATTAGGTGTTTTTTTATTTATTTTTTGATCACTTTTACTCAGGCCATGCTAGCTGGCAACAAAGGATTCCATTCATTGTGCTAAGCTAAGCTAACGCCGACCCAGTCAAACTAAAACGATGCATGCACTGACTCAAAAATGCATTTGCCCACCTATCTAAATGCAGGAAATAATGTGAATAAGCCCTATTTCAAAAAACGGTGGAGTGTTCCTTTAATCAGCAATCTAACAAGGAAACGCCCAACCATACACACACATAATATGAGGGTGAGTCAGTGAATCCATGAACCGTGACACCGTGACACTACCCCCTCTCCTTTCCCAGGAGAACCTACCTGTAGATTGTACTCATCTATCAGGGAGTGATCCAGAAAGTTCCTAGCTGGAACCCAGCTTCTCTCCTCCTGACCGTAACCTTCCCAGTCCACCAAGTAATGGAATCCACGCCCCCTCCGTCTAGCGTCCAGAATATGATGAACCAAATAAGCGGGTTCCCCATCTACAAGGCGCGACGTGGGAGGAACCGGGGTAGGCAGATTAATGCAGATTAAATTAAAGGCGGACTGTCACTGGACTAAGGATCTTAGTGACAGGAAACGGGCCAATGAATTTAGTTGCAAGTTTATTACAAACGGACCACAGAAAAATGTTATTAGAAGAAAGCCACACTTTTTGAACAACAACGTATATGGGAGATTTCAGCCGGTGGCAATTGGCCTGAGCCTTGGTGTGCGCTCCCACCTGAAGAAGAGTGAGAGGGGTTTGCGACCTCAGATTCCAGACTAGGAAAAACTGGTGGCTGGTAACCTAGACTACTCTCAAAAGGCGAAAGACCCATGGATGATACTGGTAACGAGTTGTGAGTGTACTCAACCCATGAAATTTGTTAGCTTCAGGAGGAAGGATTCTGAGCCACCCTACATTGTAACATTCTCTCCAGATCCTGGTTTGGCTCTCTCGGTGTATGAGCCATATTAATTTGGTATTGTATGGAGTTTTTTCCTGTGCCACTAGTGGGCTGGATGTGTTTTGTGGCCTAGCTGATCTCAGGTCATCCAGGTATGTCATTTAACCCAGAGGAAACCCATACAAAGGTGTTGCTGATTTGGGAAGCAAACAGTTTTCGACTGTGCGTTTGTGTCTTGCCTTGATAGTGAAGAATACGGTTTGTTGTTTTGGTTATGTATTATGAGTCAAGATATTGCCACTGTCTGATATATGGAGGAAAATAAATTTGCTAGATAATAGTAACCTTACTGAACTCTCTGTTTCTATTATGTGAGGACGCAAGGGCACACGTCTAAACTTAATCCGTTTTATTAGCAAGCAGTACTATACTTCGTTTAGTCAGTACAATTATGGTAGAAAACTGCTTCAGCTTGGATAATCGTTACTCGTGAGGACCTGTTATATTGTGGATTAACGGTGTTCATTTGGAAACCATGGATGTGAGGTGGGCAAATGTTTGGAGTTGCCGATTGCTGAAAGGAGCTGTACCGGAGAAGAAAGGGGTCACCGGAATACCAGCATCATCACATCGGGACATCATTCATCAAAGTCGGCCAAAGCTCTATTGGGGTATGTGGTGATCAGCGCTGATATTATGAATGTCCATGGTAATTTGTGTGCACACATTCACGTAAAACCAATGCATTGGTAGTAAACTCGCAACTGTCTAAAAATAAATGCGCGTCTAGACGAGTTGATGCGCAAACACAAAACTATTTGCGGGCTTATTGAATAATAAGCTAACTTTGTGTGGTCATTATGGCCGAAAAGGAAAAAGGCCAACTTGGACTTGAAACTGAACTTTGTGTGGGTGTAGGGGTAAAATCTGTAACTGAAAAACGTGTGGTTAAATTAACACCAAAAGCTTTGTTGGAAAAAATAAGCGCTTTAGAAAAGGAAAGAAAGTCTACATTTAGTCAACTGTTGAATGCAAAAACATCTATTGCTAAATTGATGGATGATAAAGAGCATGTAAGTGAGGTTGAAAATGAATTTAACGTTCAATAAGTTGTGTGACGAGATAAAGCATGTACATACATCTTTATTGGGTTTATTGCCTACTGATGAAGCAAACAAACATGAAATATGGTACCAAGCTAAAATGTTGAATTTTAATGACTTTTTTGTGGGTACAAAACAATGGTTGTAAGACACTAAAGCTTGTTCAGTTACTAAAGGGGATGATGATCATGATAATTTGCTGGGTCAAATTGAAATTCAAACTGTTAATGTCAATGCTGTGAATGGAAATGAGGTTGATGCCAGCAATGGAAGGAGTGCTGCTGGTGGAAAGAATGAGGAAGAGGATGATCAGATTCAACCTCAAGACAGCATTTCAAACGTGCAGTCAAGGCACCATGGCTCAAGTAGCAGATCCTCCAGTAGCAGATCTTCCACTTCTTCAGCCAGACGCATGGCGAAGGCGGAACAGGCCGTGCTCTTGGCTCAAGCTGCTGCCTTAAAGGATAAGCATGCATTGGAGGAGCAGGAGCTCATTTTGAGGAGAAAAAAGGAGCAGCTTGAGCTGGACACTGAGATAGCTGCCACTTCTGCTAAGCTAGAAGTGCTACAGGGTGGTAGCAGCGTCCATTCAAGGCAATCTGATGGAATGGATTCCTATATTGGAGAGGGGGCTAGATCTGAGCTCCCGCCCACCTCTCTCAATCCACAAGCCTCAATATTTGTTCCTCTGCCCTCACAGTGACATGTATCTCTACCACTACAAAGCAATGCTTCACAATTAGCCACGCCAACTATCTTGCCAAAGCCAACTGTCATTCAAGGCTCTCAACCTTCTCAGTTACAATCAAAGACAACTTTCAAAAAGACAACTTTTCAAAAACTTTCAAAGCCTTCAGCCCACTCTAGACCAACAAGTATTTCAACCCCTGCAAGACCAACATCAGACAGCAGGTCTCTACAATTTGCTGCAACAACAGAATGATATAACAGCTCTCCTTGTTAAAATGCAAACGTTACATTTGCTGCCGAGCCGAGAAATTCCAATTTATGATGGAGATCCTCTAAGGTTCAACACATTTATAAAGGCATTAGAATATTGCGTGGAAGAATTGACAGAATTGAAGAACTGTTAACTAGCCAGTACATCTACGACTTCAATGAGCAAGCTTCTGCAGAACAGGAAGAAATGTCAAGGGAAGAAAAGAAGTTTGTGGAGATAATTGAAAGCTCAGCTCATAAATGCTGAAGCCATCAGTGGCAAAGGATAAGTATTCTTTACCGTGATGTTGTTCAGCCATCGATAGACAATACACTGTTGCAGAGAACCATTCTTCTTACCCATGAAAGACTGAATGGCTGGTTGCCACCGGGAAACCCCTGTACCTCGAAACTGGCCTTGTCTGATCCATCCGTTGTTGCAGACGAGTGTCCATGTGCAGCACTAACTCAATTAGTCCGTTGAGACTTTTGGGTGGCTCCAGGGTGTAAATCTCTCCTTGGATGCGGTCAGCCAGCCCATGCAGGAACATGCAGGTTCCACTGCGCCTCCTCGTTCCAACTACACTTAGCCGCCAATGTGTGAAATTCGATAGTGTAATCCGAAATGGGTCTCCTCTCCTGGCTCAGATCAGCAAGTTTACGTGCTACCTCATGTCCCGCCACCTCTGTCAAAAATCTGCTTCACTTCCAGAGAGAGTGTAGCGAACGAGGAGCAGCAAGGATGGTGGTTCTCCCACACCCCTGTTCCCCAGAGAGACGTTTTTTTTATAACAAAACCAAACAAAACAAAAAAAAAAACACAAACTATGCAGCATATAGTAAAAACAATTGCACAAATAGTCTTCAACAATACAGTGCAAAATCAGAGCAAATGATTCACAAACTATACACACAAGATGACTGAGAAATATTCACAGTGCAACAGAAAAAAAATGGTACAAACTATTTTTTTAATAAACTCTATATTTACATAATTATTTAAACTAAATAAACATAACATAAATGATAGACCTGCTGACTGTATTCTACGTCAGAATCAATTTTACTGGGGCATCGTCTAGCGACCGAAAAAGTAAATCCCAGTGCTTTATCAGGTATGTACCACTGTTTCATCCTTGGTTTTGATTTGTTTCATGTCAAAGTTCTCTGTCAAGAGTTTTTTTGTGCTTTTTCAGAGAGTTTTCTCATGCAAATGTGTTATTTTGTTTGTGTATTCATGCACGCACGACATACTTTACTTTCACTTTGTTTTTGTTCATATTTACAAAGAAATATGTTTAGTAGGTCTAGTAGTTCAAAAGACGATTTATTGGTTGAATATGGAACAGTTTGACCCTCTGGGCTCGGGGGTGGGACTAAGCGTCAACAATCATTTCTGTTTGGCTCAGAGGAATGAAAGCGTTGGTTTTTCTGATGAATCAATTTTGTCAAAATGTGATGACGTAATCACGTGCACTACGGCTCCTCTGAATATCCAAATGAAAGAATTAGCGAATCCCAGAAACCTCTGCAGAGTCCGGGGTTGGCCAATCTACTACAGCATTAAAGGGATAGTTCACCCAAAAATCTAAATTATGTCATTAAAGGGATAGTTCACCCAAAAATCATAATTATGTTATTAATAACTCACCCTCATGTTGTTCCAAACCAGCAAGACCTCTATTTATCTTCGGAACACAGTTTAAGATATTTTAGATTTAGTCCGAGAGCACTCAGTCCCTCCATTGAAACTGTGTGTATGGTATACTGTCCATGTCCAGAAAGGTAAGAAAAACATCATCAAAGTAGTCCATGTGACATCAGAGGGTCAGTTAGAATATTTTGAAACATCGAAAATACATTCTGGTCCAAATACATTCTGGTCCAAATATAGCAAAAACGACAACTTTATTCAGCATTGTCTTCTCTTCCGTGTCTGTTGTGAGAGAGTTCAAAACAAAGCAGTTTGTCATATGCGGTTCGGGAACGAATCATTCGGTGTAACCCGATCTTTTTGAACCAGTTTGCCAAATTAATCACATTAATCCACATATAACTTAACCTTTTAGCCAGCACCCCGACGCCCTCATCCTGAAAGCCCCCAAACTTGCATGTGTCAGTGTTTACGAATAGATTAAATGAAACGGGACAAATTTAATCTTGACAAACTATGTATCATTATAAAGGTCTAAGCCTCAAACATCGACAACAGATCACTGTTTTTGAATGGAAAGCTTATAAAGACTGTATTTGCTACATTTGTGTACGCAGTACACATCAAAGCATGATTTAGAAAGGTAAGGGTCCACTGAACGACATCTCATGAAGCACGTTTAGTCCAACGAGGCAATAACGTTGTAATATCGATCATAATTCCTTTGTTTACGTTATAGTTCTTCAGCGACAGAATTGTTTGAATCCATTATGGAATAACTCACAGTCAGAAACTCCATCTTGGTAGTAAAAAGAACGGCATGGTTTTGCAGTGTGCAGTGTCACAAACAGAATGAGACGATCCACCGGAAAAAAGAATGAATGAAAGATAGGCGAAAGATAGTATATTTTAATTTTGCCACTCCCTTGTGACGCGCACTGACGCACCTGTCAGCTGATGGAGGCGGAACTTATAGCGATCGCTTTTTTCTTTGTTTCTTTTATTTTTCAACAGTTTTTACATTTTTGAAAGTGTGTTTTATGTTGAATGTGAATGTATCTGCATGATTACCATATGTTTGAGTGCAAATCAGCTCGCTATTACTGTATGATCACAGCTAGCAAAGTGAACGCGTCTATATGAATAGAGAGAGTGGTTTATTTACTATATGGCGCATTTGTGTTATTACCATCTGTATAAGTGGCCATCAGCACATCAGCACTTATTTGCATCGTAATTCATTGTAAATGCTGCATTTCTAGCAATCTCAGGATTTTCTATAACTGGCAAACAAAGTTAAATCCTTTTTTTTTTTCTTGTTATTCTTATTTTTCTTACTCAAATATTCTTATTGTATTTTTCTAGTGCTTAAATAAATCACTTATATGATGTCTAAGTTTCTGTCTAGTGTTTTATAATGGAAAAAAAATATGCAGTGGTATGTTTAATGACTAAATAGTTTGTAGAAGCCTTCAATACTTTTGGTAAATATATTTTTTTTATATTTGGGGGGTGGGGGTTGTAGACAAAGTCTCATAAAAATATTTGCAGGAGTCTCATTTTTCATCTTATTCAGATTTGAAATAGAAACTCATGAGACATGTGACTTTCAATTAATTTTATAGATTGCTCCAGGTATCATTTCATGTATTTTCATATCAAATAATAAAATATTTAAGAGTGGTAAAAAAAATTCAAGGCACTTCAGTGTCTATAACTTTGAATGTTTTTGAGTATTATCAAATCTGGTTGATAAAAAGTAAAGCCCAAAGGGTCTTCTTTCCAAAGACACCACAATTATGTTTGTAACACACTGAAGTAGGAAACTCTTACAATTATAAGTTTGGTAGAGCACTTTCAGCTGTGAGTCCCATAATGGGAGGTGCTGGTGCTGGCTAACATCATCAAAGTTCAAGTAAACCAATATCACTTAGCAATTAATTTACTCAAACAATACACTGACTGAACTGCTGTGAAGAGAGAACTGAAGATGAACACCGAGCAGAGCCAGATAATGAACAAAACATTGACTCGTTCAGGATTCTTGTCAGGATCCATGCACACCCCCTTAGACGAAACGATACACCCTAAGAACAGAATTGACTGTGCATGGAACACATATTTCTCCGCCTTTACAAAAAGCCCATTCTCGAGCAGCCTCTGGAACACTCGACGTTGTAGTAGACATGAAAGAGGTATTGTTTTGATTGTCACGTGATCATGGCAGAATCTCTGCTTTACATCACTTTTTAAAGCATTCAGATTAGATTAGCGGTTCAAAAGTTATTAGACATTAAAAAACAACAGTTATTTTTAGCCACGGGAGGCTGTCTCTGTCTTTGAGGACAACCATTGCAGAATTTCATCCAAAGTATGTTACAGACATTTCATTAAGACCCTAAAAAACTTGTGGAAAATGGGCATTCAATGTCCCCTTTAAAGTATTAAAATATTTAATAATACAATATACAAGAGTTTCATAGAACAGTTACAGTATTTCAACAATGGGCATTGTATAATAAAAATACTATATACTTAATTTAATACTTCACATACAGTAGTCTTTTTTGGTTATCGAAACTGTAGTTTACATTAGGAAATGCTAATGGAGTACAATGTTATTTTGACAACATGGCTAAACATTGACATCTTGTTTGTGAACAATGAGACAAGGACTTGTCTCTGATGGGACTGATATTTTCATTGACAAAAACTTCTGAGAGATGAGAAATCCCAATAATATTTTCCATTTAATTTAGACAAACTAAAAAAACTCGGATGAAATGAACATGAATATGCACCTGATGTCATGAAAGCAATTTTTAGTTCACAGCTGATGCCATATAGGAGTAACAGCAGTGATGTCATGTTCATTTCATCCCACTCTGAATGTAATATCTACTGTCGAGCTGCTCATGGGTTAATCAAGATCTAGACACACATGGCCCAGATAAAGCTAAACCATCGCTATGGGCTTGATAATCAAACCTCATTAGAAGCATGCTGATCTATTATAAACTATATAACAGAATAGGCCTATTAGTTACTAACCTAAACTGGACGGAGACACGGAGTGCCCTATGACTCACTGACCTGCCTGCGTTCACATTTCACACAGTGCAGATAATAAATTTTGTATTTCCCCTGTGTGGTCTCTCTGTGCATTGCTTTGCGAGATCATGCAGCGCAATTTTTTTTATCTCAATGCTATAGAGTCTGCGTGAGAATTGGGTCAATTGCGTGAGTCTCACGCTGAATGCGTGAGATTTTGCAGCCTTGCATTAAACGCAACAGAAGTGAGATATCTTCAGGCCAAACTTCACAAATATCTGAGATTACAACCACAAAGGCAATGACCTAACAAATGAACAAAACAATTTGAATCAGAGTAGACAGAATTAGTAATAATCAAATGTCCCAAGGTAGGCTAGTTGGCCTAAAAGGATCTGAGTTGATCTTTATGCCATCAAAGAAAATGTTCCTGCCAAAAACTGTTTTTGTTATCTCTCTACCAGAGATGGGAAGTATTTCAGATTCATGTATTTTAAAATACGTAATTGAAATATTTTAAAGCCTTTGGAAAAAATCTAAATGTAATTTAAATATATTTAAGATTAGTATTTTAAATATATATGAAATACTTTGTGCCAGTAAGCCTCTTAATCAGGGTGCTGATTTTGTGCATTATTATGCATTATTTATTATATATATATATATATATATATATATATATATATATATATATATATATATATATATTTGCATTCAGAATAGGTCCAGATAGATTTCAGCCTATATGCCTAAATTGGATGGCCAATTTAACATGTATTTTGTGTATTTTCAAAATACTGTGTTTGTATTTAAATATTTTTTTTTTCACAGTATTTTGTATTTTTATTTGAATTAATTTTTTTAAAGTATTTATGCCCATCACTTCTCTCTAACAACAAAACACATTCAATGCATGTCTAATACAAAATGACGCTCTATGGTAGTGAATCCCGAGGGAAAATAAACAATAGCACTGGCTACCAAATCCCAACAAAGCAGTCCTTTACAAACATATTTTTGTAATAGGGGTCTGTTTTTCAGGAAGGATGGGTGGAGGCCTGAGTAACAGAGTCACATTTCCCGATTGCAGACCTTTCAAACAGTGACTGTGATAATCTGCTGCGACTTCTTTCATCAGGATGGAAATCTTATTCTATAAAGCAAAATTGTTTGACCTGCAGAATGACTTACTGAAATCCTATTTTCAAATAAAATCGAGAGAAAAGTTATTCTACACACCACTGCTGTGAAAGTCAACTTTTTAAAATGTCAATTGTTCAGCATTTTCTCCATCACTGAACGATGGAGAAGTTTGTGTATCTCAAGTTTAGTCATTGCATTAATTTTTGAGAACAGGACATTGAATGTGTTTATTTATTTGGTGGAGTTATCAAGGTGATCTGGGATCAGTGGAATTGCCTGTTGAGGGAATGCTGGAGCTTATCAGGTAGTGCCAGGCGGTCAGACCCAAAAGGCATGAAAATATCCACACACTATGAAACAAGTTTACCAGTCAGTTATATATTGAAGAATATTTATATAAAGTAAATGGTGGTCATAAAGAATGGGAAACAATTTTTTTTTAAAAATGTAGTAAACAGTTTAACTGTGAAGAACCTGTGATGACACGGCTGAGTCAGTTAGATCCATCTGCAGCAGTTTATTAATATAGGTAATTAAACAGAGAACAGCAGACATAAACTCAGGCTGGCATCAAAAGGTAACTCAGGTAGACTTCCGTAGAGGACTCAGATAAGTACCAACAGAGGGGCAATTTGGCATACAAAGTCAGGCACTAGCCTAGATAAGGATGGGTAGCAATGGATAATTAATCAGGTTTCAGAGTCCGGAGATAATACTGAAAAGTGCAACACAGACCAGGGGTAAATCAAAACTTCACACAATAACAAAGGGGAGAGCAGTCCAGATAAAGGGGAGAAGACAACGTGCAGGTGATAATACTAAAGGTAATCAAGATAATTAAGCAGGGTTAGATGGGGATGATTGCAGAGAGGGACATGGGAAATGCAGTTCTAATGAATGCACAAGTCCAGTTTGTTGGAGTTTAATGCCGTTGTGCTAGTTCTTGGATTTACGGGTTCGAGTTGGTGTTTCGCCTTTGCGGTTTCCTGTTTCGGTTCCTGTCTTCAAGGTTATGCCCACTGCAGTCCCTGCGCTGCCAAGGAGTGACTGCCAACCGAGAGACTTGTTCCTACCATCTGGCCTCCTTGCTCTCTTGAACAGCAAATAAAGACTTTATTCATTCGCAACTGGATCCAGTGTTTGTTTACCCTGACACACAGTAATTATGAGCCTGAATTATCAATTGTGGAGGGAAAAAGCAGACCTGCTCCTGACAGCTCTGGCTATTTTTACACCGATGGAGAGAAGATGAACACCCTGATTTGCCTCCTGTACAGATTATTTCTGAGTTGTGAGTGGGAATGAATGGCTAATGACAGTGATGCCCAGTAATGGATTGGGCATGGAGTAAGTACAGGACATCTCTCTCTCATTTAAATGTGTTTTTGGGAGCAACACTCTGTTGGGGAAACCTAGGCTATAGCTTTTCTAATTATTATTCAAGTGTTTCCACAAATGTCAAGATCAAATGGGGAATGCAGGGATGAATGGAGTGAAGTGCTGCCTGTATAAATTAGGAACGAAATAGATAGGAAAATATAAAGTGGGAAAACATTTTTACTATAGAGATTGCGGTGACGGAACATCAAGAAAAGTATCTGTGGTTCAGCTCAAAGAAACACATTACAGCATACAGGAGGAAAAAAACTGTATTTGATGCAAAGCTGGGGTGGTTGACTATCGAAAACCTGGACTTAAATGAAAGATGGAGGGACTCTCAGTAGATCTGAGAATTTGGATGGGATGAAATATTGATGGCCTCAGGTGTGCTGTAATTTTTACAGACTGTGAGATTTGTAATGAGCAATGCATTCTGGGATAGATGATGTTTCCTTTTTGCAATGAGATTTCAAGTAGAGATATCCTGCTTTGAGTGGAGACCGATGTTGGGGCACCAGTATATCTTCATATATGACCATCTCAAGTGAGCACACACACATACACACACACGTGTGTTTCTGCATGTTGTAAAGCATACTGCATCACCTTGCTTCTAGACTGAATGATGTTGCTGATGGAAGCAGCAAAGTATGAGATATTAGCTCAATATACAGTACAGACCAAATGTTTGGACATACCTTCTCATTCAAAGAGTTTTCTTTATTTTCATGACTATGAAAATTGTGTCACACTGAAGGCATCAAGGGCTATTTGACCAAGAAGGAGAGTGATGGGGTGCTGTGCCAGATGACCTGGCCTCCACAGTCACCGGACCTGAACCCAATCGAGATGGTTTAGGGGTGAGCTGGACCACAGACAGAAGGCAAAAGGGCCAACAAGTGCTAAGCATCTCTCGGGGGAATTCCTTCAAGACTGTTGGAAGACCATTTCAGGTGACTACCTCTTGAAGCTCATCAAGAGAATGCCAAGAGTGTGCAAAGCAGTAATCAAAGCAAAAGGTGGCTACTTTGAAGAACCTAGAATATGACATATTTTCAGTTGTTTCACACTTTTTTGTTATATATATAATTCCATATATAATTCCACATGTGTTAATTCATAGTTTTGATGCCTTCAGTGTGAATCTACAATTTTCATAGTCATGAAAATAAAGAAAACTCTTTGAATGAGAAGGTGTGTCCAAACTTTTGGTCTGTACTGTACACCACAGAGATGCATCATCACCCCATGGGCTGTCTAATTTATTATTATAAATCATCATAGAAATAGACTATACTAGTGGTGGGACGAGACACTTATCTTGAGACGAGACAAGACTGGGTTCACAAGAACGAGACAAAACAAGATTTTAAAACTTTTTTTAAAGAAATCCTCAATGATGAATTATATTGGGAAAATAATCTTTTATTTGACTGAAAAGAACAAAATGCAAAAAGAAATCTAGGTGCATTTTGAAGTGAACTTCTACTTTATGAAATTAAACTTCTATTTTAATGAATCATATGCAGTAATAAACATGTAAACACTGCAAAATATTCTGCCACAAAGTTTACATCATTTAGTAAACTGATTTAAAGAAAACATCTCGGTTACGTATGTAACCATGGTTCCCTGAATAGGGAACGAGATGCTGCGGTGACGTCACCACGTATGGGAACACCTTCGGTGTGATGAATGTCTGAAGCCCTATACCATCCCGCCAATCCTATTGGCCAAATGGCGCATGGCACCACCCTACACATGCGCACGCATGATATACCTGGGTGCCGCGCGCCATTTCGCTCAGATTTCATGACTGAAGAAGAAGAATGCTATCAAGGTATGGCACGGCCAGGACCGCAGCATCTCGTTCCCTATTCAGGGAACCATGGTTACATCCGTAACTGAGATGTTCCCTATCATAGGTCACTTCGATGCTGCGGTGACGTCACCACGTATGGGAACGCTATACCAAAACGCCTGATGTACCTGATAGCTGGGATCCGAGGAAGCAACTGCTCAAGCGGAGAGAACCCGGGAGCCAGGAGCCATCCTCACATCCAGACTGTAGGACTTGATAAAAGTGCTCGGTGAGGACCATCCTGCCGCAGCACAGATATCATCCATAGAAGATCCACTGAGAAAAGCTTGAGAAGAAGCCACAGCTCTAGTGGAATGAGCTTTAACTCCTAAGGGCGAAGCGAGTCCGCGTGCCTCATAGGCTAAAGATATTGCCTCCACCAGCCAATGGGACATGCGCTGTTTTGTAACCGCATGGCCCTTACTCTTATGTCCAAAACAGACAAACAGCTGGTAAGACTCACGCCATGGGGCTGTACGATCCACATAAGTCTTTATAGCTCTCACAGGGCAAAGACTTAGATCTCCTGACCCTGCCTCAGCAGAGGGTAAAAGCTTCCAGGACCTCTTGCTGAAAGCGAAAGGGTTTAGATGCGACCTAAGGAACATAATTAGGCCTGGGCCGCAGCAGCACCTTTACAGAGCCCGGTGCAAATTCCATGCACGAGGGTGAAACAGAAAGAGCCTGTAAATCCTCAACTCTCTTGAGGGAGGATAAAGCCATAAGAAGAAGTGTCTTCAGTGTCAGGATTTTATCTGGTACAGTCTCCAAGGGCTCAAACGGATAGGGCATAAACCTTGCAACACAATGGATAAATCCCATGAAGGAACTCACACGGGGCGGAAAGGCCTCAGCCGTCGCGCACCCTGTATGAAACGAGAAACTAGTGGATGACGGCCCACTGAGGCACCGTCTATGTATTCGTGGTAAGCTGAAATGGCTGCCACGTAAACTTTTAGAGTGGCTGGTGTCACTCCATCAGAAAAACGGTCCTGAAGGAACCCCATTACTGAAGCCACTGGGCAGTAAACTGGATCCACATTACGATTTCCACACCAGGCTGTAAACAGTCTCCACTTGAAAGCATATAAGCGTCTCGTAGAAGCTGCTCTAGAATTCAGTATAGTCTCAGTGGTTTCAACAGAAAGACCGGGACATACTAACGCACTCCGCTCAGTGGCCACGCCCACAGTTTCCATAGATCTGGCCTCGGGTGCCAAATCAGTCCCTGTGCTTGTGATAATAAATCCTCCCGAAAATCCGCCATAAAAGATTCACCGTCTGGGGGTGTAATCTCCATTCCCCTTGTTCCAGAGCCTGTCTGGATAGCAAATCCGCTCCGAAATTCAATCGTCCAGGGACATGAACGGCCCGGATCGACAGAAATTTGTCCTGAGACCAAAGAAGAACATGTCTCGCCAGCCTGCACAGGGGGTGAGAGCGTAATCCTCCCTGATGATTCAGGTATGACACAACCGCTGTGTTGTCTGATCTGAGCAGCACATGACGGCCGATCAGCAGATCTGCGAAATACTGGAGAGCCAGAAAAACTGCCAGTAATTCCAACCTGTTTATGTGCCAGCTGTGCTGAGCTGCTGTCCACACTCCATGGGCTGGGCGCCCTTGACAAACAGCTCCCCAACCGGTCAAAGACGCGTCCGTCGTGACAGTCTCTCGGAAAGCATAAATTCCCAGCCGAACTCCTGTCAGGAGAAATTCGGTCGACATCCATAGTTTTAGCGACATCACACACCGGTGTGTCACCGAAATCGTTCGATGCGGAAGACAACGGGGTGAAATATTCCGCCTTTTTGTCCACTACTGAAAAGGGCGCATGTGAAGCAATCCCAGACGAATTATGGGGGATGCCGCTGCCATTAGACCTAAAAGCCTGAGGCACAATCTCACTGTCACCGTGCGACCCGCTTTGAAGCACCGCACGCATGACGCAATCGACTGAGCGCGCGGTAGAGAAAGCTTTGCTGTCATCGTGCGAGAATCCAAATCTATTCCCAGAAAGGTTATCCGTTGAGAGGGGATTAAAACACTTTTATGGAAATTCGTGCGTAAGCCCAGGCTGTTTAAATGATTCAGCACAAGATCCCGATGAGAGTGTGCTTGAGTCTGCGATTGCACAGTAGCCACAAATTTACAGTTGTCTGGGACATCATGAAATGTTCTTTAGCATCACAAACCATAAAATGTAACTTAGTCAGGGTTCTGCTATGGTTTAGCATGGTTTCCAGAGATCTGGAGCTGATTCGGGGTAGCTCGGTGGTTTGTGACTGTTGTCTCGCGGTGCGCTGTCTTTTAATGGTGCTGTAGGGAACTTTTGTAAAAAAATATTTTTTACATATTTATTAAACCTGTCATTATGTCCTGACAGTAGAATATGAGACAGATAATCTGTGAAAAAAATCAACCTCCTCTGGCTCCTCCCTCCCATTTGCAGAAACTCCATCGCTCCTGGTAAAAAATAACCAATCAGAGCTGCGGTCCGTAACTTTGTTTGTGTTCAAAATGTAGAAAAATGTATATAATAAGAGAGTACACCATGAATCCATTTTCCAAACCGTGTTTTTGGCTTGTCCTGAATCACTAGGGTGCACCTATATTAAGTGTTTATATTCGGACTATTTTAGATTGCTTCGGGGATACCGCGGTGGAGTAACCCAGTACCTTTGTGATTCTTCATAGACATAAACAGAGATAAGTAGTTCCGGCTACGATGTTCTTCCGCAAGACACAAGCAGTTCTGTTTATTAACCGCTAGAGCATCAAAAGATCCCTACCGCAGCTTTAAGGGGCTGTTCACATCTCGTGTCTTTTGCGCACTCAAGTTCGTTATTTCCAATGTAGGTGTGCGGTATGCGCGGTCATAATGGAAGCGACACGGTCGCGAAAACAGGCTTGTCCCATACTTTTGATAACAGTGGTCTCTGTTTTTGTGATAGAATGCAACTTTCTCCATTTCCAGTATGCCTTTACGCGAGATGTAAACAGTGTGACGCGTCTACGCATTTCCCGCACGTAGATGTCTTTTTGTAGTCGACGTAATCAATGATGTTGACGGGTTGTTGCAGCACTAATTTATATATATAGGAAGGATACATTTTGTTTTAGAAAATATTTATTAGATTTTTTTCTTCCACTTTTTTATTTATTCCCACACATAAACTATAATCTACATTCATGTTTACTTTTATAATATTCTTATTCTGTCTGGTCTTATTCATGTAAACAACTGACAAAAGCAAGAAATATTTAATGAACCATTTTGTTACAATTTTAAATATATACAGTATTATTCAACACTGTTGACCTGTAAAAAGTGTTTTTGTTTTTATTTTTTTATCTTTTTACTTTAAAAACTACCTGAATCGAACTTAACTCAAGTAAGCAACCATTTCTATCCAGTATGTAAACACCCGCACACAGTAACAGTTCGTTTAGTCTAGCACATCAGTGTTGAAGCAGCCTACCTGAGATAGAGCACAGAAATGTGAATATATATATATATATATATATATATATATATATATATATATATATATATATATATATATATATATATATATATAAGGAAGGATACATTTTGTTTTAGAAAATATTTATTAGATTTTTTTCTTCCACTTTTTTATTTATTCCCACACATAAACTATAATCTGCATTCATGTTTACTTTTATAATATTCTTATTCTGTCTGGTCTTATTCATGTAAACAACTGACAAAAGCAAGAAATATTTAATGAACCATTTTGTTACAATTTTAAATATATACAGTATTATTCAACACTGTTGACCTGTAAAAAGTGTTTTTTTTATTTTTATTTTTTTATCTTTTTACTTTAAAAACTACCTGAATCGAACTGAACTCAAGTAAGCAACCATTTCTATCCAGTATGTAAACACCCGCACACAGTAACAGTTCGTTTAGTCTAGCACATCAGTGTTGAAGTAGCCTACCTGAGATAGAGCACAGAAATGTGAATATTGAAAGGCAGGTGTGAAGTTTTGCTGAAGTCATCGTCTCCATGGATCAGCATGTAAAGAGTGTCCGCTCTGCGTGCGCTAGTCCGTATCAACACTGCGTGTGAAATAGATAACTATGGCGAGTGGAATGTGACAGGATTATTTGCCGAAGTTGACAGTAGTGTACTTTTACGTGTGAGAAGGGTACATCGCCTCCAAAGACGCGTGATAAGTACGTCGCCTTCACAGACGCCTGCCACAAAAAAGAAAAAGAAAAAAAAATGTCGTTAATAAGTACATCTCTGCATTACACTTACAAGCTAAATAATACGTCATCATCAGAGGTGTAATTTTACCAACTATTAAACAGTAATAAAATGAAAGAGAACATGTTTATATAATCAAGTAATATAAGTTAAAATAAGTAATATCTTAAGTATACTTTCATGCATATATTAATGTATTTTTATTTAACTTAAAGGTACGTATTTGTATTTTACTTAAAGGGATAGTTCACCAAAATCAAGAACTTCATAATCAAGTTGTCACTGAGTAATCATTTACTCATTTTCATGTCTTTCCAAACCTGCAGGATTTTATTTTATTTATGTCCCTCAAATATATGATTTTTGGCTTCCTTATGATAAGTACAATGGCTAATTTCACTGAATGTTACAAAAACCTATCAAGACTAGTAATATTTATAATAAATATCATATATGTATCCATTAAAAATACAAAAATAAAAAGAGAGTGACGTGACATACAGCCAAGTATGGTGACCCACACTCAGAATTCGTGCTCTGCATTTAACCCATACAAAGTGCACACTAGACTTGTGCCAGTATTCAGTAATGCAATATATTGCGGTGATTAATATGCACAATATTGTTATTGTGGGCACTTCTAAATACCGTGAATAACTATACATTACAAATTATTCAGAATTTGGAATGCATTTTAAGAATAGTATTCCTATCAGCTGCTTAAATTGCACAACATCGCTGTATGCTGCTTGAAAGAGCACATGCGCTCTGATGTAATCAAGCATGCATGAGAAGCACATGGAGGAACATGTGAGAGACGCGCTGAATGAAAGCACATTCAGTCTTTGACAGCAGATGGCACTAAAATGCAGCCCTTACCCTGTAAACACAGTAAATAAAGCAGCTGTTACTTTCTAAACCATATTTAAATAATTGTAAATAACCATTCAGATTTGTGCTTTCCCTATGGTGTTTATTACAGAGCCAACTACTGAAATATAATAGGCTATTCATCTTCAAACATTCATTTTTTTTACTTGGACTACAAATGCCCTAGATATTGTTTGAAAGTGTTTTGATCTTTTATTGTTCATTCACACTTTACACTATGGCTTCATTAGTTAACATAAACTGCCAATGAAAAAATTATTCTGAACTAGTGGTGGGCCGTTATCGGCGTTATCGTGCTGCGTTAATGCAAGACTCTTATCGGGCGATAAGAAAAATATCGCCGTTAATCTATTCTCAAAGTTGGGTTGGGAGCTGGGTCTATACTAAGCAAGCTATGATGACTTTCACCTTGATATTTTATATAACCGACTGGCTGAGGCCAGCCTAAAAAGATGCTCAGGACAGTTGACCAGCCACTGCTGCGCATCGTCACGAAAGCTTATCTTTTACACATGTTTTTAAGCCTTACCGCTTGTCAATTTAAACATTAAAGCATCCAAAAACAAGACGCGGAAAAGCTGAACAGAGTAGCCGGTTACTCACGCGCTGTGTTCGGTGTGGAGAGAGAGCCACGTATCACGGACAGCGACACTGAACCGAGCGCTCTTCTGCGAAGTTCTCCTCGAAGTCCCTCCTGCACCTGAACGAACAAATACAAATCGCAGTTTGAACAAACAAAAAGATGTGAAAGAGCCCAATTCAGTACTCGTGGTGTTCTGGTGTTCAGGGCTCACGCAGAGAAAGGCGTCTCAAAACACTTGAACATCGAATTTGCTTATTTTTGCTCTTGTGCCGACAAATACATACAAAATATGTCAAAATATCCACCTTGGTAATTATGCTCGAAAAAACTGTCAGTTATTTCTGAAGTGACAGTAAACAGTTGAAGAAAAAAATGGGATGTGTATTATATTGGATGCGTTCATCGTCTCTTAAAGTGACCGCGCCTAATTTAGCTACTGGCTGCTGTAATGTTAATCCAAGAAAATTAAAATGAAAATCACTCACTGCTCTTGACTGAATTACTTTGTAGTTTTAACAGTCAAACCAAAAATTGTTCAGACACCAGATCTCATTTTTGATATATATCGCAAAACTGTAATAATGTGAGAAATGTTGAAGGTGTCTGAATAAATGTAGGTTAAACATTGGTGTGAAACAGGAGTAATGTGGAATTAGTTTACAGCTTTTTCAAGCACTTTGTGATGCATTTTGGAAACAGGAGATGAGCCCCTTTTCTAATGCACCACCTAGCTTGATAAACCCCTTCTCAAAGACTTACTGTTTGTCAATTTTATTTGGGTTACACACATATTCTGAATGCCTTCGGCAGAATTCCAATGAGCCATTTTAATCTAGATTAATCTAGATTCATTTGAAGATCACAGTGAGATTAATCTAGATTAAAAAAAATTAATCTATGTCCACCACTATTCTGAACATTCTTAGGTATTTCAATATTTAATAACACATTGTTAAATTTGAAAGTTGCAAAAGTTGCAACTGTGTTATTTAATGAGCTAACATGAACTAAGACTTGTATTTTTTTTAACAAAGATTAATAACTTTTATAGTAAATGTAGCTATTGCTCATTGTTTAGCTGTGCATTTATTGAATGAGCACTATGCAATGTCCAAACTTATTACACTATATTTTATTTATTGCACTGTATCTTATTTAAAATCATTTTCTATTTTTAAATTGTCTTAAATTCATTTTAAGTCAATTTTTAAATGATTTTCATTTTCAAGTTCTTAAATTGCTTGTTTTATTTTTGTGATTATTTTTCTTCATGACTTTTTTTTAACTTTCTTTTATGTAATGCACTTTGAATTACCATTGTGTACGAAACGTGCTATATAACTAAACTTGCTTTGCCTTGCCTTGACTTGAATGTTAATGCATTATCTTAAAAACAACAACTAATGAGGTCTTATTGTAAAGTGATACCTATTGGCCTTTATAATATTATGTTTGGGGCTTTGAATAAACTTGAGCGAGTTTTTGTACAAGTTATCACACCAAGGCCCGTTTGAAAATAAAATACTTATGTCACAAATTTGCTCATAACTTTATAAAACACAAAACAAAAACATATACCAATGTTTAGATTCTCCTGATTAAACAGAGCCCAAAATCACTATAATCCTTCATTATCTAAAGATATTCCTCATGAATTTATAACATGTATAAAACTACACAGGAGGCATAAAAATTAAAATAATTCTAAGGTATCTGTAATGGTGATTTTGCTCGTAACCTCATGAAACATCATTTATCATAGACAAAGACATGTAATTATTTGAAAATCCATCATTTAGATCTTCAGATATCTCTCATAAATAAAAAAAGATCAAAGGTTGCAGTCCTACCGTTTTAGCTGGTAACGTTGCCAAACATGCATAGATCTTGAAAAATCGCACATTATTTTCAGAAAATTCTTCAAATTAAAAATCCGAAATTTACCATAATTAGTCGATCAGATCGATAAATATTCTTCATAAAGCACAAAACATTAAACCAGACAGGGCCACAGGGGCACATATGGCGCAACAAAGAAAACAAAGGCCCAATGCTACACGTTGTTTTTTTATTCGTAACTTCTCGAAACATGCAAATAATTGCATTTTTAGTTATTGTTTATATTGTTTACCATAATCTAAAAATATTCATAATTGAATTATAACACATAAACTCTAAATGCGCACATTTTGTAACTTTCTCATGGATTCTTATGCTTGTCATTTCATAACACACGCTCTGATCGTGCTCTTTTGTGTATAAATAATACCTAAACCCATGAATTGAAAAAATCAATTGGAAAGCTCCTTTGCACTTTCCACACTTGGCAAGCAGAATGTAAAACCTAGAATGTTTCTGTCTATTTTATCTTATATATAACTTATATAACTATATATAATTTATGAAATATGTTTTTTTTTTTTGTGCCATGTACTCTAATATGTCAGAAACATCATACAGCTCAGTTAGTCGTGTCATATGTAATTTGAAAGGTCTCATAGGGTAAAATAAAACAAGTATAATTATTTAGGACTTTGACTAAACTTGAGTGAGGCATTACTTCAAATTCAAAACTACAATTTCAAAACTATCAAGGACTAAGAGAAGGGCTACCTTTGTTCCAAATGCTGTAACTTTTCATTACTTCATGATATCACCATAAAATGTAATTCACATACAGCACATACAGTATGTTGAAGACCATCACCAAAAAATACATTTTCTCCTACCTTATTTATCTTGTTAGATATCGAATGCCAATTAAGAGAGATATGAAAAAATTTCCATGACCACACTAAGATTTCTTACATTTTATCATCTGTTTCTCAACAAAATCTAGAAAGATTTCTAGAAGCCTCAGCAATAATGCCCTTAGGGTTTAAAGGGTTAAAACTGTTTTGAAACAGTCTATAATTAGGGTAAATTAGTAATAGGTCAGGGTATCAGTTTTGACTCATCAGAAAGCTATACATCAATTCTATGCAGTGATGCCACAGATTCTCTCAGAGTGTCAATGACAGTGGAAACGTGTGATGTGGTCAGATGAGTCCACTTGGAATAATGTATGAGTTCTCGTTCCCAAAGACAAATGGGGCCATCCAGACTTTAACCAGTGATAGATTAAAAGCGAATAATTGTCATTGGATGGGGGTTTATCAGAGCAAGAGGCATGGGTGACTGGCATGTGTGAGGGTACCACTGACATGGAGGCATTATATTGACATTGTACAGAGACATATACTTTTATGAGAAGTGCATGGTTAGAAGACAACACCAGCTCTCATTCTGCATGTGCTCAAAAGCATGGTTTCGTAGAGACAGAGTGAATGCACTAGATCAGTCCAGATCTGTCTTGTTGCTGTGACAGTGTTAAACATGTCTCTGTCACAATTAACTTATATTTACAGATTACTGTTTATTTGGTCAGTAAAAACATTGAAAATATTTTCTTTGCACTTTTGTCAATCAAATAAACATTAAATAGAATTACAATTTTATTGTTAGATCTTGATTTTATTGGATTTATCTAATTTGGGGCTGTATTTAATCATATCTAGATGTTTTATGTTTTATTGAGGTCTGTAAAAGTTAAAAATGTAGTATTAAATATACATTTCAAAGATTTCTATGTACTCTAATTCAAGGGTGTAAGTTTTCTTTTGACACTGGTGGGGACATAAACCAAAGTACTAAAAATTAATAAAATAAAAGAACACCCAATCATTTTCGCTGTTTTGATGTTTTCCAACATATTCATAACTCCTAAACAGTCAAGTATGTTTATCAGACAATAATTAAACAATTGTTATTTTGTGAACCAACAACATCAGCATCAGAGTACTGGCTGTCTTTTTCACACATCACTTTATTTGAATATTAATCAAATTGGTCCCAGAATGATTCTGAAAGAATACTCTCTTGTAATAACGAACACAACTTTTATGCACATCTGATTGAACCGCACGCTCAGTGTTGTTTTCACCCTCATGTTGTTCCAAACCCGTAAGACCTCTTTGGAACACAGTTTAAGATATTTTCGATTTAGTCCGAGAGCTCTCAGTCCCTCCATTGAAGCTGTGTGTACGGTATACTGTCCATGTCCAGAAAGGTAAGAAAAACATCATCAAAGTAGTCCATGTGACATCAGAGGGTCAGTTAGAATTTTTTGAAACATCGAAAATACATTTTGGTCCAAAAATAGCAAAAACTACAACTTTATTCAGCATTGTCTTCTCTTGTGAACAAGTCAGTCTGTTGTTCGTTCTCTGGCTCTGCTCTGTGTTCATCTTCAATTCTCACTTCACATCATTTCAGTCAGTGTACTGTTTGAGTAAATGAATAACTCCGGGATATTGGTTTGTTTTAACTCAGAGGGAGTGTCAGCCACATAAAAAAAGTTAACAGCTTAAGTCATTTGTGGATTAATGCGTATTTGAGACTTGAACCGTTTAAAACGATTCAGTTCAATTTGGTGAACTCTCTCTCACAACAGACACAGAAGAGAAGACAATGCTGAATAAAGTAATAGTTTTTGCTATTTTTGGACCAAAATGTATTTTTGATGCTTTAAAGCTGCAATATGTGATTTTTGTAATTGACCACAAGAGGGTTTATTTCCAACAATAACAAAAGCGAAGCTTGATGACACTAAGAAGCAGGTGACGATGGGAGATGCCGTTTTTAATGCGTTTTCACCATAGCAATGTATCTAAATTGGATAAATGAATCATGATCACGGATGAGGTAATTTATTTGTTTTTATATTACCTGAATATCTGATCGTATTATTTTATGTAATAATACCCCTCTCTCCCGGGTCCTCTCTGATGCTCCTCGCACTCGCTCCGAGTGGGAGGCAGACGCACTAACAAGGAGGCTAAATGGCTACAGCCACTAACGTCTGTCGCTAGTGCGTCTCTTGAGATCGGGGAGTGAGGTTTACCTGTACAGCACCACTCGCTGGCCTCTGTTACATATATTATCCCGTTACAATTTACAGCTATTTGTTAAATGATTTGTTGGGTTAATGTTGTGCAGTGTTACATGTTTATGGTTAATGCAGTGTTGTTTAACGTACTCAAACCAATCGTTCTAAAAGTAAATTTGAACAAACATTTGCAAGTAATGACTAAATATATTTTTAACAACACATATCCGATTGTACTTAATTGTACTGCCATAATCTCGGTCACCACACATGATAAAAATCCTTACCTTAGTACAAAGAGCAATATAACTTTGTTTATAAGTGCTATTATTGAAACTGAAACAGTCCATTTGCCACGTTATGTTATTTTCTCACAGGTAACGTTATTGATAAAAAAATGCTACAGTAAAAGAATGTACAGGCATGTGGTGTAATTCATATCTATTAAAATCATCTTTACTGTAACTATTACGTTACTTGTACAATAACAAAATAAATAATTGATTTGCTTACCTGTCTATCAATACACTCGCGAGAGCAGAGTCTCTGTCAAGTCCAAGATTTTCGCGCAGCTCTCTCCATCTCGTAAACGCCTGGCCGATATTTATCTCGGGTTTATTCCTCCGTTTGTCACACAGTCTGCGTGTATCAGAATATGGACGCTTACGTTTTACTGGCACTTCAATACTCGCCAAAGAGTAATCATGATCCATAACAATAACATAACCACCACTTCCGCATTTGACCATGTGATATTCCGGTGTGGTAGAACATAGAGCGGACATTGCGTCACTGAGAGGCAACATTTCTTTTCCGGGACGGCCAGTTATTTAATATCGGAATTTCTCTGAAATAAAAAATCTTTGGAGACTTTTGTGATATTGTAAGTACACAACTGGAGGAAATATATCACACTGTGCAAGTTATTTTCGGAAATTTTATTACAAAATTCCTCCATATTGGAGCTTTAAAAAATTCTAACTGACCCTCTGATGTCACATGGGCTACTTTGATGATGTTTTTCTTACCTTTCTGGACATGGACAGTATACCGTTCACACAGCTTCAATGGAGGGACTGAGAGCTCTCAGACTAAATCTAAAATATCTTAAACTGTGTTCCAGAGATAAACAGAGGTCTTACGGGTTTGGAAAAACATAAGGGTAAGTTATTAATGACATAATTTTAATTTTGGCTGAACTAACCCTTTAAAGCACAGCTACGTGTTTGTTGGGAAACACACGTGAAACAATAACGATTGTAAAATTACTCGTAAAAAACACTCTTAAGCGCTAAGATCAATCGTTATCTGGAAACCCGGCCCAGAACTTTACACACAGGCAAACATGGCTTGTGTAACGCAAGAAAGCGCGTCCCTAAAATCACCAAAACTCTTCGTTGCCCAAAAAAGTAGTATAGTTACTGTAATCCATTACCCTAGTTACCCCCAACACTGGAGACGATGTATAGCTAGATCAGGTGTCTTGTAAGGCGAAGTACATTGAGACGATGTTATGGAACGCCAAACAGGACACATTTCGCCATTAACCAGATGCCTAGTGTGCAGAAAACGCCGTATTCTACTGCGTTTTGGACCAAAAATGTCATAAAATAGGGCGTTTTGTAGTACAGAGAGCCTAAATTATGCCGTTTTCACAGCAGAACTGCCGTTAATATTGGCGTTTATTGATGCAATCCAAAATGCCTTTAATTTCACCGTTTGGCCATCTATAAAAGCCGTAATTTACGGCGCTCTGTTTGACAAAGGTGGCGAAAAAACAGCGTTTTCTGTAATATTGCAATCAGCCTCTCCTTTTCTGCACAGTCCAGCCCCTTTGAAGAAGTAGGCAGTCAGACATGGACAGTAGAATGTCGATGTGAATGGCGATCTACTTTAAGGATGCTGTTTTTTCTTTTAACATTATGTGGCCAATATTTGGACTTTCATCATAAGATGTTTTTACTTTTTCACTGGGTACACGTGTGTCTTCGTCTTCTTTTTCATATGTACACAAATGGTGCAGTTTTTTTTTCCTTTTGTGTAAATTGGGGTGTGTCAATCAAGTGGGCATACGCTTGGAAGTATCGGCTTCTGTAGTGCCGTGGTATTCGTTCATTACAACCCTGCAGCACTGCTTTAGTGACAGGTATTCGAGTCTGAGGTCCGATGTTCTTCGTTTGCTGTGTATTAGAATCTGTTTTCAATTTTGAATAAACTGCCCTTTCTGCAAATAACAGAAAATTTTATTATTCAGCAGATTACAATATATATGCTATCCAATAACTGCACTAAGACCAAGAGAATCTGACTCATTTAAGATGATCAGATCAAAATTAACAGTTATTTTAAACCGACTTTGGGCTTGGAATATTTCTTTGTTTGATTGACTTTGAAATTTGATGTAACACCAAATCGAAATAAGAACAAAAAGAAATAAAGAGAAATGACAACGCGGTTTGTATTATTATTATTAGCCTATTATTAATAATAATAATAATAGTGATAATAATAATAATAATATTGTTATTATTATTATTATTATTTCGTTTTATCAGAGAAACGGATAAACGAAAAACAAGTTAGTCTATTTTTTTTATTTGTGAGTAAAATAATAATAATAAAAAAGCTTATTGTGCATGGGGGTCCTGAAAGGACATTTTTGTCTGTCCCATCACACAGGATAATCCACGATTAGCGAAAACAAATCTTTGAAAAAAATTAACAAAGAATTAAGCATATTTGAAGAGCCTGTTAAATGTGTGCGACTGAGTAAATTTTTTTCAACTTCATCGTGTTTTTCTTCATTTGTAATGGCATATTTTTTTATAGTTTCTGAAAAAGTTACGTTCAGTGTTATAAAGTTTCGTTCATTATTATTGAAACAAATATAATTCCACATGGCTACGGCAGTTTATTGGAATGAGAGAGAATTGAAGATGAACACTGAGCCGAGCAAGATAATGAACAAAAGACTGACTCATTCTCGAGTCAAGAACCATTTCTGTCAGACGTGTCAGATTCGAGAGCCGAGATAATACTGTGCATGTGTGATTCAGTGTGAAGCAGACCGACAGCCCAGGTAAAACTAAGGCTTGAATCAAGGGCAATCATCGCCAATGACGCCATTACGTTAAGCGCAAAAGAACCAGTGAACCGTTTTTAAAAAAACGGTTTATTGAATCGAACTGTCCGAAAGAACTACTGGTGATCCGAAAACCGATGCAACCGGTTCTTGACTTGTGAACGAGTCAATGTTTCTGCTCGGCTCGGTGTTCATCTTCAGTTCTCTCTTCACAGCAGTTCATTCAGTGTACTGTTTGAGTAAATTAATTACTCCGGGATATTGGTTTGTTTAGCCATATTGGGTCGGACCCTGACTAAATGTTACACAGCTTGCGGCATATATATATATATATATTTTTTTTTTATTACGTACCGCGTTAGATCATCTTTTCCAAGTGTTATTAACAATGGGTCACTAGAAATGTCTTAAAACACTACATAATGCTGCATTGCTGTAGTAATTCAGGCAAAAGGAGCCCTGAGTAAGTATTGATTGCTGTACATGCTCATACTTTTCATGTTCATACTTTTCAGTTGGCCAAAATTTCTAAAATCCTTTCTTTGTATAGGTCTTAAAGGGTTAGTTCAGCCAAATATTAAAATTATGTAATTAATAACTTAGCCTCATGTTGTTCCAAACCCGTAAGTATAGTGCGAACTACGGGGGAGCTCGGCTCACCTTAATAAGACATGGGCTCCCCTGAAAACGAGAAATGTGAAATTTTGGGGGGTCTCAAAAAATATTGACAATGTGAATATTTTGAAGTGCAATTTCAGTTGTGTAACGTGATCATGATGGATTATTAAGTGTAAAATAGCAAACATATTATTCATTCATGCATGACGGTGATTAAAACCTAATTTACTTCAATGAAGTTTACTATACATGCTATTCTTATAATGAGCATCAAGCTGTGGGTGCGCTGCGCTGCAAATTCCACATACTGTATGTTGTGCCGCGTTTCCACCGAAATTACCCGGAACATTTGTACCAGGAACTTTTTTTCCCAGGAACTTTTTTCCCCCCAGACCTGTTGCTTTCTGCGTTTCCACCGCGGTGTAAAGTACCGGGTAGATTAGGCAAATAGACTGGTGACGTAGGTCTGCGCGCGTTTCTCAATACAAAGTACCACTGATAAAATTTTTTTTTTAAAAAGTACGCTGATTTTGGACGTGCATCCTCGGTAGTTGGTTCAGACTTTGTGCATTCGTCTCAGGAGTGTGATATCTGCGAGGACGCAAGTCCGGTAAATCTATAAACAGCAGCGTACTTGATAACTTCAGTCTGCTCGTCATGGCTACTGCAATTTTCCTTACTGTATATTTACAATAAAACGAAATATGATATCAAATACCACTGCCTCCTTTCATTTTCATTTGCGGATACATGAGGACTGAGCTTCCGCTGATCGAGTGGAGCTCACCGTCTACGAGATCGGCGAAACACATTTTTTAAATAGGCATGATCTTTATAAATAAACCATAGATTTGAGTTTTAAACAACTACTTCTCACCTGAAATACTTTTAAAATTACATTTCATGACACAATAACAGTAATATTTGAAAATTATCCGAATAAATGGTGGTTGAACTCAACCAATGCAGCGTGAACTCAGATCGCTTTGGCTACTGCAATTTTCCCCTCAGTATATTTACAATAAAACGAAATAGGATATAAAATACCACTGCCTCCTTTCATTTTCATTTAAACATAATAACAGCTGTAGAAATGTACTTAGTTCAGGGATAAGTGTAAAGTTATATACAGCCATTACAATGAAAGAAATATTATATAGACTTGCCTTTTTATTTTCATTTTAACATATAGATAAATTGAATACAGACCAAAGAAAACCTGTTAGATTTACCCCGCAGCTGAATTATATTTTATGTTTAACCACTAAAGACACATCAGAGCCAGCGGCACATATCAGAAGGTCTATCCCAGGAGAGGCTGCTCTCTGCGGATACATGAGGACTGAGCTCCCGCTGATTGCGTGGAGCTCACCGTCTCAGAGATCGGCGAAACACATTTTTAAATAGGCGCTGTCTTTATAAATAAACAACAGATTTGAGTTTCAAACAACTACATTCTCGCCTGAAATACTTTTAAAATTACATTTCATGACACAATAACAGTAATATTTTGAAAATGTTGATCCGAATAAATGGTGGTTGAACTCAACCAATGCTGCGTGAACTCAACCAATCAGCATGTTTAGCGCCAAAGTCCCGCCCCCGAAAGTTCCTGAACTTTAAAAAAGTACCACCTCGCCAGCAGGGACTTTCTGGGGGGCATTTTTTTACCCGGAACTTTTATTTAGTTCCTGGTTCCTGCGGTGGAAACACACCAAGTACCGGACCAAGTCCCTAGTTCCTGGGTAAAGTTCCTGCGGTGGAAACGCGGCTTTCGTACGCCATAGATTTGTAGAAAAAATAACCTTAATTTTAAGTAAATAATAAGTCCTTAATTCATTCTGCAGTTATAGCATCATAGCCATGGCAAAAAGAAAACAAGGCAGTTTAATTCATTTTGGTTTTATGAAGAAATTGTATAGTGATGACGACTGATTCACCTGCTGCAAGCACTTAGACCTCCCGCCGTGCCCACTGTGACAACACAAGAAGCTGAAGAAAAGTAATCTCTGGCTGAAGATGGTAACAGCTCGTCAGAGGCCGGTCACGATCCTAACCCCTCTTGCTCCGAGTCCTCTCTCCCGTTAAACTGGAACAGCCAGCAGTGGACAGACTGGAAGAGCCGATATACATGGCTGTTTGTTAAGGATGGAAGCTCGGGGTGCATCGCTTGTAGGGATGCAAAAAATCTTCTTCTGTCTGAAAAGGTACCTGGCACGAACTTGTCTGAGAAATTGATTAATGGGGAGGAAACAAGCAACGCTGCTCAGAACAAGTTATATAGAAAAATATATATAAACACAGGGACAGCATTGCACACAAGAGGGCCATTGAGTTATCAAAAGGCAATCTGCCAAATAAAGTAATTGAGGTGAATTCTAAATGAATGGAGGAGACAGCAACGTCATTCAGGTCCGCCTATATGGTGGCTAAGGAAAGGCTGTCTTCTTGACCTATCAATTTTTGTCGATAAAGTGCACATACAGTTGTAGCTGTTATGTATCTTTGTAAGTCATTGTAAGTTATTGTAAGTCCTTTTTTTTGAGGCAAGCGCAAACACACAACACCCCCCCCCCAAAAAAAGTGCCCCCCCCCCAAAGGAAACGGTATAGTTCGAAAACTTCCCGCAAGACCTCCATTTATCTGTGGAACACAGTTAAAGGGGGGGTGAAATGCTATTTCATGCATACTGAGTTTTTTATACTGTTAAAGAGTTGGATTCCCATGCTAAACATGGACAAAGTTTCAAAAATTAAGTTGTACGTTTGAAGGAGTATTTTTGTTGTGCAAGTGTTTTTGTTTGTTCCCTGCATTTCGAAGATGCTTGTTTTACAAACAAGGCCCAGTTTGACGACGGATTTGCGTATCGTTTTTTCTTAAGGATGATGCAATCCCAACGAAAAAGGGTCACGATCGTGTGTTGGAACCGCAGGTGGTGAGTAAAACTGCTTAAAATGTCTCTGCCTCCTTGTTAGTGCGTCCGCCTCCCATGCCGGAGACCTGGGTTCGAGCCCTGCTCAGAGCAAGCCATTGCTGCTCCTGCTCTCGTTCAGTTTCAGCCACCGGGATCGGATTCTGGATCATAAATAAACGGCTGAATCTGACTGTTAGCCATGGTTTGTTTTGGATGATGTTTTTTTTTTCTCACTGAAATGTCACAGCTTCCAAACGCTCTCAACGCAAAAGCCTACTCACGCTCGTGATTCTTTAGCTCCGCCCACACGTCACGCCTCCAGTGGCTCGCGTTTTTCCAAAAAAAATCGGCACAGACTATTTTTCTCTTATAAATATAATAAAACTAAAGACTTTTTGGAGATATGAAGGATGCAGTACTACTCTATAGGTACTCAAGATTAACAGGATATTGAGTGAAAATGAGCATTTCACCCCCCTTTAAGATATTTTAGATTTAGTCCGAGAGCTCTCAGTCCCTCCATTGAAACTGTGTGTACGGTATACTGTCCATGTCCAGAAAGGTAAGAAAAACATAATCAAAGTAGTCCATGTGACATCAGAGGGCTAGTTAGAATTTTTTTAAGCATCGAAAATACATTTTGGTCCAAAAAAAAGCAAAAACTACGACTTTATTCGGCATTGGCTTCTCTTCCGTGTCTGTTGTGAGAGAGAGTTCAAAACAAAGCAGTTTGTGATTTCCGGTCTGCAAATGAATCATTTGATGTAACCGGATCTTTTTGAACCAGTTCACTAAATCGAACTGAATCATTTTAAACGGTTCGCGTCTCCAATAGGCATTAATCCACAAATTACGATTTACTACATTAATCCTGAAATGGTTTTTGGATCAACAGTAATTCTCTCAGACAGTTCGATTCAATAAACCGGTTGAAGAAAACGGTTCACCAGTTCTTTTGCGATCAACGTAATGGCGTCATTGGTGATGATTGCCCTTGATTCAAGCCTTTGGTTTACCTGTGCTCATAACACTAACACAGAATCAGTTCAGAATTAATCACCAAAAGAATCAGTTTGGTTCAGACGCTCTGTGTGTCAGTCTGCTTCACGCTGAATCACACATGCGCAGTATCATCAGCTCCTCGGTTCTCGAATCGAATGCGTTAGACAGAAACGGTTCTAGACTCATGAATGTGTCATTATCTGGCTTGGCGTTCATCTTCAGTTCTCTCTTTTACTGTCTATGTCTTCACAGAAGTTCAATCAGTCTACTGTTTGAGCACATTAATTAATCTGGGATATTGGTTTGTTTGAACTCAGAGGGTGTGTCAGCCACATTAAAAAAAGTTAACCGCTGTCACGTTCGGTGTTACAAGAAACACAGGAGAGATCCAAATGCAGGTACGAGGTTTATTGAGGGGCAATCCAAGGAGAATAAACAGTCCAGGCAGGGTCAAAACCAGGATATCCAATAAACATAACAAAACAAGAACACACGGCAAAAGCAGACTCAGGAAAGTAACACACATACGACAAGTAACACAGACTCACTAGGTTAAAATACACAGCAGGATAATGAGGGAACTGGAGACAGGTGGGGAACAATCAATTAACTAAAACAAGGAGGAAGGTGACCAAATAAGGGAACAGGAAGTGATAAAGTGACAGACACCATGGGAACGGAGGACACCTGGTGGAAACCCAGGGAACACAACCCTGACACTGTGACAACCGCTTAGTAATTTGTGGATTAATGCGTATTGGAGATGCGAACCGTTTAAAACGATTCAGTTAGATTTGGTGAACTGGTTCAAACAGATCCAGTTGCATTGAATGATTCGTTCGTGAACCGGATATCACAAACTGCTTTGTTTTGAACTCTCTCACAACAGACATGGAAGAGAAGACAATGATGAATAAAGTCATAGTTTTTGCTAGCCTGGTAATACCAGACTCTGCTACTTCACTTTGCTTCGTAGACAGGAATGGCATAATAGAGAAGTGTTTTCTCTCTCGCAAGGGGGCGCTTGTCTGAAGTTTAAAATCATTGGTTACCCGTAGCCAATCAGATACGTTTAGTTATGACTTATGTTATGCGCGTGTACAGCCGCATCGAAGCACAGACATCATGCATCGAACTCAAATCTATGATTGAACTTCCACTGGAAACCTGTTGTTAACACATGATGATGCGAGCGAAATACCGGAGTGAAAATGACTGTAAACGACTTTTGCAGTATGAAAAAGAGTTGAACGTTCTCCATAACAGAGCGAATTGCATCCCGTGTCTCGTTTCCCATTTCCGCGGTCGTTTCGGTTTTCGATTTCTCTAACCTACAATGTAAAACTCGGTGCTAAGCATCTACGTCACGGCTCTCAGCCCGCCCTATGTTCGTTGATTGGCCCGGCTGTTTCCAGACCGGTGGCAAACAGAAAGCTCTGACGCAGTATCAGACTGAATACAGAAGCGAAATGAAATTGAGCGGAAGTAGGAAGTCTGACGTAGTCAGGCTAAGTTTTTGCTATTTTGGACCAAAATGTATTTTCGATGCTTCAAAATATTCTAACTGACCCTCTGATGTCACATGGACTACTTTGATGATGTTTTTCTTACCTTTCTGGACATGCACAGTATACAGTTCACACAGATTCAATGGAGGGAATGAGAGCTCTCGAACTAAATCTAAAATATCTTAAACTGTGTCCCGAAGATAAAAGCAGGCCTTACGGTTTTGGAACAACATGAGGGTAAGCTATTAATGACATAATTTTGCTATTTGGGTGAACTAACCATTTAAGTAATATTACAATTTTCTGAGATACTGAATTTGGGATTTTCCTTAGTTGTCAGTTATAATCATCAAAATTAAAAGAAATAAACATTTCAGATATATCAGTCTGTGTGTAATGAATGAATATAATATACAAGTTTCACTTTTTGAATGGAATTAGTAATAAATCAACTTTTTGATGATATTCTAATTATATGACCAGCACCTGTAATTTAAATAGTAGATATCTTACCTTCTGCTCTCTTTTTAAATAAAGTCTTCTTTTCAACTTTCCAACAAAAAGTGCGCAAAAAAAGATGCGCACCCACCGCTCATTTTATTGTGCATTAATTTACTCATTAGTAAGCATTAGCATAAAAATAAAAGTAAAAAATAAAGTTAAAAACTAAACAAAAACAAAATACATGATATGTTAAACATCATACAAAATATATGAAATGACAACAGAAATATATGTGATGCTAAATTTTGGACATTACTACTAGGCCTATTATATTTCATCGTAAATTAAAAGATTGCATTTTTACAGTCAGTTTCTTAAAAAAAAAGAAAAAACTGAAAACATAATGGTTTTTTTTTTTATGTCTATACAATAAATGTCCTATAGAGAACAGTTTGAGGTTGTCCAGTCTGTAGATGACAAAAAGACTGAGATGGGTATAGGCAATAAAACATTTTACAATGAAATAAAGTCAAATAGAATGTGTTTGAAAAACAGTCAATAGCACTGTTGAATACATACAATACAACATACTTAAAAATACAGCAGTTGTTTATAAAGCATTTATTAAAAAGGTGGTAAAAAAATGTGATTTGGAATACTTACAGATTGAGATTTATTTTAAGGTCTGGTATACTTAAAGGGACCATGAACTGCCATTTGGAACCCATTTTGCTTCTGTAATATGACACATTTCTGAGTAAAACCAGTGACGTGCATTGAGAAAATAAATCCATTTTGAGTTAATGTTTCCCTGGTGCATTTCATTTCTTTTACTCTTATGACCTACATCTGCAGCCTGTTTGCCTGTCATTTTCTTAAGAAACCATTCGTTTTGTTAGGAATTTGTCAGCTCTAACTGAAGTAGCATTAGCAGTACTCTGGAACAATGCTGATAGGAATGACAATGAAAACTATTTTGCCCCACATCAACAATCATCAAACAGGAACTATTTGTTTTTCTATCCAGTGTTTCAGAAAAATCTTGAACTTATTTGCTGTGAAATTATGACCACACATCTTGAATGAGAAATAAATACCTTATTTACAGTAAGGGAAAGGAATGTTTATAGTTATAGTTTACGTTTAATACAATATATTTCAAATATCATCATTATTGGGTACAAAAACACCATATAAATTAAGCCACTGCCAAATTCACTTCTAAATTGAAAAACTACCACACTTCTCTAAGAGATAACAACACAGATTTCTAAATATTTGGCCAAAAAACATTTAAAGGCAAATATAGCAACTTGATGCCAGATTTTAAGTGATGTCCTTGACATTCCCTTTAACAGATGCTTTTATGAAACGTATGCTATCCACCTTCAGTTTAACACAAGACTGGGTTGCAGCCATTAAAATATCTTACTTCCACATTGCAAAATAAGGTTGAATGATTTGATCTGCATTAAACATATGTAAACAATTATTCATTTTTACCAAGGCAAGTTAGCATCTTTAGATTGCAAAAGAACAATCAGTAAAGCAGTAACAACAAAAAAGAACAAATAAAATTAAGAGAAAAAAGTGAATAGCTCCAGCTTAGTGTCTTTTTGTTTACCATGTAACAAGTCCCACTTTATAGAGATAAGGGGCTTTTCTGTAATACTTTGAATAGTAAAAACTATAAAACAATCAACTGAGCATCTTTACATATATTTGCTAAAAAAAAAATCATATATATATATATATACACGCACACAAAATAAAAAATGGAAAATTACATCATACGGTTTCCATACAAAGGCAATATGCTTATCGGTTCCATTCAATCCTTTCCAATGTACTTCCGTTCGTGGGACCGCAGACGTGATGTCTTAATCTCTCTGTCCCTTCAGGGGTTGAGCAGAAACATTTGGTTCTACACCAGAGAGCCAGCCTGGTTTTGCGCCGGCACCATAATGGGTACCCCTCCCATGCGGGAGATGTTGGCAGTAGTTACGGTGGTGGGCAGCATGGGCGGACGTGGAATCTGAGGCTGGGCGGAAGCTGGCCGTGGCATTGAGGAGTGCTGGGAGCCTCCACTGGTGCTGGGGGGTCTTGAAGGTCCACGAGGCAGGGTTGGGTTGGTGTTGTAGCCAGGCAATGTGCGCTCCAGTGTGGCGTCTGCTGGAGGCTGCGAGCGGTAGCCGCTTATGCTGCCCCCCGTGGCCGTGAGGATGGATGCCGTGTCAGAGTGAGGGTAATGGTGGTGGTTCTGAGTGTCTCGTGGGTAAGAGCCGGTGTGAATGGAGGACAGGGTGCCGTTTTTAGAGATGATGTCAGATCCAGTACCACTCTTGGCCCATGAGATGCGTTTGGGAGCCTGAGCATCCTCTCTGTAATACACAAAAAAACTATGTCTTCACAAGTTAGAAATCACTAAATCAATCAACAAATCACACTTATCTTACTTGATATCATTGGCCAAATCCTCCTCTGTGTCTTTCCGTCTTGTCCACATGAAGACGAAGAAAAGAATGATCAGGATGAGAGCCAAAATACAACCAACCGTAACACCAGCGATCATCCCTGCATTAGTTGCTGTAAGACAGGAACATGGAAAAGTTAATCTATGCCCTTTAATTAACAACTTTGTTTTATCTTCAGATGACTAAAATTACATGTGACGACTTCCAGGTTGATGTAGCACGTCTCCGTTCCTGCAGAGTTGGATGCAGTGCACATGTATTTCCCCGATATATTACTGCTCAGGTTGTTCAGTTTTAAAGTTCCTGCTGTTTCATCTACAACAACAACGGTAAAGTTAGATTTTCATGTTTACAAAAATAATATAGCCATTTTTGGAGAAACATGTTAATGCTAATGAGACACAAGATGCTAACAAAAAGGAGAATTAAACATATTCTTGTGTCTTACTTGGACACAAAGATAGACTCACTTTGTGCGGGAGGGAAGAAGATCTCTGAGCTGGGGCTGGTTTTGGTCCACTTGTATCCTGGTGTCGGTTTACCATCTTTAGAGTTACAAGCCAGAGTGATGTTCCCTTTAAGAACAGGCTTTCCTTTAACTTGACAAACTGGCACTGAAGGAGGGACTGAAATAGACAGGATGGGTCACTTGATGTTAAATCTGCATTTAAAGAATGGCCTGTGTCAGAGAACAAGCATCTGACATGGACACAGGCATGTGTGTTTTAGGACTATGCATGCGTGCACCACAGTGTGGCAGTAAGGACCCACCTTTAACATTAAGGATGATCTCTTTGGTGTCTGCTGGGCCTGCTGGAATGATGACCTGGCACATGTACTTCCCCGAGTCTGATGCTCTGGCGTTGTTAATGTACAGGGACAGGTTGTTGTTGGTCATATTATGAATAAAACCGACTCGACCTGCAAACCGGGAATTGCTATAACTAAAGACTCCGCCGACATATGAAATGATCTAAAGAAAAACAAAGAAGAGGGTGGAAGGCATCAAAATTACAAATGAGGTATGAACTGTTGATAACAATACAGGAGATGTAAAGTGAAACATGTTTCACCAAATACAGGTGTATTTATTCATTACATTTTATTCACACACGCACACACACAAACACACACACACACACACAATAATATATATAAACAGAAGGGGAGTATATACATATGACATTGCAAAAACAAAAAAGACCAAAAAACTGTTTAGACAAATGGCTGTAAATTTCTAAATCAGTGTAAAAAAAAAAAAGAATTACATAAGATCTCCAATCTCTCAGAGGCAGGGACAGACTTTATCAGCCTATCCTTCAGTTTGCAGAGTTAATCTCAACTGAAGAAAATGCATTCTGCAGGTAATGTAATGCAAAATGAAAGAAAACTGCTGCCAAGAGTGGGCATTTCAATCACAGTATTACTAGCTCTTAAGGTAAGATGGTTTGAGTTTTCAGACAATATGAGATATATACAAATCACCCACATGATTTCTTATACTTTCAATATGGTTAACACAAAAGACAAAGTGATCCTGTTGATTGCAATATTTTGATATGAGCATCGATCCTACATTATTTAACTGAATTAAAACAAAATATCTATATAAAACGTGATAATCCAAATCATAACATGCACAGATGGTGCAAAATTTTCTGGCATCTGCACAAAAACTATGCCAAAGTTTGGGAACCCCTTGCAGTATCTGTGAAAATGGGAGAAGTTTTAACAAAATAAGAAAGATCATACAAAATGCATCTTTTCACGCTGAGGACAACAGAGGGACTTGAACACAGCTATTAAAAAAGGTTAAAACGTTCACTGATGAGGATGAAGATGTCCAAATTTTTCTTATTTTGTTGAAATATAATTTTTTTTCGATTCAGTACAGAAACAACAGAAGATATGTTTCCCGGAAGACAAATTAAGTACAATTTACCTTTCAAAGAGTTTAACTATTCAGAACAAACAAGGGACTCATGAACAACCATCACAAAAAAAAAGTAATATCATCCAGGTAACCACACACAGCATTAAGAACCAAGGGTTCCCAAACTTTTGAATGGGGTTATTTGAATAATTTCAGCTATGTTTTTGTCTTGTGGACTAAATGTAAACATATTTCATATAAAATATCTTACTCAGGAGTCAAGACAGTACTAAATAAAAAAAAATAAAAAAATATATGTATATCATATGTATATTTATATATACACTACACACACACACACACACACAACATTTAAAAGTCATTATTTAAAAATAATAGTTTAACTTCTGTTCTGCAGGACACTGCTGTCTCTGTCAACAAAAACAAAGAAAAACAACATATAGAAAAGAGAGTCACCATTTCTGTGCTGCTGGACACATAGTTCCAGATCACTGTACTTTTCTGAATCTCTGGACCAGTGTAAGAAGCCTGCAGCACTACCCTCTTCCCTTGGATTACTTCTACATTTGTCTGAGGCAGCTGAAGTTGGGCCAGGTCACCTGGAAAGATAAGGAGAGAAATCAAAAATAATTGAATAATATAACCATTCAACCCAGCTGACAGCCTACATGTCCAAGTGCACTCATTTGAAACCCCAATAAAAGCTAAAAACATTCAGGAGTGACATACACTCTCCCAAGTGGAGGTAAACAAGCTGAATACAGCTGTCCTGGTTGTCTGTCTGATCCTCCAGCTTGGCCAGGAAGCTTCAGCTAGACACCCGGAGAAAAAAATGCACGCCACATACAGACTCATAAGAGAGAATCTGCTTCTTAAATGCTCTTCACATATGATTTCAGATGGAAGTCCGTAGGGAGAAATATTGGGTGAAGCTCCTGCTGAGCATCTTGTTTCAGGCTTAGCAGAAGGTATGTGGAAGAGAGGGACATTCACAGGCCCACTGCAATGAGCCTCAATGCCATGCGTATGCTGAATTCCCCTCCCTAAAGTGAAACCCACTAATCCTCAACTAGAATCCTGTTTGTGCTAATCTTTCTGACATTTCTTCTGCTTTATGTTTGCAGGCTAGTCTTTAACATGATTAGCAATTATAGTCAAACTGCTTCCAATAACTCCCTCCAAATAAAGCTGTTAAAATGTAGCCAATATATGGGACTGGAATCAAACGTTTAATTGAACTTCATGAATGTTGAAAGGAATTAATCTGTCTTGACTGAAATTTTTTATCAACAAGGTCAAAGAGGAAAACAGATTTCTGGTCGTGTCTCTTCCAGATTTATCTTTCGATCAGTGTCAGTTCTATTTGTTTACCAAAAAGAAGAAAAATATATCTTAATCCTGTGCTCCAGTCAGCCTCCCTCTGTCATTTGAGGGCACCGTCAAGGACCAGAGGTCATGCCAAATATAGAAGGAAAGTTATTACTACTACTACTTCTTTCTATAAATTGGAAACTTACATATACTTTTAATAAAAGGACATGAACACTAGCATTTTAAATCAATAATTTACAGAGTTCATTCACAATAACACAAACTTCTAGAACATTTTCCATAATCTGTGTGATATGGTACATATACAAAGCATGTAAAGCCCCAAGCAGCTTAGAAGTAAAGCTTAAAGACAGAGAGAAAAAAAATATTGTTACACATTAATTTTTAGAACAAGAGTTTGACCTTAAACTGTATGACTGCCTACATACCAGCAGAGGGAAGCAAATGCCATGCAATAAAGTCATAATAAAAAAGAACATAAAGGAGCACCATACAATATGATGTTTTGAGCACTTCATTCCTTCATTCAGGAATTATGATAGATATTTATTGGCTCATCCAACCAGTCTGTTTTCAGTGCATCTATAATCACAGTGTTTATCAGCATCGACCAAAGCAGAGCTTCTCAATCATTAGGTAAATTACCCAGCATTCCCAAGTCTTCTCCCCATCTCTTGATCGCTCTACTAAAGCCTCAATAAGAGATGAAACTAGTAGCTGACACTCAGTAGGGAATCTGCGTTAGCTCATTAATCAGAGCACTTTTGGGAGTGTTTTTCTCTCGTGAAACCAGTCTCTCAGATCCACGAGGATCTTAACAGTCTATAAATTCTCCTATTAAACTCACTGATTGGGAGAGAAATTAACCTCAAACAAACATGAAGCTATGTACATACCACAGGAGGAAAGCAAATGTGCTGTGGATGTGATGTTAGAGTTTAGTGCACTAACCAGTGACGAATTCAAGTGACTATTGGGGATCAAATGCTTATTTCACTCACTGAAATGCAAATCAATTTCTAACCTTTACATACAGTAATGTGTTTTTTTTCTTCTGTAAAAATAAACCTACCATAAAAATTACAGACCCACCATTTCTTGCAAGTAGGCAAGCTTACAAATTCAGCAGGGGATCAAATAAATATTTTCCCCACTGTAGTTGTTTATAATCTTTTAACAATGATAAATGATTGTTCCAGGAAATATTTAAAGGGATTTTTCTGTATTACTGTGAGAATGACAGAGGGACAAAAGCGAAGAGCCCATTTCCTGACTCTTCGAGCATAATACCGTCACATCAACTTCTGATTTAACCCTAATGATATCCCAGGACTGTCCCAATACCATCAGCCTAATGAGCCTGCAAATGATTTCTGGCATTGTAGTCCTCCAAACAAACAAATGTTTTCGCTGATGCAACAGTGCCTTGGTTGTTCAGTTGTGAACCCCAGAAAGTTTAAAGGAAAGCTCTGAGGACAGGTTTGGGCCATGAGAAGAACATACAGAGAGAGAAAGCAGCTCACGTGAAGTCATTTATTGAAAAAAAAGACTCTGTAAGACTAATGAGAAGCAGCAGTGTTATAAAACCGAAGGAATGATGTGAGAAGGTCTGATCTAATCTATATATTCAACAGAATGGCATGAAGTCAGAAAAGAGATGGAAAGATCATCAGTTAGAGCCATATTGATTAAAAATATCATTTAAATTTCATTTAATAAAAATATAATCTTTTTAATAAATCCTGTTCTTTTGAACTTTCTTTTTGAATCCTGAAATAAAAAAATAAAAAATGAATCACAGCTTCCATAAAAATATTAAGCAGCAAAACTATTTTCAGCATTTATAATAATACAAATGTTTATTGAGAACCAAATCAGCATATAAGAGTGATTTCTGGAGGACCATGTGACACTGAAAGCTGGAGTAATGCCTGCTGAAAATTCAGCTTTGCCATCACAGGAATAAATTACATTTTAAATTCTAAAGTTAAATAAATAAATAAATAAACAGAAAATTTTATATTGTAATAATATTTCACAATATTGATGTTTTTTCATCAAATAAATGAAGCCTTGATAAGCATAATACAACTCATAAAACAAATCAACTCAAAAATATATATATTTTTAAATTGTACCGCTCTGAAACATTTGAACAGTTAAAATACATAAATCAACAAATACATAAAAAAAATTTATTCCTAATCTAACAACTCACTTTGATTGTATAAAGACAGAAAACATCACAATTCTAATTGTGCACTCTGAGACCCTTAAGCATATAATAGGACTGCATTCAATTCATCCCTTATATGCAAGTGCTAGGTTATTAATTATTTTTATTTTTTTGCAGTGCACCGGTTTAATATCAGTTGAGTATTAAGTTGCCATGTGGAATTTCTGGGATAACCCCATTCTTCTAAAGAGCTGCGCTAAAATAAATCAAGACTCTTGCCAATCATGCTGTGCATAGCTGAAGCAAAACAATATGTTTAATGTCCTTCATTGTCACAGATATTAACATTTAAGGGAAGAAGAAATCAAAAACAAGCCTATTTTCCTTTCTTAATAAATGTTCTTGGTAATATTGTGTAAGATTAAGTGAGAAACAATCCAAACTGACTGTTCTTTGAGGGTGACAGGACCAATCCCTCTCGATTTTAAATCCCACCCCTCCAACAACCTGCTTTTCACAATCCACCCAAGTCCCTGCTCTATATTATTGTCTCACAGAACATCCTATTTCCCTCTAAAGCATGTCACATTATGAATATTTTTATAATCATGTTGACGTTAGTGTAACTTTCTCGAGTGAATTATGGATACGATTTACGAAGACATGAACATGGCAATTCAAGCACTATGTGAACTTGCTCCCATGCACATGCTTATATGCATGACTGAGACATAGATGATGATGATGCTTTTAATTGCAGGAAGAGCACTATTTATTTTTTGAGGGGTTGGCTTTAGGCTCTGATAAAGAGTTTGGGAAAGGCCTTTGATGTATCTGACAGTTTGTGTGGATGCCGAGCATTGGGCGGAGGCCAGAACTTCCTGTCCTAAGTCTATCTACACTGCAAAGTTACCGTTAAAGCATTCCTGCTGAGGGCCTTCAGTCAGATCTGAGACAGAAGGTCTTTTCAAGATGAGTTAACACCCAAAATAATTACAGATGCTCTGGCAAAATGAGTCAACTGAAAATGACAGATCTAATCTAGACTATAAAGCCTTGATCAAATCAACTCGAGAACTGATGGCTGGGAGGAGACGTACACAAGTGCACTGCAGATCTGAGAGACTGATGGTTTTCTTCATGTCAATGATAAAACCTTTATGAAGTGGTTTCATAATTAACACTCTCGATGTGGTATAGGGAGGATTTTATTTGTGTGCCTTCAGGGAAAAAATTACTATCTGAGGGACAGAATTTTAACATGCTAAGAAAGGTTTCCTGCTAAAACCAACCCAAATTACAAAAGTCTACTTTTTAATAATAATAATAATAAAATATATATAGACATAATATATTATAATGATCTCGGTGTAACAATTACAAGATATAATAAATAACAAACTATTATTGGTCTGGAGAATGGAAAAACATCTAGATGGTATTACTGTATGTTTATTTATTAACTTGAGTTTTTTTGTTTGTTTTTAAAAACCACAACTACAAAAGTTATATTTTTGAGAACTTGTGTAGTAAATGTGTAGATTTTTAAGAGACTTCTAGAAGCTTAAAACATCTTCACGCGTGTATAGAGAAACCAGCCAAGTTTGCCCTCTGTCACCTCTTCTAAAAAACACCTTATCTGACAAGAAATCCCTTATTCCCTTGTCTCTTTTTGACTTCTCTCTCTCTCTCTACTGCCATTTCTCTTTCCAATCTCCTCTTCTCCTCTCTATTATCTCCCAGTAATTACAGACTTTGTTCGAGAGCGGATAGAGAGCATCAGTTCTATCAAACCGTGGCTCTGTTTGGTTTATCTGAGAAAGTCATTAGTTTAACTGCAGAAGTAAGATTGCGTGTCGTAAGAGAGGGCTATGAGGGTGGATGTGATGATGAAAAGAGTGATACGAGTCTCTGTGATGGATTTAAGTACAGCTGAGCAGTTCAAGGTTAATTGAAGCAGTAATGAGGACGCAGAGAGGTGTGGATGGTGAAAAATGGACACCATATTAAGACAACTGAAAAAATGTTTTCTACAAAGTCAAAATAGGTGAGAAATGGAGCAGGATGAAAACCTGCCAGGAACATTTCATATTTAAGCCACATTGTATAAGTCACTTTTTTAGGTCACTTTTTATACATATATTAAAGTAATATATTTGTAAACAATCTTTATTAAAAGATTATATAAATGTTACTTTTCTTTCTTTTTTGCTTTAACTCATTTAATAGGGTGAAATGCGAACTGTATGTTTTCATTGGATTCACACACACAAAAAAGAACATGCTGATCTGCAACCAGTCATGCTTGTTCTTTAAATTATGCCCGTTGCATTTTGGGTGAGAAACACTGGGCTAACATGAACATATAAGGGCAACGGTGGAAGTGAAGACAGAGTCTAAATCCAGTGTATTCCTGTTTCCTTCTTTCCTGTTTCCTGTGCATTGTGTTAAAACAGGGATTCAGGAAAGAGAGCTGGGCTAGATAAGACAAAGACTGGGACACACTCCAACAACACAAAGAATGCAGGGTCACACACACAAACACACACCTGCATAACCATCTAAGATCCTTAAATAACTTAAATATGAGCCCTTGTCGCCCCTGCATCAAACGCTGCACTCAGGACGCTCCTCAGGCCCAGATCGGATCGCTTCAACACAGTTAAGTCAAATATGTACAATATTGAGATGGGACAGGTGCCCATCTTACATAAGTAAAATTCAGAAAATGATGCATTTGATAACTAAGCCACATGCTGAGCATAAATGTCCAAAAACAAATTACCCATCTAGGAAGACAATGTAATTACCATAGAGCTCCAGTCATCTAAATCTTACGGAAAACAGTGCAGATAAATCAATGTGACCAAAGCCTTATCTCTAGCTCTGCAGAGCTAGTATAACACGACAGAGATCCGGCTCAGTGTAGGATGAATGCACTTTATCAGTTTGAGGAGCAGTATGGACTTTTCGATTAAGATGTGCATTTCAACGAGGTCCTTATATACATCAGAATCTTGACCACAACAGTAGATAAAGCTTCTCTGGTAGGCTGAGTGAGGCACTGATCTTAATTTGACGTGAGAACCAATAAAACAAATGTTTGTTGAGCTGAATAAGGATTATCTCGGTCCAAATACCATCAGAAAGAAAAACATACAGCTTTCTTTATTCTGCCCTTTCTGTCATTTACATCATAACATAAAAACAAAGTAGCAACAGCGCTACTTTATTCAGTATTATGTAGTGGAAAATATCAGTTCTGAGCCAAAAATATTTGCAATAAAATTAGCAACACCATCAGAAAGGCCAAGCATCAAAAGGGGCTGGATTACATTACATTCTCAGAAGACTTGAGGTTCCCACAGAGTGTCACTTCAGTTTAGCGATGACCCAGCCCTGATCTGCCAGTGTTTCCCATACCTAGACTTTACTTGAGCGGGCCACCCAGGTATATTAACGGCCGTCCAAGTATATTTGAAGAAACATTTTCCTTTTATTACTTTTATCCTCAGTGGAAAATCTCCCCTTGCCCTACACGCTTCATATATCTGCTCATTCTGTGTGCACGAGATTGGTTTACTTCCACTGGCTTTCCCTTGTGCGCTGCAGAGATGCCGTGGATATTTCACAGACAAAGACAGGGCTCGGCAGTGCGCTTGCTTCAGACATATTTGCGACTAAAAATAGATGTGTGCGAACTATAAAATGTATTTAGGAGCATGGGTGTGAATAAAGCAAAATCCCTCCGGGTGAGTTTTCTTAAATGTAATGTCATAAAAAGTGTTCAACACATGAAGTGGTAAAACAAACGTAAAAACATACTGTAAATCGTGATACAGCCTATTGATTATTAAACTTCAACAAAGCTATGACTTAATAAAATAAAAATAAAAAGTGCAACAGCGCTTCAGACTGCTTCAATGCAATTCTCACTCAATGAATAGTGTACATTTATGCCAAGCGATTGATTATGACAATTTATTATGACCTTTATATAATATGTTTTAGAAGGTTGTAAGAATGCATATTTTATCGAAAGGATCAGCCTGCAATAGTATAGATATTTCAAAATGAGAGTCTCGGCGTATTTAAGGCTTGTTTATGATTAAAAGTCAAATTTTTTCCTGGGCATTACTGATATTTGGTTACACAATAAATTGTATTTAATTAAATTGCCATTTAATTCATACTAAACTATTGCATTTCTGACTGGGAATGTCAAAGAACATTATTTGACAAAGCAATGAGAAGATACCATTTAAATGCTGTACTTTTGCATAATTACAATACAGTGCATAATATGAGTATGTGAATAAATGCAATAGAAGCCTATATGATTAAAATGAATTTCAATAAATAAAAGTATCCTGAAAAATAAATAAATAAATAAATCACACATTTGTCACATGTAGTAGACCATTTTTGTGCTGTGGGTAATAGGAGGATTTTCCACCTGGCTTCTACCACCGCAAGTTTATTTCAAACCTGCTCTGTCTGCTACTGCAATTCCACAGTTAAACCTGTATGAAAAACACACAAAGCCATAACTGAGTAAAGTTTATGATAGGGGAAGCTTGAAGGCCAAAAGAATGGGTATGAGCATCAACAGCAGATCATGATGTTGTATTTGGCCGTAATTAATCATCTCTGTTTTGCATTTTTGCTTCTGAGGAGCTCTGATTAACCTGAGGATCAATGGAAACAAACAGAAGCAGAGAGGATGTGGATCCTGTGGCACATCTTGACACACAGATACACACGCATGCACATCCTGGGGCTGGTCACGTTTCCTTCTGCTGAGGTCACGCCTGAAATCAAACTCTCAAGCTGTGTATATAACAACATTCCCAGCGTGAATGCTGGTGTCTGTGGAGGCCTCTTGAATACAGAGGAAAAAAAAAACAGCCAAGGAGAAGAGAGCAAATCCATTTCATCTGAAAACAAAGAGTTATGAAGACACAGTTCCAGAGAAAACTATGACGACCGGTTTATGGAAAAATACCAATTTAATGAACGTCACCATCCTTGACAAAACTCCTGCAGGGAACAATTTCAGCCATAGAAGATAAAACTCCCATATGTCCTAGCAAAAAACAAAACAATCACAACAGATAGCACTGTTATTTATCAAAAGAAAAAGGATTTAATGTCTATGGCCCAGCAAATACACTTACAGTATAACATGAACAAGCTGGATGGATTAAAAAATAAAACATAATAATAATAATAAATATTATATATATATATATATATATATATATATATATATATATATATATATATATATATATATATATATATATATATTAGTAATTTTATTTTATCCATAATTAATGGCAGTTAGCTAATAATAATTGGCTTGTTATGCTTGACAAATGATAAATGTCGTTAGATGACAAAACTAATCTTTTTTTTTTAAATAAGGAAAAGTGCATTGAATGAATGAATGAATGAATGAAAAAAATTAAACACAGTGAAACATGACACCTGTATGTATGTGTTCTGAAATACACTAGCAAACAAAGTATGCCAAAATATGTCCATCTTGTAAAAGTAAAATGAAGAAAAAATACTTTCTAAGCCATATGCTGAGAATGAACACCCGAAAACAAATTATTACTATTATTTAAAATATCAAATAAAATTAAAGGGTACATTGAATGCAAAATTCACTTTTACATGGTGTTTGCATAAAAATGGGTCTTCCCATTGTGCATACAAATCACCCTTAAATGATAAAAATCTATTCACTCCTTTGTTTAATCTGAAAAAAAAAAAAAGCTGATTCGATTTTCTGAGCAATATGACGTAATATTGCTCAATCCCTGCCCACAAATACTGATGAAATGTCCCGTATTAGTGTTTTTCGGCCCTCAACCAGTTCTCAAGCAGCTGTAGCGAGTAGCGACAGCTACGTCTCATAAGCAATGCAGGTGTTTTGTAGTTGGATGTAAAAGTGAACATAAGAGTCTTAATTTCCTCCCGACATCAGAGCCACAAAGGACACTTACAAAGAAAATGTCAGCGCAAATCATTTGTAACCCTGGACCACAAAAAGCTAAATTGAGATTTATACAGCATCTGAATAATTGAGCTTTCCATTGATATTTGGTTTATTACGATATGACAATATATTGCCGAGATACAACTATTAGAAAATCTGGAATTTGAGGGTGCAAAAAATCTAAATATTGAGAAAATCACCTTTAAAGGTTCAAAAATTAAGTTTTTATATATTTATGGTAGGAAATTTACAAAATATCTTCATGGAAAATGATCTGTACTTAATACGCTAATGATTTTTGATAATCGATAATTTTGACCCAAACATTTAATTTACACAAATTATATATATATATATATATATATATATATATATATATAATTTGTGTAAATTAAATGGAAAATGTTATTGGGAGTATATATATAACAAAACTATATTAAAATTATTGCCTGTAGTCATGCTTTATATTTAGACATTTGATTGAATTGAATTGATTGACAGCTGAAAGGAGTGAGTCTGGCTTTTAGATCAATTTTTACATCATTAATGCAACTGATGTCATAAAATTAAGCTTTAGTTCACAGCTGATGCCATATAGGAGTAATAGCAGTGATGTCATCTTCATTTCATCCGACTCTGAATGTAATATCTACTGTCGAGCTGCTCATGGGTTAATCAAGATCTAGACACACACGGCCCAGATAAAGCTAAACCATCGCTATGGGCTTGATTATCAAATCTCATTAGAGGCCCGCTGATCTAGGATCATATCTGTGATGTTTATACCCATTCAGGTGATTGCATTATGACACATGATCGTTACCTGTGTCATAATCCTTTTACTTATTTTGTCAGAGAAATTTGATCCAGGCCATAGATTGGAGCTGTTATTGAGATAAATAGCCAGCACTCAGCCAGCGCGGACCTCATAAAAGCAAATTTAAAGCAAAAGCAAAACCAAATCCAGCCCTCCCTTCAAACTGTTTTTCAAAATAATTTCTGAGACTGACTGAAATCTGTGTTCCCCAGTGCTGATGAAACAAATCCAGATTTTTAAAGAACGACTTCAAGAACATTCAAATCTTTCTATAATTTATCTAAAATATTTTTTTAGAATAAAAATACAAAATATCTATAAAAAATTATAAAACTATAAAGATAAATCAATATATATATATATATATATATATATATATATATATATATATATATATATATATATATATATATATATATATATATATATATATATATATATATATATATATATATATATATATATAAATATCCCTCTTCAGGCAAATTGGGAAATCTGAAAATTGGTTGCATCATGTGATATTTGTCAAGGGCTGTCTGGTGTAAGGCTTCCATAGAAAAGTAATTTGCTCTTGAGTTCAAAGTTTTAAAACAAAAAATGTACTAGCCAATGGTGATTAATTTGCCAAGGTGTCTGTATAGAAACAGACAGGCACAGCAGTCCACCAGGACCATCTAAGCATTTATTTGCCTCCTGTTAAGAATAAGTGCTAAGAGAGAGTGGATCTGTGTAGTACAAGTACTAGGGCTGCACGATAAATCGCATGTGATATTTAATGCGCATCTTGTCAGTAGCCGATTTTGTAATCGGCAGTAAATCTCTAACACCTGAACGATTTCACATGGAGCAGCATTACCTACAAAGAGGCCATGTCCACACTAATGAGTTTTCGTTTGAAAACTTATATTTTCTCTCGTTTTGGCCTTCTGTCCACACTGAGATGGCGTTTTAAGTCAACGAAAACATAGCTTTTGGAAAATGTTCTCCAAAGTGGATGAATTTGAAAACAACGTCTTCGCATTGCAGTGTGGACTGTGAAAATGGGGGCTTTTGAATACGATGATGCATTTTTAGTCATGTGATGCAGTCATATGACCAATTCAGCTAAGATGGTGAACGACATTTTACAGAAATTGTTTTGTTTACTCCTGTGTTACTCGCAGCAACAACTCCACCTCACTGTCGGTCCATTTAAAAAACTCGACATTGCCGCAAAGTTTCATAGAGCCGGAAAGTAAATAAACACCTAGCGAAAATGACACAGGTCGAAGCTTTACTTATGCACAGTAAGGGGATGTAAGCGTTTTCATACGTTTCAGTCTGGATGAGCAACTTTTGGAAAACATTTGAAAATGATATTGTTGACACTGAGCATTTTTAGATGAAAACTCAGTTTACAAATATATACGGATTAGTTTAGACAATAGCCAGAGCCTTTGTTCACGGACAAGCTGCGCAAAATATGATCGTTTAGTTATGATCGGCTCTGTGTAGTTAATGCTGCTCCATGTGAAATCGTGCATGTGATTTACCGCTGATTACAGAACTGGATTTACTGACAAGATGCGCATTAAATATCGCATGCAATTTTATCGTGCAGCCTTAACAAGTACACTCCTCTGAAGGCACAGAAATGGAGCAGGACAAGCTTCATGGTTGCATCTTAGCATGTCTTCTTCACACTACCACACAGCAAGTCAGTTTGCAATTCTCATTTGGGGTAACTGCTAGAGATTGTGTGTTTGTCCACTGGACCGACAATAAGCTCTGACTTGTCTTAGCTATTGAATTTCAGAGTTTATTAGTGTTTGGTCAACATTTCCTTCAATTTCCAGAGCAAATATTAAACATAATAAGATGTTCGATCCACAGGAAGACAGGAGTAGATTTTACAGGATCCCCAAAAATGGCATCCCAGGTTGGATTATGATTTGCAATGGTGCTATGCAGATTTTCAGAAGTATTTGCATAGTTGCATATTTGCATGTAAAGTATTTATTTTGATTTATGCTAATATAGTTCAAATAAATGATGGGAAATAAGATCGAAAATGATCAGAGAGTGCTCATCATAAAATGATTAGGCTATCTGTCTTCTACTATGGTCGTTACTCATTATGACATAGATGAGAGAATCTAAAGCTTCTCAGATTAAGGTGTGCCAGATACACTAATTACTCAATGTGTGAATTAAGATGATGGCAAGATAAGCCACAAGGCTTACTGCCGACTGCTCAAGGTTAATGATCCGTCTGATCTAGAAATCCCAACAGGCAGTCCATTCCTAAAATCCTAAATCCTAAAATTCACAAACCCCCAAATACAATAAAAGATCAAGTAAATAAAATTGATTTATGGGAAAAACATTTAATCTGAGCTTCTACAGTCATTGGTGACATTTGCTTCAACAAACTTGCTATTTATCTACAAGAATAGCAAATGAGTAGGAATACAAACATTCCTCAGCTGCCCACATTATGGCTACAGCACCAAAACACAATAATGCCCAGAGATCAACAAAGACCTCTCAAATACACAGGGCAAAAAATAAATCAGTTCACAGCTGTGAAATCCTGTATGAATAAGAAGGGCATCACTTTTAACAACTATTGATACAGTATAATAAATAGCGACGGACAGCCAGGACAAATATTCAGATGATATTTTGCCATTTTTACATTATTCGATCAGAAAAAAAAATAAGTTTTCAGTTTTAAAACTTACTGAAAGTCTTATCAAACGGAAGACATACTGAAAACCCAATAGTTTGGATGAATTTTGAGTAAAAGCAACATTAATTTTAATTTAAGAAATGTGTGTGCACATCCTTTATAACATAAATGTAATTATCTTTTTGTTAGACATTGCTATTTTGTGAGTTTTGGACATTTTATAAAATGCTAATAATAATAATAAAAGACCTGTGAGTTCTAAAGCTTAATGCTCAAACCATCTATAACACATACAGTATGTGACTAGGTTTTTAAGGACCAACCCTTCAGACAGAATGTGAAGCTGGTTTCAGATCTGCTCTGTCAGACGGGTCACTGAGCACTGCCCATCTGTCTTCAAAAACTCGAAATCTGTATGCCCTTAAGAGACTGACCTCTAAGAAATGACACAAGATGATGACATCTTTGAGAGTGTTCTCTCATGCAACCTGGAAAACAGGTGTACCTTCTGTGTTTTGTTAAAGAGGATTATCCATAGGTGAGACAAGTCTACAGACTTACACCTACAGCTACACAAACACCCAACACCCTCCTGTTGCACTTTCCGTGATTGGGCTCATCTTCTCTGGCAGTGTCTAAGCCACGTCCCGTCCCTTTAATCTTCTCACAGCTCAAAGCTGTCTTTAACAGCTCCACACACACATACACACACTCAAACACACTCATCTGGAGCATTAAACGCAAAGAAATGAGATACCTTCAGGCCAAACAAACTTCACAAATATCTGAAATTAACGCCACAAAGGCAATGACTAAACAAATGAACAAAACAATTTAGCAATCTGAATCAGAATTAGTAATAATCAAGTGTCCCAAGTAGGTAGGCTAGTTGGGCTAAGAGGATCAGAGTTGATCTTTATGCCATCGAAGAACATTATTCTGCTAAAAAAACAGTTTTTGTTATCTCCCTAACAGCGATGGGCAGTATTACAGATACATGTATTTTAGAAAACGTACTATTCGACACAGTATTTTGTATTTTTATTTGAATTAAATTTTTTATGTATTTATGCCCATCACTGCTCTCTACCAACAAAACACATTCAGTGCATTTCTGGAAAATGACGCTTTATGGTAGCGAACCCCGAGGGGAAATAAACAATAGCGCTAGCTACCAAATCCCAACAAAGCAGTCCTTTACAAGCATAGATTTCTAACAGGGGTCTGTTTTTCAGGAAGGATGGGTGGAGGCCTGAGTAACAGAGTCACATTTCCCGATTGCAGACCTTTCAAACAGTGACTGTGATAATTTGCTGCGACTTCTTTCATCAGGATGGAAATCTTATTCCATAAAGCAGGTCTGAAAAATCATTTGAACTGCAGAATGACTTACTGAAATTCTATTTTCAAATAAAACCGAGAGAAAAGTTATTCTACACACCACTGCTGTGCAAGCCAACTTTTTTAAACTGCAATCGTTCAGACTCATGACAGCATTTTCTCCATCGCTGAACGTTGGAGAAGTTTGTGTTATCTCAAGTTTAGTCATTGCATACATTTTTGAGGACAGAACATTGAATGTGTTTATTTATTTGGTGTGTTATCGAGGTGATCTGGGATCAGTGGAATTGCCTGTTGAGGGAATGCTGGAGCTTATCAGGGAGTGCCAGGCGGTCAGACAGGAAGTGGAGAGTCAGAAAAAGGAAAGGCCTAAATGCTGCCTCTTCCTTAATTTATTACTCCCCCTCCCCGCCCTCTCCCTCTTTCTCCCACCCTCCTTCTACTTTTCCATTCTTCCTTCTGCATTTTAAAGGAAAACATGCTACTAAGATGATACAATGTTTTTTTGTACAGAACATTGAAGTAATTGCTATCTCTTTTAAAAAGATAACTCTGCTATATTATGGTAGATTGAACTCTAATACTACCCAAAAGGCCTGAAGATACCCACAAACTACGATACAAAACATAATATGTCGGTCACCACTCAGTTATATATTGAATTTTATTTATGTAAACTAAATGGTGGTTTGAGAATGAGAAGCAATAATAGGTTTACCACAGGCACTACTGTATATAGGACATTTAATTTTGAACTAACACATCTATTATATTGATTGACTGTTATTTTGTTATTTGTGAGACATTCGACCACAAAATAAAAAAATGTAGTAAACAGTTTAACTGTGAAGAACCACAGAGGCCATCCAGTATAAAAATTGATCGACTATGGCTTTTTTAATTACACACGAGACATTTATGCTTACAATTTAAGCATTATGTTATTACAGATTCTCTTTTGGTAAACAAACTTGCTACTAATGGGACTGCAATGATGCATATCAAATGCAAATGCAAATTAGTACTTCATATAATTACTTTAGGAAGGAAAAACAGAAGATATGTTCAATTCATAAATCAGGGCATCTGAGAAACAAGTGCAAATGGTCATTGTGTAGATATGCAGAGACTAATATGGCTGTAATACTGCTAATATTGGCAAAGAAGCACTTGCTTAATATTACTATGAAAAAGTAATATATATATATATATGTATGTATGTATGCATGTATATGTGCCTGCTGCCACAAATAAAAAAGTGTTTATTTTAAATGTGTAAGAAGAGTGGTATTTTTATCTTTGAAAGAATCCCATAAATGTCACAGAAAAATGCTTGAGTTTCAATCATTTCCAATCTCATTAGTATTCGGAATATCCAAAGCTGTCATCATGAGAGGAAGCAGGTCAAAGGTGAAACAGTTGAAATTGATATTCACAGGTTTTCATCAAATCCTTAATAATGAATCACACAGTAATTAGGAGCCTGAATGATCAATTGTGGAGAGAAAAAGCAGACCTGCTCCTGACAGCTCTGGCTATTTTTACACTGATGGAGAGAAGATGAACACCCTGATGTGCCTCCTGTACTGATTATTTCTGAGTTGTGAGTGGGAATGAATGGCTAATGACAGTGATGCCCAGTAATGGATTGGGCATGGAGTAAGAACAGGACATCTTATAATGTGTTTTTGGGAACAACACTCTGTTGGGAAAACCTAGGCTATTATTTTAATAAGTGTTTCCACAAATGTCAAGAGCAAACGGGGAATGGAGGGATACATGGAGTTAAGAGCTGCCTGAATAAATTAGGAACGAAATAGGTAGGGAAAGATAAAGTGGGAAAACATTTTACTCCAGAGATTGCGGTGACAGAACATCAAGAAAATTATCTGTGGTTCAGCTCAGAGAAACACATTACAGCATACAGGAGAAAAAAAAAAAGTTTTGGTATTTGATTCAAAGCTGGGGTGGGTGACCATCGAAAACCTGGACTTAAATGAAAGATGTAGGGACTCTCAGTAGATCTGAGAATTTGATTGGGATGAAATATCGATGGCCTCAGGTGTGCTGTAATTTACAGACAAATGTAATGTAATGAGCAGTGCATTCTGGGATAGATTAGGTTTCCTTTTTGCAATGAGGTGTCAAGTAGAGATATCCTGCTTTGAGTGGAGACAGATGTTGGGGCACCAGTTTATCTTCATGTACGACCATCTCAAGCAAGAACGAACACACACACACATGACACATGTGTTTCTGTATGTTGTAAAGCATACCGCATCACCCTGCTTCTAAACTGCATGATGTTGCTGATGGAAGCAGCAATGTGTGAGATATTCGCTCGATATATACCACAGAGATGCAGCATCACCCCATGGGCTGTCTAATTTATTATTATAAATCAACATAGAAATAGACTATACTAGTGGCGGGACGAGACACTTATCTTGAGACGAGACACAAGACTGGGTTCACAAGAACGAGACGAAGCAAGATTTTCAAACTTTTTTTCAAGAAATCCTCAATGATAAATTATATTGGGAAAATAGTCTTTTATTTAACTGAAAAACACAAAATGCAAAAAGAAATCTAGATGCATTTTGAAACAAACTTTTACTTTATGAAATTAAACTTCTATTTTAATGAATTATATGCAGTAATAAACATGTAAACACTGCAAAATATTCTGCCACAAACTCGACTGACAGGCAAGTAATTGCACAAAAAATAAAAATAAATAACACAAATATGCCTTTAAAGTGGAAGTCAAGTTCACATTATTAAGTAAACTGATTTCCACTTTAATAATAAATAAATAAATAAATGTAACCGTTTTAAAGAAAAAGGATATTTTGTTACAGCTTTTGGAGCAAGGGCGCTACCATCTTGCAGTACCACAGCGTGATGTCACAGGGTTGGTTCGCTCCGCTGGCCAGTGCAGTAATGTAAGCATTTCTTTACTTTTTGAACGCACACTTGTTTTTAAATTGAGGAAGACAAACTTAAATGGGTCATATGTTTTCCTTTCTTTTTGGAATGTTAAAAGCTGTTCGTGAATAGACAAGATCCATAAAGTCTCAAACCCAAAGAGATATTCTTTATAAAAGTTAAGACTTGTCCACGCACTCCTAAAACCCCTTAACAGGCCTCCACATGTCTACATCACTGTGTGGGAACTGGAAAGATTTTTATAACGCCACCCAAATGTTCAAATGTTACACTTTTTTTTCCTCTCTCCCCTCTCAAGTCTGAGTCTCTCCTCATCCTTCCATCTCCTTTTCTCGCGACTCGTCTGTCTGTCCTTACCCCCAGCTACACCGCGACCGTGGGGGTCTCGAGTGCCACGGAGGACCTCCGGAAGGATAAAAGCGAAGAGTTACGACAGTGAATTTTTTTTTTAATATTCGCTGGTTCCCGCTTCATACATAGAGCCATAGTTAACTGACAAGTTAGGCAATATCGCGTTCATAATCGAATGAAATTCATCTGCAATTATGAATGCGATATTGTCTAGTCAGTGAACTATGACTCTGTGTAGTAAATGATGCCACTCCACATGAAAGAATGTGATGGCGATTTACTACCAAACACAGAACCGGCTTTACTGACGAGATGCGCATGACAGTCGCATGTGATTAATTGCACAGTCCTAAATTAAAATGTTACTATTGGACTCTTTATAAAAGATTTTCCACTGAAAAAAATGCAGGTTAGCATTAAAGAAAGGCATAAAGTGAGTGTCCAACAAAGTAATTCCTCCTTTCCCTTTGGGTTTGTTCAAACTTGGCATAAGCTGCACAGCTGCTAAACAATAGGGTTTAAATCTAAACATAGTAAGCTCATTTTGGAGCATTTAATCCTTAACACTGTTAATGAAAGAGCCTGAAACAAGACGTCAGTGCCTGTGGCTTGGACAACTGAATCAATCCCCTCTCTGTTTAGAGTGTTACTACTCGTGTGGGGCAATGGCTATTTGGTCAGTGTGACTTTGGAGGCCAAATCTGATGTCTTCTTTGGATTCATGGAAATCACACTGGACTGCACTAAATGTGTTGTTCAACCCACCCTTCTGGCACACTTGATTGAATTACAGTAATACCTTTCCTGTAAATTAAGTCTTAAAGTGGGAACAAATGGAATGGAGAATAAAAACAAAAACAATATAATAAGCATGGAAATTAAATCAATGGTCATTCATTTAAGTTGATGTTGAGAACAGCTCTGTCTGAGTGTCTTTGAAAGCCAGAGGGAGGATAAAACCAGTCGGTTTTCACCTCTGAGTTGTTATTAACATAATGCAATCTTAGATCTCCAAAACACTGGTTTGTGCCAATGATCCTAACACTCCCTCTGAGAGTATATAATAACGGCTTATAATGAGAGCCCAAAATTATTGTTATAGTCACCAGAATGTAAACACAGGTTCAGGACCCTTCAGTTCAAGTCTGAGGTATGAGTGTGTAATTATGTGAAGATGACTGTTCTCAGTCTTCTCTGTCTTATAAATGACTGTGTGTGCACTGTGCAGGTGTTCTTTTCTTGTTTTAATGAGGTTTTGAGGCTTTACCCGGCCACAGGAGCTGAAATTGTGCTGATGAGCTGTAAAAGTAAAGCTTTCTGTCCTCTAATGGCTGTGAGATGACAGGTGGGCATAACCTCAGTGACAGCTCACTTGTGATTTTCACTCCTTTCATTCTCTCTCTCTCTCTCTATATATATATTTTTGTCTTGCCCATATTTATGTCTCTGGCTATTCCTCTGAAGAAAGAGGTGATCTTTCAGGGGCAGGAGAGCTATACAACACACAGTGACCCCCAAGGTCACCGATTTTACCCAAAGAAACACTTAATCTTAACAAAAACAGACCCCTCAGTATTCCAACAGACATCAAAATGCTCTACAAGATAGCAGTATGAGCATTCTAGTCAAATATGATCATTATAATGGTAATTCCTTGAGGAACTGGAATAAATATTAATGAATACAAGTTTAATATTAACCTATAATTTGAATAGATGTTAGATTTACTTTATTTCAAGCTATACTGTGCCAATTTTAGCCTCATCCAGAACCATTTTGCTCTTCCAAAACCTAGTGAGGGAGCATTTTAAGGCATCATAGACATGCTCATAACTAAAATTCATTATTTTGGACAAATGTTAATGCAGCACTAAACATACCAATCATGGTCAAGCCAATCCCAGAATGCACAGCAATCAGCCTAGCCTAATAGGTGCGGTCCCATTAGCAAAAATTATACTTGGTCAACAGCATAGAGCACTGCTCACACAGAAGTCAGTTTCAAATTAATAAGCTATCTGGTTAGTGTGGAAAATTCTATGACCAACTTGAACATGAGCATGAACTTGCTCTCCTATTGGAATGACTGGATTTTGCTATTGAAATTTCACAGTACAACGGCAAATGTGACCGAACATGCAGTTTAGTGAATTTTAATATGGACAATTTGAACCAAGATTTGTGAGTGTTAACTGTTTTTATGTTTTTTTTTCACTCTATTGAAATCATTTGATCCTTCAAATCATCTGCAGACTCCCAATTCTGTAATATTTTTCACTAGAATAAAATAAAATAAAATAAATGATAATAAAAATGCTACCACAAATAAGGATGCTATCACATGAAGCCAATATTTTATAACACTTCTTACAACGCAAAGAAAGAACTCTGTATAATGGAACAATCTGACAGACAGACGGTCAGAAAGTTGCTGTCACTGCATTTCAGCACTAGATGATTCCTGACCGGCCATACGAGATTACACTGGATTTCAGCAGTAATTACTCTGTCACTTCCTCTATAGAAGTTCAGCTAACTCACCAAGATTACTCTTCTCCTGAGTTGCATTACCTGGATTTTCAGTATTCATTTATTTTCATGTCAACAGTGATAAAAAAATACAAAAAATTAAATATGTTGAATTTCAAGGTAAGGAGAATCAACATTATTATGGTAAAAGGAATGAGGTATGCAAAATATGATTTTAATTTATTTTAATTGGTTTCAAGTCTGCTTCACAAAAAAACAATGGTAATTCACAAAAAAATTTATTGCACCCACTGACCATGCATTTGGCCATGCTGTCTGCATTGTTTACGCATTCACTAAAGTAATTATGCAAATTAGGAAATGGTGTAAAGATGCCCCAAAAATTGCAATTCACCTTAATTAAAATATGCATGGATAGGTTAAACTGGACTGTAGTTTGTTTATGAGTGAGAATCTGGGTGTGCCCTCAAAAGTTGACAGGAAGGGGTTTCTGCATCTGACCTCAGAGTTCTGTTACACAGGTTCCGTTAAGACCAGATAGAGAGCAGAGTAAAAGCATCAATGTCACCCTGCATGAGCTCAGTATAGACAAAAATGACACATCAGCATGAAAACTTGCCAATACACCATATCAAGTTAAATTGAATGACAAATGGATGGAAACACACTGGTGTTCTAAGTTGCTCTAATTGATCATAATCTTATCCAATACATTTATTTTTATTTTTATGCTTGGAAAATCTGACAACACAAAGGCACAATGGCACATCAAAAGACAATTGGCTCTTCAAGCCATGTGATGTAAAAACCTCTCAAAGAGCAAATGGTACGTCTTTTTAAAATAGATTATGATGTCATTATGCATATGTGTGTGTGTATTTGCAAGAATGCAATAAGCCAGAAGAGAGTTGGGAAAGTCGCCCACTAGTTTTCTCATGACCCCAGACCGCACTGAGCATGTTCCTCTGGGGGCACAGCACTGAGAGAGGGACTCCTCTCACGTCCGTATATGGGACATCCTGACACACAACACACCCCACATTTCAAACCCTAACAAATATGGCATAAATAGAAAAAAAACTCCAGTTCTATCTGCAATGCCTCCAAAAAGTATTTGGAGACTTAAGTCATACTTGAAAACGTCTAAATGTCATTGCATTAGACAAAATATCTAACCAAAGGGTATTGCAAATACATGATGCTGATATGTCCAAATATTTGCAATTATTTCTCAATGAGAGTTCTAGAGGATTTATACAATGAGTTGCCCTCAGGTTCACACAGATGTACTTCATCACATTAAATACGCACATGAAACTTTCCAAATACATTTTCTCTTTAAGGAAGAGTTCCCCCCAAAAAAAGTTTTCATTAAGGCATTTTAACTTTAAACTATTCATTTTGGTTTAAGTCTTATACATTTACATTTAAGTCTATAATCCATAATAACAACGATTTCTTTCCTGATTCAGATAAGATTACTTTTTTTGATTGAATATTATGGACAGAGGGTGGATTTTTTTTTCTTTACAGAAATTACAAACAATTAATTTATAAGCCATTTCACTATTTCTCACTCACTCCATAAACAACACAGATCAAGTTCTGTCCATTTTTATAAAATCTAATTTACTCAAGGAAATACCCGCCGCCATTTTCACTCACTTCGGTCTTTTCTAGACACTACAGAGTACAGGAAGCACCTGCAAAATGTGCGTCACTTGTGCAATTTACGCATGAGAATACAAAGATAATTAATCTCTGTACCCCAATAAGTCATATCCAGTTACTTACAAATGATACAATGTTGTAATGTCACTTAGATCCAAAAAATATCAATTGTTCATACTTCATATTTAGGATATTTCAAGGAAAATTACATTATTGCCTAGAAAAGCAGCTTTTCAAATGACTCCATGAGCAGATGACCACACCCAACTTAAACAAGTCCACTCACAGACCTGTTTAGATAACAGAGTTTTATAAGGGTATGTGACTCAAGGGTTTATGCTGGACACCATGTAGCACTAATCTCATATTTAACTAAAATATAAAATAAAAGTTAAAGCACATATATACACACACACACACACATACACATACACATACACACACACACACACATATATATATATATATATATATATATATATATATATATATATATATACATACATACATACATACATACATACATATATATATATACACACACACACACACCTAGTGGAAGGAGAGAAAAAAATATTTATTAGATTTTTTTTCTTCCACTTTTCTATTTATTTCCACGTGTTAAACTATAATCTACATTCCTGTTTACTTTTACGTTCTTATTCTGTCTGGTCTTATTCATGTAAACAACAAAGTAATAAATGTTAAATTAATCATTTTGTTACCATTTTAAATATCTACAGTATTATCCAACACTGTTGACCTGTAAAAACTGCCTGAATCGAACTCAAGTAGCTAAGCAACCATATCTATCCAGTATGAACACATGAAGTATTTACAAACCGCGCGCACACAGTAACAGTTCGTGTAGTCAAGCACATCCGTGTTGAGGCAGCCTACCTGAGATACAGCACAGAAATGTGAATATTGAAAGGCAGGTGTGAAGTTTTGCTGAAGTCATCGTCTCCATGGCTCAGCATGTGAAGAGTGTCCGCTCTGCGCGCGCTCGTCCGTATTAACACTGCGCGTGAAGTAGATAACGGTTATCTACAAACAAATCTTTTTCAAGTGTCCCAAAACTTTGTGCTCCTCAAAACAAGCGACGTTCGCCGTGGGAAGACCGCCGCTACATCCAAGCTGGAAATCAATGTTGACTCTTCAGAATAAAGCGGAATGAGTTTTAACAAGTGTCCTTTTGTTTGGCGGCGAATATCCAACCAGATTCTCTCAGCGCTGTAGTTTCTTTACACACTACACAAGACAGCGAGAGGGTTGGGAACTCTAATAGGTGCTTCAGTCCGTGCATAATGACTGCTCGGCGAGCTGATGCACCTGCAGTCGCGGGGAACGCCCCGCCCCCGCGTGCACTGACACGTCATCACTTCAATTACAGGTGAATTCTTCTTGAAAACCACTGAGCCATAGATAGACAGATAGATATTTTGACAAATATTTATTTAACAACTAACAAGTTAGTTTATGATAATAGGTATATAAACTGATAAATAACACTTTATTAATATTATAAAATTTTCCTTTTACTACAAAGTCATTATAATATATATATATATATATATATATATATATATATATATATATATATATATATATATATATATATAAATAAAAAATGCTTTACAAATCAAAAGTTCATATACTGTACATACTTATGTGGCTCAAGTGGCATTGCGTTAGCAGGCAAGGTTGTGGGTTCGATTCCCAGGGAGCACGTTAGGAAAAAGTGTAAGCTTGTATGCACTGTAAGTCACTTTGGATAAAAGCGTCTGCTAAATGCATGAATTTATATGACCATTACTGCAGTCACAGGTCATTGTATATAGGCCTTAATTACCCAGGTTGACTTTCCAAGTTTCATTTAACTCTTTAAAAGTCTGAGGACCAATAAAAATACAGCCAGGCTGCTCTTGTGTTGTTCAGTTATACGGGACAGCAGCATTAATGTTGTGTAGTTCCTTTTATCTCTTGAAGTGATAATGTAACAGGACAGAGTGTGGGGCTTGTCGTGTCAGTAGAGTGGTCTCAGCCCCCCGAGTTGAATACCTCCTCACTCCTGTGGATGGCATGTTGCCATGGAAACAGGGCTGAGGTGGATGCAGTCGGACTGCTGGATTATTGGGGCAGATGAGCTCAGTTCTGTGATTACACCCTGGGCTGCTTGGAAACAATCATGTGGTTTTGCAGTCAAAGCTAATATCTTAAACATACTCGAGCACCTCGGGCAAACTGCATCCACAAAACATTCAGAGGACAGGGTGAGCTGGGGTGAGTGGAATAAAATAAACAGATGTAATAGTATCCACTCTGACACAGAAGGTCATTTTTACTTTTTAAACCATGATAAAAATGACACAACACATTAAAAACACGCTCTGGAGGCCATTCCAGAGGCAAAACTGACCGATTCAGAGCTTAAACAGCAACGATCAAAGGGCAGTCACCCAGGCACACAAGAGAGCCACAATCATCTCACAGTTCCCAGACCAGCAAACAGAAAAGCTAATGACGTGAACATGAGCAGCAGTGTAATTTAGGTCCATCATTTATGACCACACACAACTCAACCATAAACAACCAGGAGATTAAGAAAAATGATAATATAATAATGGAACATCCATTAAAAACAAATTATTATTATATTATTATTATGTTGCCATACACACGCAATAATAACAAATGATGAAATAATAATTATGATTACTTAATTGTAAATCAGTTTTTGTTTGATTTATTTCATTATTGGTTTAACAGTATCAAAAAACTATCAATTGCGTTATGGATGTATTTCTTATGTACAACATTCTTGACTCTTGTACCTTTAGTATTCACAGGACACATGTAATATTAGAGCTTTTAGAAAAGCTAGATAAAGGTTAAAAAAAACAACAACACAAGGACTGAATAAATACCCATGAGGTGCTATGAATAAAGAGAACATTTATCATATTCAATAACAATAAATGTTATATATTTAAGTCACCCCGTCTAGAGAAATCAATAACTAATGCACTAAATGGGGTTAGAAAAAATGTAGCAACCTCCATTGGGAGTGTTTTTTTAATTTATTTATTTTTGTTTTATTTTTAATTTTTTCCTGGCAAAGGAAGATACTCATCTCATATGACTGGCTTAGCAGGGAAATTAGACTTTGCATTTGAATTATTGATTCTCTTTAGCACATGCTGGACCAACGCCAGTTCTTCATCTACCTTTGCAAGTTCACAAAAGAGTTTTACTACACATGCAGCATTACAAAGAGAAAGTGCACATTGTCTTAAATAAAACACTACAGCCTACAGTCTTCTGATTTGTGGCATAATTCACTGCAAATCAGGGTCAAACTGAACTAAAGTATTGCATGTTTTAAGAATTACAAAACGCACTTTACGTCACACATTTAACAAATACTTTAATATGCACTACTTAGGACCTATAAGTAGTAATCTAATACTTAATTTACTATTCTGTAATCGTGACGTTAATGGATACATCTTTCAGCCACTCTCAGATATTTACCGCCACCTGCTGGTCACATAATCGAGCGTGTGTTTCTGAAGGTTTTATTAAGGTAAATTCATAAATGACCTTTTTAAATTAAAATGTCTTGTATTAGCAACACTTCAAAGTTTCAATTAGAATTCCAACACATCTCCATTACTCCATTTATTAATTTAAAAAAACTTGTTTTGAATACCTCTGTCTGTTCCCAACAATTAGAATATGGAAACAACGTATTACACATTCTGACAACACTTCATCTCATCCGCTTTATTTTTTGTCCTTCCAAACATGTAAACAAGACTGTGACCTGGAAACAATCATACATAAAGACACCGTGTGAACTGACAAATAAAAAAACAAACGTTGATAAACGGTTTATGAAAAACATTCTTTGAATGCTATAATTGAAAATGCTGGAATGCCTGACAATATCAATATATACTCTTAAAATAAATAAATATATATATATATATATATATATATATATATATATATATATATATATATAGACTTATATATATATAGACTTTATACTTTGATTAATTAAAAGTTCTCATTAAGGATTCTTTTTTTTTTTTGACAGTTCCTGCATTTGGATCTTGAGAGATTTAAATAAATCAAATTTACGCTCCCTGATAAAGACAGTTACTGCAAAGGAGATTATTCGGCCCCTTTCGGAACAGACTGTGCCTGACATACCACATAAATACTTCTGATACTTCTAAATACTTTGAGTTCAAGTCTATATTTCAAAGTCCTGGCTTTAAAGAGCATCATTGGACCACATTGAGCACCACTACAGTGCATCCTTCTTGTTGAGCTTTAATGAATAACCAATCGCAGTCTCTAAACATTCCACTAACGATCCGGCAGAGAGAAAGTCCAGCTCCACCTCGATAAACTTAATGTAGATGTGTAATCCAGAAAGGACGCCCTCCGTGGCCTGGCTGGTGCAGTTGTCCTGCAAGAACCTGGTTATGGCCGAAGGCTCCCCTCGGCTGTAGTGTTTGCCTGAAGTCTGAAAGTGCTGGAACAGACACTGCTGTAGCGTCCTTTCCTCTGCAATCCCGAGGTAACAGTAAGTGACTATGGATGATGTCCTCTTGTCCTTCTCCAAGCTCTCACAATGGTCCGTCTCCTCCTCTTCCTGTGACGTGGAGCACTTATCATCTATGCTAGACGATGAATTGGACCTTGTCTCCTCGTGGCCTATTGCATACAGGCCATATGTTTTTGGGATGCCCCCTGGCAGAAGGTACTGGGAGCCATCGCTGCACCCTGCTGCTCTCGTCTGTGTGATCGGGATCCAGTCCACTTCCATGTGCAGCTCCAAACAGCGAGCTTCACTAATAGTGATGTCTAGGAATTTATAATACACGTTTTTCCAGTTCATTTTCTGCACCTTGGTCATGATAACCCTGCCCTCTGGCTTCTCAGGGTTGAAGTATTCCCGCAGTCGTTTTCCAAGAGGGACCTGTGAGCTGATTTCTGCGTAGTGGTAGCGGATCTCCTCTCTCCACCGCGTGTTGTAGCCTACTCCGAAGATAGCCAGCTTATTGGACAGGTGGAGGCGGGAGAAGTCTGTCCACGTCTGGAAGTGCTCCCATTTGATCTCCACTGCCTCCAGGATACGCATCACGTTCTCCATCACTTCCTGGCGTCTAAAGAGAGCATGAGGAGAGAAGGAAGTGAGTGGAAATTCTGTATTTAAAAGGACTGGGAAACAGGACACTGGTACAAACTTACTGAGTGTGCTCAGATGGCTCCAGTCGTATCTGAAGAACTCTGGGTTTTGAAAGCTGGTTGTCCTCTGTGAAAGACAAGATTGCTTTATTTGAGATACTAGAAAACATGTATGTGGCATAAGGGTCTGAATTGAAATGTGCAGAATTTTCACAGACGGTGGATGATAAGTAGGGCCACACCGAATATGAATATAACAAATTTTAGCAGATGATTGGAAATCTTGATAATTCTGCCAATTATTAAAATACAATTATTCATTGCAGAAAAAAAAAATCATATTATACACATAAACACATACTACTAACACTAAAAGCCTTTTCTGTCATTTTGATCAATTTAATGTGTCTTTGCTAAATAAAAATATTAAAAAAATTACTGCAAGTTAAAAAAATGAAACTAAATTCTCTCTAAACTGTGGACTGGTGAGGTATGAACCTAAAATCTTTCAGATGCTTGCCAAAAATTTGCACCACTCTTTTTTTAAAGGAGGAGGATACTGCAATTATGACTTTAAACTTATTTACACTGCAAGGATATTCTTGCACTCACCTGTTTCTATGTCTCCCTCATTAAAGGCAGCAGAGAGGTCCTGATTACACCAGTCTTCCTGAGAGTAGTCCTCCATCGTACTGCCGTCTGACTCCATCTCCTGGTAGAGCCCGCTGCTGTTGATCAGCACAGGCTGACAGCTTTGAGAATCCCAGCCGCCCTGCCCGAACACCTTCTCCAGCTGCTCGATGGAGTAACTGCTCTTCCTCTTCCCAATGCCGTGCTCTTTCACCCGGCTATAACAACGTCTCAGTGTCTACAGATGAGAGTCATGTTTATAGATACAACAAAACATGCACACTGTATTTAAAACAATTAAGACTGAGACATATATCGCAAATAATCAGCTGCCCATCAGAAACCAGGAATAACAACTGTTTTAGTACCTACAGCACTTACACTTAAAAATAGACGCTCAATTTTTATCATCTTTTTACATCTGAGAATGATGCATGGCCTTATGAAATAGCAATGCGCACACAAGAGACTTATTCGAGCATCCTAATGTAAATGTAAATGTAAATTCAGATGCAGTTGAAAGCAGTGCAAAAGTTGTGTGTGTGTGTGTGTGTGTGTGTATATATATATATATATATATATATATATATATATATGTGTGTGTGTGTGTGTGTGTATATATATATATATATATATATATATATATATATATATATATATAAATATAATAATTAATATATAATATATCACTCATGTTGTGTGTGGCATAAGAGATTCACGTGTAAATGTTGAAGTAAATAAATAAAAATAATTACATGCTTGATATATAAAATATGAAACTTTGTCAAACATCATTGGACAATTACATTTTTTTATAATTACATGAATTAGATGTCAGCTATAAAAATCATAATAGAAACTTCAAGTACTTTAATGTTCCTAATGACTTTTTGTGAAAATAAAATTAAAAATATGCACAAAATAACGTTCCTGTGTCATTCAGCGTAACAGATATATTCTTGTAAAAATGGTTTTAGGGATAGGGATTAACTAATTACAGTTAATTAGTTTTGGGGGGCTGCACTGTGGTCCTTAAATAGAGTCTTTTAATGTCACCTAATGATTCGGGTTCTGAATATGGACATTGAAGCCTTTATATTTTATGTTAATTTGTATTATCTAAACTTCAATGCTCCAATTTTTTTTTTTTTTTTTTTTTTACCAAAGCTACGTGGAGTCAATATACCATAAACATCACAACAGCTATATATATGATCATAACGGACCGCAATCATTCCAATAAGCTTGAGACGAGACAGATCGATGCTTGTGTTTTGATTTTGACAGCTTCACCAAAGCTCTGTGTAACAAAAACAAACAGCCAAATAAACACGACAACGAGCCCCGAAGCAAATCTGAGTGACAGCCATGTGTTTGGATGTCTTATTCACAGTACCTTCATCCTCTCTCGGCACTGGGATGGGGTCCGTTCGTAACCCAGCTCTGACAGCGCTCTGGACACCCGCTCGTACATCGCGGGTCCCGGCGCCTTGCCAGAGAACACCGTCCCGGCCACCTCCAGCTGCTGCATCCGCGCCTCCGCCAGCCTCTCGTTGCCCCACACGGCGATCAGCGCGTTTGTCTCGGACGGTGTCCACGACATGCCTCGGCAAGCGCTGAAGCTGTTGGAGGCAGAGGCCGATCCACTCCGGCCTGCGCCCCCGGACAGCGAAACCCCGACGTTCAGAGGAGAGAATCTGTTAGGGGTGGAGGGGTTGGAATGGCACTGGTTGCTGTCACTCAGATCCTCGGATTCTGGAGAAGGAACCTCGGTTTTGGGAATCTTCAGCTGCACTGATAGATCAGGAGAACGCTCGGCGTTACTGGGGGCCGCCATCTTGCCTCTGTTGCTAAGGGGAGGGGGCAGAGAGGAGGCGCGCATTGACAGCTTCATAATACCGAGTTATCATTTTTTTTCAGCCAATGTCTATTAATATTAAGCTACATATTATAAACAATTATGTTATAAATAAACATATTACATACAAAATAATAGGTTATTATTATGTAAAATGCGATGTTACCGTTTTGAATCATTATAATAGCATATCTAAATATAATAATGAAGTGCAATTGACAGCTTCATTGCTGACAGTTGTCGATTTATCGCTAAAAAGTCTCTCTTATAATAATAGGCGAAATATTAGAATTAATTTAAAGGCAATAATATTTTACAATATGGCTATATTTTTGTTCAACTGCATATAAGCAATATCTAAGGTAATCAAGGATGTCATGCAAAAATGTGATATTATGTAAATAAAGAAACATAGGTTATGATAGTTCACTCGTATTCTCTCATGAATGTAAAATAATAATACTATATTAAAACATGATCGAATGCTTCTATTATTAATATTAATATTTTATTAAAATATTATACTTTTTAGAGATGAGTATTTTCTTGGTTTTCCCCTGCAATACATGTGTATTTTCCACCACTCTTCAAGGGAAAGTACCACTGCTGTCCACTAGGCGGGGTTGCTTATCCTCCTTACATTCTGCTTTGTGTCTGTTAGTTTGTTAAAGTGGCAACAGACTCAGCATATTTTATTTGCATGTGTTCTATCCACAAGAAATACAATTTTACAAATTGAATTCTGTTTGTGTTTCTCTAAAAAATAATGCATACGACCTTTTCTTGCCCTGTTATTTTATAGACATACATAAGTTAATTAATGCTTTGCATAGAAAAAGAAGCAGCCCAGATATCTGTATGATATCATGTTTGAATGAAGCTTTTACAATGCTGTCAAATTAATTATTTTCTGTTGAAAGAAAATCTTTCTATTTGGAATCCAGCTGCAGCTTCACAGCTGTTCACACGATTTAACAGAGAGTCTATTTAAGGTCAGAGGTTATGGGCTGTCCTAAGAATAGTGAACCGTCCTAACTGACACCATTTTCTGTCTATAGCTGGGTGTTTTCTGACAACCTCATTGTGTTTGATGTCTGCTTAAGGTTAGATGTAGAGTCACGAGACATTATAACCTTTAAAAAAAACCTAAAAAAATAAATAAAAAAAACAAAGATGACAGGCACCTACGTAGTTTATAAAAATAGATTAATGCATACACTTTCATGACCATATGGTGATGGATCCTGAATCCTAAACTGTGGCTGCTCAGCACACATTCTGATAAACACATCAATGTGTTTTTCATATAACTTTATAGTACACAAATATAATAATAGTTCAAATTTGCTATTAGTTTACCAATTAGGAGCAAACCCATACGGATGATTCAATTGTGTATGAAAAGAATAAAGAATCCCTTGACCATGATGATATGAATAATAAAGAGCCACAACCCCGTATTGAAAAACAGACTTTTTACTACAACACTGGACATTATATTTGTGAATGCAAATCTAAAAGGGGAATCTCTTAGCATATTATACCCCACAGACATGCATTTCCATACCTTCAGCTTAATGAGGAAACGGATATGTTTGCTCATGATCAGAAGCATGGCCTTCTGATTAGACTCGCTCTAGAGGCATCTCTGAACGCCTTGCTGACATTAAGAGGAGCACTTCTTAGTCAGATCACATAGTAACTCGCGTCTTTGTGAAATAAAGCCAGCACTTTTTTTATTTATTTAATTTTTTTATCATCAGCGAAGTCACGAAAGCCCTTTAAAGTGCTGAATGTGAGAGAAATTCTAATGACCCTCTGAAACATTAACGCACAGTGAGAAAGTGAAGATAATTACTATTATTAATTCATAATTATATAATTATTATTTCTTAATTTAGCATTTTAGCAAAGATGATGGAAGCATATAAGTGAATTTGTGTAGGAGAGATTGCTTTAAGGATCCGCCGGCAAAATTCCTTTGCATTTTATAAAGCCCAAAGTGCTTATTTGCATGTCTAATGGGCACAGATTTTTCTGTTTCTATTTTTCTACAAGCAAAAATACACAAATGCATTAAATAACAGTCAATTAGACCAAATTTGGATTTAGGATATATTGATAAACCTGCCATGCTGGTTGCCAGGCAACAATTTTTTTATATTTAGGGTGTCCGTGATGACTAGCCCCTACAGGGTCACAGATGTGCTACTTGTCTAACAAAATGTCCTCTACCAAGGATCCTCCTGCGATGCCCTTCCTTATTTTATTTTTTAACTCTAAGACATATGCCAACCCTAAAACCCAAAAGCTTTTACTTGACATGAAAGGAGCTGATTCTGGATTTTGGAGCGAAATGGAGATACAAAGTACAATTTCTACCTGTGATACTGACAGATGCTTTGCTCTTTTTTTAGTATGAGTGAGTCGTCAATGGTGGGAGCTTTTTACAACCATCTTTACACTTATCTCACTCGACTGGCTTTATATCAGATCATTATCACGGTGGTGTGAATGATCATTAGATTCACTCAGGAGCGCAGCTGATTGCAGCACCTGCAGACACCAGTTCAGAGAAAAAGCACATTTTGGTTTGGAGGCTTTCATTATCAGCCAGCCTTCTCCCTTTTATCACCTAAAGCATCATGAAATCACATGGAAATACTAAAATATGTGAATTTTTGTAAAGACAGAGAAACAGGTTAACAGGTTGGTGAGTTGTCATGTATAAGTTAACGTGTCTGAAAGAGAGATTTTTTGGTTCATTGTTTTGATGAGTTGACTCAAACCACTTGGAGTGATTCAGTCGTAACTCGTGAACTAATATGTTTCCCGTTGGTTCAGCAATAAAGAATTCACGTTATACAAAGTTCTGTCAACTCTAGGCTGTTAAGTCCTTAAAGCAATCAGCTAGTAATCACATTGTTATTTACACGGCACAGTTTATTTGTTTATTACTTGCTGCACAACATTCAAATACTTGGCCAGTGTTTGCTGTAGCAGTTTACATTTCACTTTCAGAAGCTTTCGCTTTTTTTTTTTGCATTTGGTTTTGCATTTTTTGTTTTGCTTAATTTACAGATGTTTGATTAAAATATGGGTTATCTTATGTCACACTGTTGATTCTTAGTGCTAGAGCGCATTCATTAACCAAACTTGATGGTTTTGCTGACAATATTAGGCTTATTAGCATTTGTCATAGACAATATTAGAAAGACTTGAAAGACTTTAAAAGATTGTGAGCTTTTAAAAAGCATTTTTTTATTATATTTTAATATTATTTATATAACAGTTCAGATCTGTAGTTGTGATGGCACACTGTTTGCAAAAGTATTGTAACTATTGTTTTGGGAAACACTGAATAGCTGAACCTTGAACAATGGAACTTACATAACAACGCTTCTGGGAAATTCAGAGAGTGGTTTTGTGGATCACCTCAAACGTTTCTTTGAAAAGATCTGGCTCAGTGATTTATATACAGTACAAATCATTACAAGCAAAAAGTCACTTTCTTTATAGTGTTTTAATTATTGTTGTCTGTCCATATTAGACCATTTAAACATTAAAATTATAAATCTTCAAGTTAATATACAGTGTTTACAAACCTTTTGATTTATGTAAATAGATGATAATTCGCTACCTTGAGTGGAAAACCACTCCGACAACTTCACTGTTCCAAATGAATACCTAAACAGAAAAATGAAAATGACCCCACATGCCAGACAGATTCATATGGGCAGCACCCTTTAGTTCATTATGTTATTCCATCATCTCAAATTCTCCTGCATGTCTACAAACAAAAGCCTCTCATTGCCCATCAGACATATAAAGATGAGGTCTCTTACGCAGCCACCCGTCGTCCCGATGAGAATTTACCTCAGCACCTCTCGCAGATGGGACCTGGCCTCATGGGAGCACTGTAGCCATGGCTAACCCCCCTCCGGCGGCAAGGCCCAGGTGTTTCCCCTCAGTCAGACGCCAAGGTAATTCAGCGGCGACTCCAAAACACACGTGCTCCCTCATCAGCAGGCCCTCACCCGAGAGCAACTTTACATTAAAGACTTGTCTCATTAGAGCGCAGCGAACACGGCCAAGGCTAATGAGAGAGGCTGTGATGACGGCAGGCTCTGATATTCAAGTGCAATAACAGACCATGGTCAGGGCCAAAGCCATGTCACGCCTGGGTGACGGTGAATGGGAACCGCGCTGTGATGTTGGCATTGACAGCATCCAAGTTCAAGGCTCAGTAAGATTGTATTGGTATTGGCTATCTCGTGCGTGTTGAGGGAGTTGCTGTTTACAGAAGGAGTCTTATAACGATCCAGGTCAGGGACAGATATCGAAGTTAAGCAAGATATCATGTTGGTAAACATTTCATCAAATCATTTGAGATTCAGCTTGCTGTTATTCAGTGTATAGTGCAGTAGTTTCCAAACAAAAATAACAACAAGGATGCGCTGTTTCTACGTGTATTTAGCTTTGATTTGAAATAAAACAGCGCATCCTTGTGGTGCGGAGGACATAGAAGAGCATACGCATCATGGTGATATGGAGTGACGGATACCGTTGGCAAAGAATTATTGAATAAAGTCATTATTGTTGTTTTCTTTGCTTACAAAAAGTGTTCCCGTCGCTTCATATAACCCAGATTGCACTTCTGATGGCAGATGGAGTATTCTGATGATGACTTTTCATACCTTCATGGACCTTGACCCTGTTATTTACTTGGTAGTCTATGGGACAGTCTCAAGCCTCCAGGTTTTCATCCAAAATATCTTAAATTGTGTCCTGAAGACGAATTGAGCTTTTACGGGTTTGGAACGAAATGGAGGTAAGTGATTAATGACAAAATGTTTATTCTAGGGTGGAGTATCCCTTTAATTATTTCAAATAAATGCGATCTTACCGCATGCATCTCTGTGTCTGTTTAAAGGAGGCCGAATCTGCTTTAAATCAGACACAGAGATGCAGTGCGGTACGATCACACTTATTTTAATTAATTAATGATATAATTTATTTGAATTGATTTTACCCCCTCGTTGCAAAGAAATATTATGTTGCGAATCTGTAGCCTGTCAAAGCTATTTTAATAATAAAAGGTTCCATGCTATGTTGTTGTTGTCGTGTGCAATAATGTGTGTAGCCTATTCAAGATTCAAGATTCAAGATTTTTATTTGTCACATTCACAATTATATAGAGCATATATAACCAGCAGTGAAATGTGAGTCATGTCCACTCCATGGACAGTGCAATTATTAAAGAATACAACACAGATGAAAATATACATAAATATAGCTATGAAGAATGAAATAAAAGTAAACAATAAAAATATATGAATAAAATATAAAAAAGATGTATACTGTAGAATTAAATATAGAACGCAAAATGCTGTGCATGAGAGTAAACTGTAGTCTTAAATATTAAGATACACAGGGATGTACAGTGTGCATATGTGCTTTATACTGTAGTCTTATATATTAAGTTACACAGGAATGTACAAGAGGCAAATGTGCAAACAGGTTGACACAGTCAGTATGACAATGTAAGGTAGAGAATGATGAATATATTACTGATAAAGTGAATATTACCACTTACCAAATGGCAGCAAAGTGAAAAGATGGTTACTGGGGTGGATAGAGTCCTTGGTGATGTCCTGCAGAGAGAGGAAAGCAGACCCGGAGATGTGCTCAGCTAAGCGCACCACTCTCTGCAGGGCTTTGCAGTCTTGACTGGAGCTGGTCCCATACCACACTGAGAAACACTAAGTTAATACACTTTCTATGGCCCCTGAATAGAAAGTTTTCAGGATTGCTGGTGAGACCCTGAATTTCCTCAGCTATCGGAGATGGTATAGTCTTTGACTGGCTTTATTAACCTCTGTTTGAATGTGAGTAGTCCAAGTCAGGTCCTCGGAGATCCTCGGAGATGGATATGGTTTTACTGCATATAGTTTTAATTTAGCTATAAACCCGAGCCCGAGTCCGACCCGAACCCAAAGCTATTCATTAAACATTCATCCGAACCCAACACGAAACCCGAAATTATTTCCGGACCCATTGGGCTCAGGTCGGGTAGCAGACCTCTAGTGCTCTCAGAAAACCATATATCAGAAGTTTAAAATCAAATGGTTTAAAACTCATAATTTCAGCATGATAAACATGATAATCAGAACCAAAACAGATGTTTTTAGCAGGTCTGAGCTGTAATGGCACATCTGTTTTCTAGAAAAGGGGGTGGTCAACAGCAGCTCATTTGCATTTAAAGACACAGGTCCTGAAAAACAGCTTCCTCTCAAAATAGGCATTTTCTAAATTATATTATAAATGATCTGTGGAGTATTTTGAGCTGAAACTTCATAGACACATTCTGGGGACACCAGAAACTTATATTATAAATTGTAAAAAGGGGTTCATAAAACAGACTTCACACACAAAAGTCACTTTCTGTTGGTCAACAAGGAGAATTTGCATGACCAGCTTGAGTAAAAATGAAGTCTGCAAGCTTTGTGGTTAGTTATTTGGGTAGAGTAGAAAATATTTTGAGATGAGCCTATATGTATGTCTCTGTTTTGCAAAACACACACACACACACACACACACACACACATATATATATATATATATATATATATATATATATATATATATTATGAATATGTCAGGTTCACAGTAGTGAAATTTTGCAGGTAAAAAAATTCTGCTTGTCAATAGTATAATGATGTATACAGCACAGCTAATGCAGAAGTAATATTTTGTTGGTCAGTGGGGCAAATTCACATGACCAACTTGAAGACAAATGAAATCAAGATTTTCAGTTATTTTTATTGAAAATACTGGATTTCACCTGCAAAATATAACCACTTAAATGTAAATGAGACGGTGTCTCTAACTCTTCAGATAAAATTGCATGGTTTAACATGAAATCTGTAAGGGGGATATTTGGCCTCTTGCCAAACTCCTACAGATTCCTATTGTGGACAGCATCTTTAACAGTTTAGATAAAATTGACATTGTTCAAAATTGTTGTAGAAGTCTTATTTGTAGACATCAAAGTATCATGGTTTTTTAGAAAACCATTATCGTTTAAATATTAAACCTCTGTGCTTAACTAATCCTGTACTGTTTGTGCATGACATGAATGCTACATTAAAACTTTGTGCCATGTTGATGTGATTTGTATTTTCCTAAGCATATAGACTAGCTGATTTCAACCTGACAACTGATAAAAACTGCCAAAAAGCCCCACTGGTCTATAAGGAGGGACCCAAGTCATGCTTAGAGATTTGCTTGTGGGCTTTTTGATTTGGGCTAGTAAACAATCTCATGGCAACACAGCTCATATCCTCCTAGCATAGCTTTACATTATTTTTTTTTTTTTGTTGTTGTTGTTTTGTTTTTTTTAATGCTCATGCTTTCTTCATAAGAAAATGTTATGGGGCTGCAGGATTCTAATATTGTGTTGGACAACTGGAAGCCTCAGAGAGCCACTGTTGTCGTGCCATTGTAAACACGGCTATGTTGTTCTTATGTCTGTACTGGAATCACAAGTATAACATTAAAGTAGACAAATAAAAACTTTAATCTGCACTTTATACAGATTTTTAGGTGGCTTTGTTGTGTTAAAGTGTTGTGTGAGGGGTCAGAGATGGCCGCTGTTGCCCTCATTATCCCGTTATCCCCTCACCTCAGTGGACCTCTTCATTTGCAAATAAAATAAGATTGAGTGAAAACATTGGGGAGAAAATCACTTCATCTCCATTGATTTCTCTATGAACAGCACTTCAAAAGCTGGGGGATTTACAAGGCAGCTTTTCATGCACAAGTAGTCTCATAAAAGCAAATTAAGGACCCTGAAGCAAACAAAAACATTTGTTTTGGAGGTTTTGAAGCCCAAATGAGCACTTAGTGAAGCATATCCATTTTTTCAGATTAATTATTAATTTCATTACTCTCTCTTTGATGCACAATCAGTGCTAATAACTTTCAGTCAGAATGAATAACTGTGAAGGGAGACTCAATAAAGGCATCAAGATGGTGATGAGTTTGATAAATGAGTCGACTGAGTAGTCTACTCTAGTTTGTATCGATGTAGTTGGTGAGTGATGAACCGGACTGATGGTGGCGTGGGCTGGAGGAGGGCCAAGGATGGTCAGTTCTCTGGTCCTCTGTGGCCCAGGTGTGGAGCAGCTGCTTCCTTTGGATGGATCCGCGAGGTCCGGCCCCTGACCCCAGCACTGTCCGTCGTTCAATACACCATTACCCCCAGCAGCTGCACTGACCTCAGGTCTCTCACATGCCTCGGTCACTTCTCATTGCGGCAGGGGGTTTGCAGAACACATGGCAGATTTGACAACGCATGCAAGCAGATTGTGGTTTATTTGGCTATAACTTCATTTACTGGAAAGTAGCAATTGATTGGGCTGATTAATAATTTCATATTGGCCACTTTAAGATCATTGTGTAATGAATATTTGACAATAGCATGCACATTCTGACGTAAATATTATCATAAAAAAATATTATTCAAACCTTTTATTATAGTCTATTTGAAATAATGTTATATAATGTAATAATAAAGTACATAGAATTGTATGTATATTTCATCATTTATAATTGTGTACAATGTTTTTTATTAAAATGAATATTATTTTAAATTAATGTAATGTGTAAAATTATTAATATACAAATACAATGTTCAAAATACAATTATTTAATTAAATATTTTAAAATGTTATAAAAATGATATTTTTTTATTTTAGTTCATTTCAAATAAATAATTGTACACAATTACATTCATACATGTTATAGCTGTATCAAATTATTTATTTGTAATTCTTTTAAGTAATAATTATATAATGTGTATAATTGATGATTTTATACTGTATTTATTTAAAATACAATTAATTTTAAAATCTATACTTTTATGTGTTCTGGTAAGTTTGTATTGAATGTGTATGTTTGTATTTTAGCAACCATTTTGCCAGTGTACTCTCTAGATAACAGAACTAGTTGATGCACTAGTTATTGAAAGACTCAGTTTTTTTGCTTGTTCTTGTCTATGAGGTCAGAGTCTTTACAGGACTGATCCAGTTCACTTTCACAAACAGTAAGTCATGTGTGCGTGAAATCCAAATACACGAGCACAGGTATCATTGTTGTTTTCAATAAGAATTTCAACCTCTGAATTTTCCACCGAGGCCGTAGCATGTGATTGAGGCGAATGAAATCCATCACATCATGCCGTGTAAGACATTGGCCCTCTAAATCTCTGCACAGTGATTCATTCAGTCGACACCTTTCAGCTGCCTCATAATGAGAACGCTCTGCATGAGGAAATTGGCTCACTTGCTGTCCCGTGACTTTGTGCGCTCTTGATTGATTACCACAATAGAAGCTCAAGAGGATACATGGTGAATGTGTGTCTTATCTCTCCCTGCTGAAGGTGTTCAGTTTTTGTCTATTGCTGGACACAGTTGGATCAGTTAGGATTACTTTATTACTAGGCTTGATTCAAGTTTATGTTGTGAGGGTACAGACATTCAGTGTAGCGGCTTCATAAAATCAGTGATCCAGAACCAAAGTTAACCTAGATAATGTCATTGTTCATAGGTTGCTGTTTCAAAGCTCAGGAGACTTAAAGTTATTGCAAGAAACATAACTCAATTTAAAATTATAAAATTTTTATGAATGATAAATTTTTGGTCATTCAGTAAGAGCGTGGAGCTGTAAAATCAGTGTGGATGGTAGGGAATCTGGATGCACAATCATTTTGGTTATAGACACATGATCAAAAGTTGCCATTTAACAGGCAAAACTGAGCTCAGTTGAGTCTGAGTCAAGTTGAGATGCTTCAGTCTTAAGATATCAAAAGTTGCTCATTCTTTTCTTGAAAATCATAATTAATGAATCACATTGTATTGCAGGTGTCATTTTGAGGGGTCGTTGTCCTGGGGTGAAGACTCTGTGGCATGACATTTTCCAGCAGGGTTAAAGGTCTGCAGCCAAATGTCAGCACGCAGGGGACTGGGCAGATGGCCAGCAACACTTTCTATCCACCTCTTTGGTAATAGGCATCCCTTTATCCCAAAACAGACATTCTTTAAGATTCACTTAACTGGGGCATTTTGAGTCCAGTACAAACTATTTAAATCCTCGTAACACCTCTTAGATGACAAATAAGTTGAAATTCAGATGGTCTGTCACACTTTTTCTTATTTAATATTGGTTACGGACAGACCGTGGCAGGGAAACGATCTTTTGAGCACATGACTATGATTATGTCCTGGTCCACTGGGGCTCGCAGACACTAACTCATATACAGGGTGGAGAGGATGAGCGGATGATAGAGTGATGAGAGAGAGCGAGGCAGAGAGGCACGTGTGTGGATACGGTAGCCCTGCTGTGAGTTTAATTAAAAGGGTCTGGAAACAGAGGGGTTGCAGTGGGGCCCATCGGGGCTCTTCCTTTCCCCCTGCCTATGATTAATGGCACGCACTGATGACCCTTCAGAATATCAACATTTTCTGTAAACACTACATCCAACGTAACTTTTATTTGTTATGCCTTTATTTTAAGGAAAGACGGCCTTATGATTTTGGCAATTAAAAGGCTAAAAATGCACCGAAATAGGATCAGAATAATATAGAGACTTAAGCCAGTAAAATACTACCTAGCAACCATTTGGCAATGCCCTAGCAATAACAGCATCGTTGATGATAGGTAAGCGTCACAGATTTTAGATGCATGTTTCTTTTGGAGATTTAAAATGTACTTTTGTCACCATATTGATTTTAGAACCTTATACTTATGTTCTGTTGTTATTTTCACAACAATATTATCTGTAGTCGTGTTATCGGCTGCTGATGTGTAAAGTGGCATGTGGACCTGCTTTGGAGGGCTTGCTCGCATTTGCAAAGAAAGGTCAGGGAGCACTTGTGTGGCATTTTGGTCTCATTCACAGTCCGATCCCGCCCTGGTTCAAAGGGATATAATTGCATTCATCAGATATGATGGTGCTTTTGTTGATTAGAAAAGTCAAAGTTTGTTTGGGTTGAAATAATTTAGCAAGCAAGGCAGCCATATCTAGAAATAATATCAAGGGATTGCATTATTAAGCCTTTTGTTTAGCTATGAATTTTGAAATGAGAAACTGACTAGAGGCACCAGGTGGAATTGCAACAGTAATTTTTCCCTAAAGGTTTGTCCAGCACTTTCACCACACGTCACCATTAAGAGAAATGACTTTTCTGTTCACGTCTATGTGTTTTTCAAAGCAGGGTTTTTAAAATGTGAAAATCTTTTCACATTTTTAAAATGTCTTTACTCTCCCTTCTGATCAATTTAATGCATCCACGCTAAATAAAAGTATTAATTTCTTTCATAAAAAATAAAGAAATACTTACGGTGTATATCAGCCCTAAAAATAATTTTGTTTGTAAAAAATTTTGTATACTTTACTTTTTTTTACCTCTAGCATTGCTTTGTTGGTCTTTTGTTGTTCCCTGGACCCAAATTTGAAACTCTTGCTCCAGAGTTTACATTATTTGTCTGAATATGTGCTTATTGAGTGTGTGTGTGTGTGTGTGTGTAATGGGTGGAGTTCGAATGAGAATGAGAGTGAGAAAAACAAAAGAGTCTATGCGCCTTACAGCAACAAAACCTGAATGTCGTTTTGAATTCAAAATCAGCTAATTAATTTCCAAGAGACTCATCACACGCTGCCACTTACAACAGTAAGCTTCCATGGATACTGCATAACTTTCAGTCTTCACTCCCAACCTCTAGTGCATGGAACTTAAAGGTGAACTTTTTACCATCTTACCAAGTCAAAACCCTCGACCAAGTCATCATCCGAGCACTTAACCAACTAAATTATGTATTCATCTCGAGGAATTCTCCTGGAATGTCATCTTCCAGAAAGGGTCACAGAATTCCATTTCTTGCTTCTGGAACTCTTTTCCCCAGTGTTGGCACGTCCCTCATTAGCATGGCCCCTTCATTAGTCTGGGGGTCTGGGCTGCTCTTTGTTCTTTGGTCCCCACTCTGGATGATGCCAAGCAACCTCGTCCATCAGTCTGTCATTGGTTGATGCTCTTGGGGACCGGACCTTACCAGCCCATGCATATTCAGCTGATACCCCACAAGCCCCCTTAAAGCAGGACAAATTTGCCCTAGGTAAAGGAAACGGTGCCATATCAACCCCCCAGATATTAAAATGCACTAATAAAGACCACATGGATTCCCCTCAGTAATGTGTCCCATGAGAACAACCGGGTAATTAAAGACCTTCCGCCTTATACGAACACATATCATTCATCCCAGAGTGGACATGCTCATACATAGAAATTACATGTTACAGGACTGTTGTAAGTTTAACTAACTACACAACACTTTCCAGTGAGAGAACATTGTAGTTGCTGTTTTTGAAGCACTAATTCACCCTGCGCTCCAAGGACAATCTGAATTGGTTTTGTCCTTTTGGAGATCTGACTATATGGAGGGATATGTTTTTATTTGAATTGCAAGGAGTGCAAATGAAGGACAAGGCCTTAATAAAGCCTCTTATTAGAAAAAAGAATGGCAGTAATGAATTGGATAAGGTAGAGCCCTCTCTACATTTGGTATTCCAGCACTGCTTTTGTTATTGTTAGACAGGAGCAAATTGATACAAATAGAGGACAAAGGAAATGCACAGAGCATCGTGACTGAAATGCCATGTAGCTTTTTCCAAGTGTTTGGAAATGGCCAGCGGAAAAACTGAAAGATAACACTGGAGGAGGGAGCAAACACAATATGTGTTTCAAGGAAACTTTTAATTGTGTTTGGCAAATATAAGCTTGTTTGTGTATGCAGGAGCACATAGGTCGGCTCTGTACACTTCAGGCCTCTTTAGAAAGTTGACTGTGCGTCTAATTGTGACAAGGATGTGATGATTATGCGAATGAAAAGATATGAACCTAATTACAAGGCTCTCTTCCTTTTGTGAGAGTGGGTTTGGGAATAAGCTTTGTGTTTGGAGGACAACAAGGTCCTCTGGGATGCAGCACTCACCCTTGTTGTGTTCTTATTCTGTAATCGGTTTGACAGCCTTTGTGTGTGTGTGTATGTGTGTTGTGAAAAGAAGACATTAAACATAGTCTATTTATCAGATGAAAACTTACAAAAGAGAAGTGTAAAGTTCTCAGAACGATAACAGTAAGGGTAATTTTAGAAAAACTTAAAAAACTATATATATATATATATATATATATATATATATATATATATATATATATATGTGTGTGTGTGTGTGTGTGTGTGTGTGTGTGTGTGTGTGTGTGTGTGAATAGGCCTTAAAGCAATTTTTTGTCCTGCCTGTTAACTCATTAAACAAGAATATATTAAAATGCGATAACAACACAGGAATGATATCTTTTTCCAGCTGAGGAAAGGTAAAAAATTATGAAAGCCAGTCAAAATCCATGTGATTTTAAATAGCTTGTATATATATTTTCCTTTTGATAAATTTAATTTAAAATGAATAAAAAAGGCAGTTCTTCTATGATGAGAATTAAAATGTAATTTCGATATTCTTTGCAGGGGAAATTGTACAAGTCCAAGTTGTCTGGGTCATTTAACTGTCCGTTATACAGGAAATGATCATAGGATCATAGGATCCCTCATAACTGTGAGTTAAAGTCAGTAATATTCTCAAAATATCAGATAATTGGAGCTTTTATGACAAGGTAAGGAAGGTTCAGGTTACCTCAAATATATATATAAAATATTAAAATATCATAAATTATACTTATCACTCGTGATACTTAAGTACTTTTTCCCTTGAAATACAACTGAAAGTGTGTATACATTCTTAATGTCTTATTGTATAATATAAAAAAAGGTTTATACATTTTCATTTTATGCATATGAGATATACTGTAGGTAAAATTTGCAACAAAAAAAAAAACAAATTCTTGATGGTTACAGCAATTGAAATTTTGCTGAAAATAGTATAAAGTATTTTAAACCATATGAAACAGAATATAAAGTGTACTTGGCACAGAATTTTAAAGGAATGTTTCATTTTCTTCATAATAGACACTCTTATATGCCATTGACCTGTATATTGATTTTGAGATAATTTTTGTCTGCCTTTGATGCTTGTCCTCAGAACCAAATTTTATCCTGGAACCTAGATTTTTCCTGTTCTCTTGCAGTAAAGCAGTCTTCAACAAAACAGTTCCTCATATCTGTAAGAAATATCATTATAGCCCTGTCATTTCCTCTGAAAGTCGTTAGCCTCTTCCTTGGCGCTGTTTCCTAATAGCTTCAATGTGAGAGATCTGAGGGAAGAGCCTTGGCAGGTCTCAGTCTGTACCTGGAGGATGTCAGCGGGTGATGGAGCCCTACCACGCGGCCTCTTCATTTGTTTAACTAATAAAAGAGCCTCTTGCTTCCCCTATAATTGCCCCCAAACATCAGCAGGCTGGGGTCCAGAGGGGTCGGTGGGTTTGAGGAGGATAAGCCACATTTGAGAGGTTTGTTAAGCATCTTGTACCCTTAGGAGACTGAGAGTGGACAGAGAGAGAATGAGAGTGAGCTGAAACAAAAAAAAAAAGGGAAGCCTGGCTAGACAGCATGCACTAAATATGCTTTTATTTGGTCAATGTTTTCCATTTAAAGGTAATTTTTAATTTGATTTTTGTTTTTTATTAAGAAATTGAAAAATTATATTCACAAATTCACACATTTAATTTATATATTATAATGTTTGTTTTATTTTAGCTCTATTTTATTAGTTTAAGAGTTTATTAGATTTTAATGTTTTTGTCTTGACTATGTATTATGTTCCTTTTTTTTTTTTGCTTAAAAAACATAAAGGAAAAATAACTATTATTCTTTCTTTTTATTTTGTACACCAGGCACTAGTATTTATTTAATTGTTTATTTGATGTGTGAAACTAAATTAAACTCAGAGCAAAGAAATATGGGCTAAAAACCCGAAGAGCACAAACAGTTTACCGGAATCACTGGAAGGCTTTTCATTGTCTGCAGAGCAACTTTTAATTTTCCAGCATGTGATCACCGTGGACACAGTTAACCAAGCGAGCACTTTTGCATTTGCATCTGGGAAAGAGGGAATTGAAAAAATAAGCAAATTAAATTGAGTCAGAGAGACTGAAGACAGGCAAACCTCATTGTCCTGTCCGTTAATCATTCACTCACCCCTCTGGCTTTAATAAATGGTTATAAAAGAGTATAAAAGAACAATTTGGCCGGCCCAGCTGTGAATAGCCAGCCCATCAGATACACAATAGTTGAGTGACGGCCACTGTGATTTACCGTGTGATCTCGGAAACACCCCCTTCTACCTCAGCCTTTTGTTTAACTCGTCCGGTGATGAGACTTTCTTCACTTGGCCAGATGGGCAAATCCATAATGCAGAAGAAGGGTTTAGGAGAGCCCCCCTCCTCCTTTCCCCCATCTCTTCATCTTTTTCTCAGCATACCCCATTCGAGCTTCACAAACTGGCCCATTACGGACCCGTGGGGGCTCCCTCTCGTCTAATTAAGCGCAGCTTTGCTAGCGCTCTGCACAATGGGTTAGCAACCCCACTGAAGCTCCAGCACCTGGGGATGCTACCTGTTACTCTACCCCTCCCGCCAGCCCGGCGGAGGGGACACAGCTGTTGGGGACGGGCCCCTGGCCAGAGCTGACTGGTGATGCATGGTGTTCCGATTACATTGTGCATACACTGTTTTTCTAACTGACCCGATGGGTGGTTTGATGTCTCTGTGTAAAGTGAACAATAGACAGACGTGGTCATCAACAATGTAGCTATGGATCTAATGCTGTCATAGTTATACACTCTCGGCATTTGGAATTGGGATTTATATAAGTAGAGGAATTTCTATGATGGTTTGCATGTGAACTTGTAACATAATTGTTTTATGGTGTTTCTCCAACTTTGGGCACTTTAATGTTCAAGGAGTTATTTAGTTAGTTTATTTATTTGCCTTCATATCTTTTTTGAGTTTTATTTTTGCTAATTTTTGTTACCAAATGTCTTTACTTTTCACTATACAAATCTATTGTTCACATAACAATAAAAAAGTAAAATATTAATTATAGGATCAATATTCTACATTGCACTGATTACAACAAATACTTAAATAAATAAATAAAATAAAACCATCTACATTTTTTCGTCTTTTTTTAATTAAAGAGGGGGTGAAATGCTAGTTTTCACTCAATATCCTGTTAATCTTGAGTACCTATAGAGTAGTACTGCATCCTTCATAACTCCAAAAAGTCTTTATTTTTATTATATTTATAAGAGAAAGATAGTCTGTACCGATTTTTTCCGGAAAAACACGAGCGCCTAGAGGCGTGGCGTGTGGGCGGAGCTAAAGAATCACGAGCGCCAGTAGGCTTTTGAGTTGGGAGCGTCTGGAAGCTGTGACACAGATCCAGAGGCTGAAATTTAACAAGAGCAGCATCAGCAAAGGCGTCTCTATGTGGTATGTACTGAAACTGTATATATTTGCTTAGCGGTTTTGGAAAATGACTAAGTTCCACTTTATGTCTTCTTTTTTTTTTTTTTTTTTTTTTTAAGCTGTACATGTGGAAAGTGCAGTTTGATGACATCGCATGTTGTTTACTTGATGTGCTTATGCGCTGATAGCTAAGTTAACAACACAGAGATATTTGAAGCAGTTTTCACTGCATGCGGTTCCAACACACGATCGTGACCCTTTTTCGTTGGGACTGCATTATCCTTAAGAAATAAACGATGTGCAAACCCGGCGTCAAACTGGGCCTTGTTTGTCAAACAAGCATCTTCGAAATGCAGGGAACAAACAAAAACACTTGCACAACTCCGTTGATGCTCTGTAAAAATAAACTCCATCCACTGGTCCCTTAATGCTGTTTCTCTTTTGGTAATCTGTGCAGGGTTGTCTTGCCCTGGCAACCAAAAACGCACTTCTTTTGTGACTTTTCGCGACGCTCTCGCTCTGATCAGGCTGTGCTCAGCCTCTCAGTGCTCTGTTCTACGGGAGCGCGCGCTCTTCCGGCAGAAGTGCCTTTAGGACCCATATAAGGAAATTCCGCTCCATCTAACGTCACACAGAGCCATACTCGAAAAAAACTTTCCAAAACTTGTGACAAACCGGAAGAGGTTTTTTGGAACAAAAATACTCCTTCAAACGTACAACTTAATTTTTGAAACTCTGTCCATGTTTAGCATGGGAATCCAACTCTTTAACAGTGTAAAAAACTTAGTATGCATGAAATAGCATTTCACCCCCCCTTTAATAAAATATGACATATTGTGTCCCTTATATTAAAGCATCATTTCCACATTTGCGAACCACCAGTTTTTTCGTGGAATCAGTATTTTGTCACTTAATTAACTCAACAAAACACTCACAAAAAGGAGATGAAAGTCAATCAAGTGATGAAAGAAAAATCAAGGAAACTTTTATTTTTTTATGTGAATATTTTTTTATGTCTACTGTCATGAAGCTGTTTTTGATTATACAAAAAGTGAAAATCTTATTTAATTGTGTATATTTATCATAGACTGTATAAAAACATGGATGTAGTGTTCGTGACATCACTCGTAATTTTCTGAAGAGCGTTTTTATTGTAGCTGAAAGTGGGCTGAGCGGGCTATCGCCATCTTGGCAGCGATAACCGTGCATCACTCCCGGATCATCAAAAACGGCCAAAAGGCAGGGGCTGGTTGGTGAAGCCACGCCCACCTAGCTCGACGGCAGTGTCAGCAGCAACAATCCACCTGTCATTCAAGTAGCCACGCCCTTAATTATGCAGAATTTTAAGGCTTAATATAATTTAAATGGATGAATAATAAAAAAAAATTCACTCCCCACACAGTTGTCATGAGGGCCAAAATTAGCTATGTAGACCAAAAAAAAAAATTCTTGACCAGCCTGTATACGTTTTTTTTTTTTTTTTTTTTTGCTGTAAATGGCATTTTAACATGGGGAGTTTGCGGGATTGAATCTCTTTTGCAGCCAGCCTCCAGTGGCCATTTGTTGAATTACGTTTTAAGTCACTTCCGTGTTGGCTTCACGAGAGAGAGTGGAAGGTTGCAGCTTGTTATTTATGCTACATATACAGCTAGCTATTACTGTAGCTCATTAGCCTTAGTAAGAAACAATGGAGTTAGACATTTTATTCAAAAATAGTTTTTAAATGTCCTTTCCATCACAAGATTTGTGATGTCATGGAAATGTTCTAGACTTTCAGAAAAGTGACAGAATTCTACTGTGTCGAATGTGTTTTCACTGTTTGACATTGTATGTAGACAAATTAACCCAATGAAAGTTTCCATGGTGTGTTTTAAGAGTTTATTTTCAAAAAGTGCCTATGGTTGAACAAACACCCTTCTATTTCAGTGAGATTGATGGACATGCATTTAAACTCTCTTTTAAAACAGATCTCATTTTATGCTGACTTTCCAGTTCTCTGAATGAAATTGATCATCACCGCAGACTTACAAACACAACAAACGAGATGGAATCTCTCACATGTGTGGAAGTGCTTTGTCAGGAATTGCTCAATGGCAACAGCCGTTCCATCGGCAAATTGCCTCGCAAATAAGTCGAAATTCTTCACAGAGATACTTGATCAGACTAACATTGATTTTCCACAAGGTTAATTCACCGAGGTCTGTCCTTGCAGAAAGGCATTTTTCCCGAAGCAAAGCCAATCACTGGACTCCTTTTCCCTTTTACTTTAGAGTAAAAACAAATAGTTCATCTTTCCTCAACAGTCAATACAGAGCCCTCTTCTGTCACACCAGCCTTGAATGAGATGAACTCTCCTCGGTTCGAACCGAGATCCACTGATTGTAAGAGATCAAGGGGCTTTGCTTTGCTAAGTACCTGTAAGGCTTTCAAAATTGTGAATGCTTAAACAGAATAACCCGCTCAATCCAGAGCTAGTTATTTGCTGATTTAAACTCTAATCTTCTGACACAGACATGAGCCAGACATGGTCTGTAGGTTTTTTGAATTAGCACCTCATTTTAGATGGGGGTGCTGCTCTATGCATATTTAAATGGGTGTTTAGCATTTTCACAAATGAGCTTTTATAGAAAAAAGAAGGGAATTAAAATAAAATGAGGGATTGAGGCATGAAAAATGAATGATAATGCAAATGTCTGAAAGGCATGAATTATGGGGGCGTGTTTTCCAAGCTAATATCCATGGGGTTACGGCTAATTGTGCCATTGTTGTGCGATTATGTTGAGTTTGCCTTACGTTTATGGAGAGTTAACTCTGTTGACTGAGGGACAGGGTTTGTTTGAGCTCTCTGCACCTTTGCCCTCTGTGTCCCCCAGACCACCTAGTGGCGAATAGTCCCTTGGTACCCCAACATATTGCTTCTGTCACCCCAAACTGACTCCTTACTTAACGTCCACAAAAGAGGAAATCAGGCTATGTTACTCTAGTTAGAGAAACTCTACTGTGATAATGTTTGTGGAGAAATGCAATATATAAGCAAAAAATATATATATTTTTGACTGTTTATGTTGTTTTTGATAAAACAAGGTCTATGTTTTCATGTTACGTAAGTTTTATCTCAGCATTTAATTAATACCAGCAGTTTTGGCACTAGAGAAAAAAATAAAGAGCATGCTGGTAAAATAAATCGTAAATATGTTGTTAAGGTGAGGTCACATTTAACATTCTTCAATGAATTTTCATCAGAGAAATCTACTAATTTTAACAGGAATCCACGTGATTGAGAATTTTACAAGAGGGTCAAAGAATGCCCTACTTTGGTATTCTATTAATAGTAGACTATTTTTTTTAATTTTTTGCTAAATTTCTATAACTTGAAATAGGTTCACTTTAATATTAATGCATTATATTTTCTGTAACTGATGTCTTAATTATTTTTGTATGTTTAATAAATCCCTTATGTCTGAAATTATGTGAACTCTTTAGAGAGCATTTTCTCAAAAGTTTTTATGACTGCAATCATTTAAATAATTATATCTCATCTATAGTTTGGATTAGAAACATGACTATTATATCACTAGAAATATTTGTATTCAGTGCACAAACAGCTCAGAATTATGAAGCAGGATACATATGTGCTTGTCAACACAACTGCATAATTTTGAAGGGTATTTAGAAGCAGAGAAACTGGGGAAGAACCTTTCCATGGTGAAGCATTCCCTCTCGAGAGACAATGAACGTTCTGCCCAAGCTGGACTGAGGAGGAAAGGACCAATTATATCTCTTGGCATATGGGCAGAGCAGCCTAATGATGAGGAAGACCAAATGCTTAGCCATCAAAGGTCAGAACCTGTTTGTGCCAGAGCCAAACGACGCCCAATTACAAAAAAGGATTTTACCCTGCTGGAGCTTTTGCATCCAGCTGTGGACCTGGTGGCTGCATCTGAATTCTGGGCTCCCCGAGATCACCAATCTGTCAGATTGTCCCACTGCACACAAAACCAGGGACAGCACGTCATCCAAACCTCATGACAGATCTGTAACATAAGCATCCCAGCAGAGAGCTATACCAGACCCGGGCACAGCTGCTTCAGACAGTTCTGGCACAGCTTGACACACTGGCGGTGATCTTTATTATCTTAGCCGGAGGTTTTTTGAGAGAATATGTCCCCAACGTCCACACCCCAGACCGACCAGACACATCTCTATATCTTTCACTATGTCCAGGATGGCATGTGTCAGCTTGCTGTGTGTGTGCACAAGCTCACATGTCAACATACCCACTGATTATTCTGCTCTTAAATCATGTGTAGAAACTTCTGTTTTGCCACATGAATTATTTTGTATCTTCCCATTTAGAAGAGAGATATATGCTGAATGTAATCTGAATGTAATGCAGATGTTCGCCACCTTGGTGAGGTAGTTGATCCGACTATTTTTGCATTTCAAATGGATGTTTACGTTCTTATTTGGGATGTCAGTTAAGAATGAAAATGTATGACTGTTGTTTGAGAAATAAATAATTTAGCGGACAGCTACATACATATTCAAACATTTTATTATGTTAGCCTTATGTTACACCTTAAAGCTGCAGTAGGTAACTTTTGTAAAAATATATTTGTTAAACCTGTCATTATGTCCTGACAGTAGAATATGAGACAGATAATCTGTGAAAAAATCAAGCTCCTCTGGCTCCTCCCAGTGGTCCTATTGCCATTTGCAGAAATACATCGCTCCCGTTAAGAAACAACCAATCAGAGCTGCGGTCCGTAACTTTGTTTGTGTTCAAAATGTAGAAAAATGTATATAATAAGCGAGTACACCATGAATCCATTTTCCAAACCGTGTTTTTAGCTTGTCCTGAATCACTAGGGTGCACCTATAATAAGTGTTTATATTCAGACTATTTTAGATTGCTTCAGGGAAACCGCAGCGGAGTAACCCAGTACCTTTGTGATTCTTCATAGACATAAACAGAGAGAAGTAGTTCCAGCTACAATGTTCTTCCGCAAGACACAAGCAGTTCTGTTTATTAACCGCTAGAGCGTAAAAAGTTACCGACTGCAGCTTTAAATTAGAGAAAATTATAGTAATGTTAATAGTAATATACTAGTCCACGTACTTGTTCTCTCAAATAGCTTCACAGCTTATACTGACTGAACACCCCGATATATACTGTATATATAGTTTAATTTGATAGTTTAATCTGATATCTTGTAATTATTTTAATTTAAATTGTTAGTTCAATTGGCAGCCCTAGTTCTTAGACTTTCAATTAAAACTATGACAATGAACAGCAGCAGCAGTAGAGGTCAATGGGATCAATCGGGAACACAAAAACACAAATGAAAATCTCAGGCAGCTGACATCACAAAGAACAAGTTTAATAGTATTTTAAGAAAACAAAGCCTGCAATTCCTTTCTGCTCTTCCGGCAGTGTAAGATTTTTATCAATTAGGTGCTGTTCCATGTGTCTTTTAATTGAGTCAGACTGACTGCTCTGGAGTCTTTGGAGAGAGTGGAAGAATCTGTGGTAATGAGTCTTCGATTGTGACGGTGTTGAGCAGGTAAAGGGAAAATGGTATTGTTGCCATCTTGAGCGCATTATCGATTTCTCTCACAGAGCTCTCTAGTCATGATGTGACTGTTAGGGGCCATTTCTAAAGGGTTGTATAGGATTCCTGATAGAGAGAGAGCAGAGCCTGGTAAATGGCATTAAATAAGGTTCTATTGTCTGCAGTGATGTGTTGGCTGCAATGATGAGCGAACCCTGTGTTAGTCTGGATGTTGCGTTCATTAATACATATTCTGAGGATAACCCAGACAATATTTTTTTCAGATATTGATGTTTTGGACCTTGAATTCTCTAGTATGTACTTTGCATTCCTATTTCTAAAGATATACACTAAATAGCCAAAAGTATGTGTGTCCACCTATTTGAATTCAGGTTAACTGGAACATGGCAGCTACTTTTTGTTATAGACAAGACTTTGCACCTATTTAGTGATAAATAGAGTTATAATACTTATTCTGTGAGGTGTCGGAATAGTTTTCACTCTGTAGTTTGAGTCTTTATAGAGTTCAGAAACTTTTAAAGTCATTTGCCTGTTACGTCATTTTTTCGGGTAGATTGGAGCAACAATTCACTTTTTATTGGAGTTCCTCTAAAATGTGGCACTGAAACATATATTAGTACCCTTGATAGAGAAATAACTCGCCATACTGGGGTCCACAGAGCACAAGATCTGATCATAACACGATCATTATGCTCTCCCGAACCAAAGCACTTTATTTCTGATGATTTTTTATTATTCATGTTTTATGCTCCATATAAATTGTTCAGCACTGTTTGCTGTTGAAATTATTAAAAGTGTCTGTTTTGAATCGTAAACGTAAGATTTCATTCATTTGTCATAAGTCAGGTTTGGTTGTTTGTTGAATGGCTGTGCACATCAGCAGCATGTTAATAGGATGAAACGTTAAGTGATGATCATGCAAGCTGCACATATCTTTTGACTTCACACAAAGCTTTAAAGTTTGACATTGCAAAAGAATGACTAATGTATTGGTTTCATGCTTCTCGGAGAATTAGGTTATGGATAGCTAGTCATTTCCATAGCAACCACATTCAGTGCATATCACATCTATTGACAAGCCGATGAGCTATTTGTGGTGCATTCAGAGGAAACTGCTGTGTAAGTGAATGGCTGTTTTCAGGATCAAAGTTCATTGAAGAGTGACATTCTTCTCATAGCATCTTTACATTTATTCCTATAGGAAAGAACTACAAATGAGATCTAATTTTCTCCCAGACAGCAATGAAATAAAAAAAAAGGGAAAACAAATAGACACTTTGCATTCAGGTTTTTTTTTTCTTAGAAAAAGATCTGAACAAGTAATCTTAGAGAAGTGTCAATTATGCTTCACACTGTGCATAAATTTAGCAAAAAGGCGTAATCCATTATCAGTTCAATATAAACTCAGTCATTTCTCATCAATGTCATTGTAGGTCACTTTGAATTAATGCTTCAAATATATATTATATACTTGTATGAACCACAATTGAGAATTGAGAAGCTTGATTCCCAATCTACTGTAGTTGTCTAATAAATCTGGCATTGTATATTAAAAAAATATTGTCTGCTCTTTGACATTGCTTTTGTTCTTTTTTTTTTTGTAATTTGCTTTGGATAAAAGAGTCTGCTTAGTGCATAAATGTAAATATTTTTATCCAGAGTATATGATTGCGAAAGTCATTCAGCACCATGAACTATATCAAAGTACCATGGTATTACCATCTGATACCCTCACTGTGCAGTACTAGAAGTCTATGAAATCCCCCTACTCTGTTAAGATTGGCCTTTGGCACAACTACCCCATGAATACAAAACATCACTGACAGAAACGGGGGCTGGGCTGAAAACTTCCTCTCCGAATGTGCTTGATGGGGGTGGTCATGCTAACTTTGTCCCGCGGATGCATCCCTTTGTCTCGTGATGAACAGGGGAAGGGCCGCACTAATGGGCAGCACACTGATCCTGTCGAGCTGTATCCATAGCACATGAGTCCAGTGAGACCGCATTCACAGACATACATGCATGCACACGCAACAATCCCAGCGCCCTCCTGCTGAGTGTTGTGTGGACATGCACAAAAGCTTTTTCTCACAGGAATGACACTGTTCAGTCCTGTGCATATGGTGATGGGCACAAGAAAACAGATGGAGGAAATAGATGTTCTTTTTTTCTGTGTCCTTTTTTTAAGTATGTGGATGAAACACCATTTGATTCTCAATCTGATGGTTGCTTACAAAGGAGGCATCTGCCGTTTTTAAAGATCAAGAAGACGGAAAAATGCAAACTGTACATATTTTTAACTGTAAAAGTGGACCTTGTCTGTGCATAAGTCAACACATGTTATGGTGGCTGTGAGGGCCTTCTGTTGTGTGTGGTTACATTATATATATAATGTTTATGCAACTTTTTTATTAATTTTATTTATTTGTATTTTATGCAACGTTTAATGGTTTTCTATACAGTATTGGTTTTTATATTTGTATTTATTTTATTTTAGATTTTAAGTGTGTATTTAAAATATTTTTTTTACATTTTTTTTTTTTAGTACTATATTATTATTAATAGCATTGTTTTTCAGTTTGTATTTTTGGAACTTTATTATTATGTTTTATTTTTCTAATTGTATTTTTGTTATTATGCAGTTTTTTATAATTGTGTATACAATACTAATACAACTACTATTACTAGGCATAATCATTGTCAATAAAAAATACATTATACATAGTATGGTTTATTTTATTTCATTTTTATTGGCAAAAAGCAGATATAAAACAGTGATTAAAATTGTTCTGTATTCTACCTAACAGATGAAATAACCTCTATCGTTTATAAAACTGCACACATTTTTCAACCGTTTTATAATTTTTTTTATTCCAAGTGTGAATTGCACAACAAGCTGCACCACTTTGGGTATCATTCATGAAATGTATGCTTTAGAAACAAGTATAATACTTGCAGTTAGAGGTTTGTTCAAATATCTAACCCTAAGTATTGAGCAAGCACTCGTCACAACAATTCGACTGAAGAAATTGCCACAGATTGGATTCATAAAGCTGGCAACGGAATAAAATAAACCGTTACCCAGCATAACACTTCAGAAAAAAAAATCCCCTTTTAGGATTTCCAACACACAGCTGAGCCCTCTGAGATTTCTCTAAAGTGGAATTTGTGGAAAAAGTCTATTACTATAGGAGCACATCACAGTGTGAGATCACAGTGGGCTGCTTGTTGTGGAAAGACAATGTAGCAGTAATTGACACGTCAGTTTTCGCCAGATTGCCAGACGGCTGGAGTTTCTGCTGCATCATGTTTGTTTGTTTGCATCTGTCTCTGCAGGAACACACTCACATGTGTGCATACAGATCCACTGGCTGGACAGTGTATCATCCTGTTTATGTTTGCCTCCAGGGATGATTATTAATCCAATAATTAAACATTTATTGCCAACAGCACCTGCTCTCCTTTCTTTCGGTGACCCTTGGGGACTCAATCACACCATCACGGGAAGCCAGAGGATAGGAAGAGGGGAGGGAGGGCTGAGGGAGGAGGGAGAGCGAGAATGAGAAAGCGATAGTAGGAGGGGTGGGGAAAAAGAGCAGCGATTCGGGAGGGTCATCAGACAGCCAGATTCTTTCACACCAGCGAGGTGTTATTGTGCAGAAGGACAAACGTGTGTGAAGTTATGTGACTCCAGAACAAAGGACAGAAGAGCAGGACGAATTTAACACGTTCCACAAGAGAAGAACAACAGAAGGATGAAAGAGGGGCGCCCCCCTTCATCCAGACATCCCTCCTGGAGCTGACAACTAATGAGAAAAGTTCTTCTTCTGCCTGAATGGACTTTTATTGTAATTTCCCTACAACATCTGATTGTTTCCAATAGGACTGGATTGAGGAAATGAGACTTTGAGTGAGGAACTCTAACATCTTCTTAGAACGAGAGGACTGTCAAACCCGTTACAGGAGAGACAGAAGAGCACATAAAAAGAAAGCAGAGATGCTGCGCTACCTGATAAAGACGCTTCTACAGATGAATCTGTTCACCGATACCATCCGGGATGCCACCAACGGAACCGATCTGTTCTTCAACATCTCCTCTATCCCATCATTCAACTCGTCTCTGCTGGACTGGGCTAACTTCACTGGTCTCAATGGTAAGGGCTATCTTTCTTCTTTTCGTTGTTTTAATGTAGAGTTAAAAGAGTCTAGTTATGATAATGGCAACACTTTACAATAAGGAGAACTGTAGTGGTAACCTGCAGTTATTATGTACAGAGATACTTCTACCTGATTTAAAGTAGTTTTGGTGATATAAATTCGTTTTTAGGTTGATTTAGCAATATTCATATTTTTGATATAAATACATTTATATTTATATGTATTCATGTACGTATTTATATGTGTGCCAAATTGTATTAATATATATTCAAACATTAAGCAATGTTGAAATAAATCTATTAAATGTTAAAATGTTTTAACGGACACCTGCCAAAATTAAATAAATGGTAGGAAAGTTTTGTTTATTAGTAGTTTTATGTTAAATAGAGCCTTATTGTAAATTTAAAAATAAGTTTTTATAAATATAAAATATAAATATTAAATATAACTTTCAGTCCGAGATTGATGTATTATGTATCACTGTGCATCTGAGATCTTACGTTTCAGATCTTACGTGTATCAGATGAGTAGCTTTTTTAATTACTGTAGGTATAAGAAACAGTTATCAAATTATATCATGTTTTATTTTAGAATGAATGTGCTTGCTAGTTTCTGAGATACTAGAATTGATCTTCCACTTTTGGAGTGAATTTGATTTCAATAGACCTACAGCATATTACACAAGAAAGTTATCAGGTAAGAATTTGGGCTTGAAATGAATGATTTGATTCATTGAATTTGTCTGAAGGTTTCATGGTCTTTAGTTTCTCAACCACAATCAGTCAAACATATTCAGTGTGGCTCAATATTGATGGGATGATTAACTTGTTGTTCTAATCAATTGACCATGGGTCCAGCTGAAGATCTGCACAGAATATTTAATAAGAAGAATATTGAATCCCTCAAATTGTTCTGACCAGCTGTGCCTTGACGATCTGATTTGAAAAGTCCTGTTGAAATGTAGTTATCCCTTATAGAAGCTTTATATACATGAATGATGTGGTGAATCTGTATGGGTGCATTTCCTCCTTTGTCACAGAGTGTGAGAGTGTCTTTAAGCAGTGTGTGTAATGGGAATCTCCCACTGTGGAGTTCTGTTCAGTGAAGGTAATGACAGAGAGCTGTGTGAGTATGTGTTAAGGTAATTAGGAGGAGCTTTGATGCCCGTTTAATGAGCTTTCACGATGCATGTGGCAGTGTTGAGATCAATAGCACATACTTCCTAAACACACGTCTCCATTCATTCTTATCACGCTTAGGTTATTTTCTCAATCTCTCAAACTCTCTTTCTGTGCTGAAGCTCAGCTGACAGACTGACTCACTCACTTACTGTCTTCTCACATGCTGTCTGTTCCATCAGCTCTCATTCTCATGCCTGTCTTTTGTTAAGAAAACCTTTCCTTTCCTTTCCTTTCCTTTCCTTTCCTTTCCTTTCCTTTCCTTTCCTTTCCTTTCCTTTCCTTTCCTTTCCTTTCCTTTCCTTTCCTTTCCTTCCTTGATTCATAAGTAATTCTTCTTTCTTTCTTTCTTTCATCCATCCATCCATCCATCCATCCCCCCTTCCTTCCTTTCTTTTCATCCATTCATCCATCCATCCATCATTTCTTTCCATCCATCCATCAATCCATCCATCCTTTCTTTCATCCATCCATCCATCCATCCATCCATCCTCCCTTCCTTCCTTTCTTTTCATCCATCCATCCATCCTTTCTTTCTTTCTTTCTTTCTTTCTTTCTTTCTTTCTTTCTTTCTTTCTTTCTTTCTTTCTTTCTTTCTTTCTTTCTTTCGTTCCATCCATCCATCCATCCATCATCCATCCTTCCTTCCTTTCTTTTCATTACCTTCATCTATCCATTCTTTCTTTCTCTCTCTCTTTCTTTCCATCCATCCATCCATCCATCATTATCCTTCCTTTAGTCACTCTGTTCCTTTTTTCCCCCTTCATTCTTTTATTTACTTCTTTTCATCATTCTTTCCTTCCTTCGACCATGTTTTCTTCCTTCATCTTCCCAGCTTTAATTTTTTTTTTCATTTCCACCCCTCTCACTTCCATGTTGTCTGTGTGTCTCTTTCACTCCTCTTCACATGCTGATGGTTAACTTTATGTGCTCTAGACTGCTTGCTCTGTGTCAGGTTACAGTTTCATTCACAGTTGCTATGTGGATGAGAGAGTTAGAAAGAGAGAGGAGTGACATCATTCCCATGAGATGGAGGTAAATTTGCTTTTGAAATGTACCTTTGAAAAGAAGCTTATCACAGCTTGTGTTATCTGATTTAGTGAGCAATGATAATACTGCTCCCTCTTTGTGTGTGTGTGTGTGAGAGGGAGTTTGGATGCTACATGATCAAAACCAATACGTCCCCTGTCCTTTTCCCCAAACACTGCCAACACTGCACTGATTGAAAGCACAAAACACACTTGAACACACTGCCCAGCTCTGGGCAGCACCTTCCCATCTGCTGACAGATATGAATTTGAATTTTGCATCATGCTGTGTCTGTTTGGCCTCCTGTGTTTTATGAGCTTATTGAGATCTTTCTGAATATGCTGTCATTGTGTAAATACATTTTGCACTAAATTCCCTAGCATTTTCAGTATTGATTTTGACTAGAATTTTTATAATTTTCCTAAAACTAATATAGTTCTTGATCTAATAGCTTCAGGAAATGCTTTGGGCTAATGTGCGAGTATCTAGGTACTTGTGTGTATGTGTGTGTGTGTGTATGTGATTATGAGTAAATCAAAAGATTAGACCTGATACTGCACTTCTGTCTTTGTATGTTTCCTGTCTGTGTTGATCACCAGTGAGTTTGTCCACTGCGTTCACCAATACGATGAGCTGATTTCTATGAAATGAGTACTGAGCCGGCTGCCGGCCCTCTCACCTAATCGAAGACAGGGAAAATCAATAGTGCCTGATAACTAATCCAGGAAGTAATGGTGAATTCAGAGATCCAGTGTCTATAGGACTCTTGTGATAATGCATAGCTGACCAATGTGTCTGCATCTGGATTTTTTTGCACAGAATGGTATGTTTTATGAATAAGGTGTTAAAAAGTTGTTGTATTTCCCTCACCTTATGAACCTTTCACTCCCTTTGTGCATGTCCATTCATTTTCTAGACATGTCTGAAAAAAAAACTGTTGTTATGTATTGTATGCAATAAAAAATGCTAAATAAACAATTGTTTTTAATGCAATTTTTCAAATGCATAATGCATCGCTAAACAGTGTGACTTTCTTTTTAGTTGAAGATGAAACAACTTCATTTATGTTTTCTGTTGCACCATTTCAATTGTCATATTTGGTGCTTTTGAATGCAAAAGTGTCCTTTGTGTTTTAGTCCCAGCTCTATCTGGAATGATAGTCCAGACCCTTTGATTCGGTTTGTGTAAAGTTTTCGGTTTTTCAGAATGGTAATTGACCCTTTTTCGTTGACAATCCAGCCTCTCATGACATCTTATTTCAGTGACTAATCTGACAATGAGCATAAATTCATGAATCTACAATGAACAGTGACAGCAATTGAGTTTTGCCATATGAGGAAGCGCATTGCACCTGAGGCCGTGGTTGCAAGGTTTCCAATGGATTCCTGTGCTTTCACATCAATGCAGCTTCCTATTGTGCTTTGAATGGGTCTGATATACACATTTTAATGAGGCCACTCGATTTCAATGTGTGTCAAAGGCAGTGACAGTCTGTCCTCTCACTTTATATATCTCTATTAGTTTGTTCGCAAACGTACTGTATATCTAAGGGAGTATAATTTAGCAGGTTTGATTCAGTCAGAGCCGAGTCAGCACTTCCATAATGCGCTTTTCTTTAGTATATATACATCATTTTGTATTTACACTTTATAAAGTCATTTCATGTAGCTGTGTCTACACGATGATGCAGCACAGAAGAGCTGTATTTTTCTTCATTTTCCTTTTCTATTTTTGCCAATTATTAATCCATATCACAGTAGGGGGCTGATCCCATGTTCTCTAATTGGCTGTGTTATTGTTGAGGGTAACGGGGCCGTGTTTTAATCCCGCTGTGATAATGTATGTGTTTCTGTGCTCAGAGAGGTCAAGTGGGCTCAGCCCGCTCTCATTTCACGGGTCTTTTAGTCCCTCCGGGCTTAAATAAGGCATCTTTAGGGCTACAAACCTCCTACATTTATCATGCCTTAGTGCTAGTTCTTCTTCATTCATGTCCAGATTTGCCAACATTCTGATGTGTGAATGAATAACTGGGATAAAAGAAGAGTCAAAAAATGCTTTTAGACAAATCCTTCAGAAATATATCAGTCACCATACAGTATATTCCACCATAAAACCAAAGTTATTATATTGTACAGTAAAACTACTACTCATTTGTCATGGCATGGTGCATGTCCATTTTTATTCATTAAAAAAAAGCAAGGTATTTGTATACAAATACTATCACTGTAGCAGTAGTTTTTACCAAATTCCATAGTTAGTGCAGTAAAACTATGCCAGATTGATATTCTCACAAAAAAAAAATTGCCACTAGATGAAATAAGAAAATGAAAACAACAACAACAACAACAACATGGTGCATTTTTGTAAAGGAGGTTTATGTATAAATATGTTTTGAAGTTGTTAATCCAATTTTTCATTCACATTAGTAAATTGTTAACAAATCAACAGGAACCAATTTACCGTTGTAAATTATGAAAGGGAATGACCCAGTTACAGTACTTACTCACATGTGCTAGACCCTTGTGCGAATAACAGGAATGTTCTGGATTCATAACAGTTATAAATTCCTACAGTGTTTGTTCATTAAAAGATGTTGGTGTTGAGTTTTGCATAGAACTGCCAGAGTAAAAGCAAACAAGTGGTTCATATCTACACAATCACGTTTATCCAATGCAATTGTAGAAAGATGGTTTCTAGTACACATAGAGAACATGTTTTTGTTAGTTTTAGCACTTATTTCCAGAAAGTTTTTCGCTGCGACAGGTCCATTGAACTACAGTTTATCAGCGAAATAAATCTTAACACCTCCCTCCTCAACTGTAAAAAATGCAATATAAATGGAACAGCATGGACACACATCCAGCTATGTTTATTCATAATACAACCTGGAATGCAAATCAGCCCCACATCTGTGCCCATTCCAAAGGCTTCCACCATCATTAACACACTAATCATATGAGCTGAGACACACACACACACACACACACACACACACATTTTTAATGTGACAGAGGTTAATTCCTCAACCACCCGTGATTAAATCTGACATTTTCACTGCAGCCTGAGACAGTTCAGTTGGTCAAGCTTTAGATCAGCAAAGGAAGATAAGATATTATCAGATAAAGAGACCTATCTATCTATCTATCTATCTATCTATCTATCTATCTATCTATCTATCTATCTATCTATCTATCTATCTATCTATCTATCTATCTATCTATCTATCTATCTATCTATCTATCTATCTTCTGTGGACATAATTGTATTCATAACACACCACTTCTTTTCTCCTTCCACCTAATCTATATGTCTCTCCATCTGTCTCTCCCTTTCACATTATTTCAAGCGATTTCTCTCCCCTACATCAGTCCTTCAGAGCGTCAGGCTATGAATAATATTGTGAGGAGCAGTGTGTCATGTAGTAGCAAATGACTGTCGTTTCTGCTCCTGGGCGGACAGATGAGCTCCCTCAAGCTTACGTAATCAGACACAAACTTATTCACTCTATACCCTCCACAACTCCTCCCTGTCGTTGACAAGCTAATCCGGGGTTTTTATTGCCCCTGTGGCTCCGGATGATATGCAGAGTTATGTACATATCAAAACGTGCATGGAAATCAGTCACCGACTCCATCTGCATGTGTGAAGGTGACTAGCGCAGGGAAGGCGGGTTCTCCAAAGACCTGGCAACCCAGCACATGCATATGTAAATGACTTCAAAATGACCCTTCTCAACTTCAGCAGTATGATTATAAGAAGGGTATTGCAGATATGTACTTGAAGAAGGAAATAGATGTAGATAACCATATTTAATTAAGCACCCCCATGTTTAATATACGTGCCATATGATTTAAATTTAATTAATGCACTCCATAATTAATAACTAAAAGTAGTGGAATTGGATTTAATTTAATTAATACTTATAATGTGTGTTTGTGTGGTTCTTTATGTGTGTATAAATGCAAAATTACACACCTCAGGCATGATTGATGACAACCATCCTATACTGTCTTATAAATATTAACCTGTCAATCAACCTAGCAGTGTAGCAATGAATATTTCTGTCTATCTTTGATTATATTATACACTTTATGCTGATACCATTACATCACCTTAAATGAAAATCCCTCAAAATGTATTAGATATTTCAATTACAGCACTGTATATTGAATCAATTTATTTGTGGCAGAGTAGTTCAGCTGGGAGCCGAAATGAACGTGGTGTCATTCCTTTGGGGGAAAATCAAGTAGGCGTGAAGTCAATGAAAGTGTGGGGTTCACTGGATGACGGAGGGGTCAGGGAGAGGGGTCATGACCCCAAACCCTCCTTCTCATCGTTACATGGAACTGAGTTCATTTATTTCTCTCTGTCTGACACATGTCAATGACAGAAGTCTATTCTGCCTGCAGCTGAGCGGTCCAGTCCTTAACCCTACACATCTGCCCCTCTGTTTCTTATGCAGATGAGGATGATTCCTCTAGCCATTATGGAGAGCTTTGTGTGCATACACACAGATGTGCATAAGTTCACTCATGCAGGCACACTTACATTTGCATACATTCATGAACATTAAAATCACATGCATTTATGCGTGATAAAACTATTGTTTACAGAGCTAAATGGGTGGACATATAGAATGAGATGCATTTGCATGAACATTTCCAGTGGGCTAGTTTTTACATTTACATTACATTTCTGCATTTAGCAGACACTTTTATCCAAAGCGACTTACATTACATTCAGGCTATACGATTTTATTTTATTTTTACTAGTATGTGTGTTCTTTTTCCACTGTCTGTGCTACAGCAGACCGTACGGACAATAATCATCATGAATATTCATGCATGCACACTGATTTGCACAAGCGGTTTAACAAATTAGATGTTCTTTTTGGAAGATTAGTAGAAATAATTTGACTGTGATGAGTAAATGGCTTGTCAGATTAATGAAAGCATTGAATATTAATCTCATAACTTGTCTGAAGTTTTTTGATATATATATATTAACTTGTATCGCTAAGAGCCCACTGATTAGAGAGAGCAGACAGGATGGATGAATCTCTCTCAGTCTGTTGAGAGCCGATGCCTGCAGTGAACCTCGTCCAAGCCAATCAATGTGTATTTCACACTTAAACAATAATTAAGTTGTTAGAGGGCAGCAGTGTCAGTCCTGCTTGGGTGCTTGCACACACACACACACACACACACGCACACACACACACACACACACACACACACACACACACACACACACACACACACACACACACACACACGCGCGCACACACACACACACACACACACACACACACGCACACACACTGTATATTGTGTACACTGAAAAAAGTCTAACATTGCTGTTATTCGTTTAATGTGTATTTTGTCGTTGAAATAGCTTAAAATTATTGTGTTTTTCATTTAAACTAAACGTTTTAGTTTATATTTATGGTTGAATCCATTTTTTTTACATGGATACAATATGATTTGCAGCGGGACATTAAACTGAATTTATTCATTTGATCAAAGCAATTTTATTAAATTAAGCATGGTTTGCACATGCGCATTGCTGAGTTGGAGTTCCGCTCTCTGACCACCTGACCTGTTTATTTAAAGAATTAAAAAAAAAAACGTCCGTTACAGTTGAACTGTGTGTTAAGCGGCGGCCGCAGTAACTTACACTTCAACAGACCCCTCCAGGCTGGCTGAGAGACACAGAAGAACTACGAGCAACCCTGAAGAAGGTAAAATAATCAACTTTGTATACCCTTAATGTTTATTATTTTTTTCAATTAACGTTGGCCTTGACTCGTAATTTCAGCATTCACGCTCGATAGTATGTAATTATCACTAGGATATCACTATTATTTCTAAATGCATAATTATGCTAGACATTTTTTTTCCGCTCAATTTCTGACACTTGAAATGCAGTAGTAAATCCCCAGGTTCAAGCTTCAAACTTCATGGATGCAAACAGCGCGCTTTTCGACACCTCCCGCTTTTTTCGCGTCAGTCTGCATGACTTGTGTGAATCGTGCAGTTCTGAGAGGTTCTGATTATAATTTCACAAAGTCATCTGAAGTCATTCCATAGCTTAATCTGAGGGTCAGAATTATATTTAGATCATTAAATTACAGTTTACGGAAACTCGTCTTCCCTCTCCCTGCGGCTGTCAATCATTCTCCATTTTAAATTCAAACCGCGCGCCTCGTCCGTTACAGCAGGATCGAGCAGGATACACGGTAAAACTCTCTCCAATATGATATATTCACATTATGATGCTTGATCTGTAGATAAAGGGCCGTGGATTTGCATAAAATGATTATTTTGTTGGAGTTTTTTGCTGTTTTTAAACGACTCGCCACGGTGTGTCTGTTAGATCACACATTGCAAGAACTATGAATTGGCATCAAACCAACAATAAATGGAATTTAAAACCGTGAATAAACAAATGATCGATAAACTGTTGGACAGATATACACGAGGATTTGTGCGCTTGACATTTCTTAGCTTTTTGCCGTGAACGAATCGTTCGATTTAACCGGTTCTTCTTAGTGAACCGTTTGAACTAGTTCACCAAATCGAACTGAATCGTTTGAAACGATTCACGTCTCCAATAAGCATTAATCCACAAATGACTTAAGATGTTAACTTTTTTAATGTGGCTGACACTCCCTCTGAGTTCAAACAAACCAATATCCCGGAGTAATTCATGTACTCAAACAGTACACTGACTGAACTGCTGTGAAGAGAGAACTGAAGATGAACGCCGAGCCAGATTACAAACAAACACGCCCACTGCTGGAGCGGTTCTCTTTCTCGAGTCAAGAACCAGTTGCATCAGTTTTCCGATCAGCAGTACGTACACTGAACCGAGAATCGTTTCTGTCGGACACGTCCGATTTGATAACCGATGAGCTGATGATACTGCGCATGCATGATTCAGCGTGAAGCAGACTGACACACAGAGCGTCTGAACTGAACTGGTTCTTTTGTTATTGATTCTGACCTGGCGAAACGTAAGTTTATTTCATAACAAATACATTGCAATAAATTATGTATAGTAAGTGGATTACGATTTCTGCCCTTATGACATCTAATTTATTTACTTTATATCTTCAAGACTTAAATCCTCATGCACATTATTGCTGTTACTTTATTCCGTGTGTTGTTGCAAAACTTAATTGTAAACTTTCCATGATTATGAGGTTTTTAACTGACTAAAGTTATGATTAAGGACTTTTGATATTTGATAGACTTCTCTAATGACGTCAAAACGTTGAGCATAAAAGAACAGATGGACTGTTTTTTTTTTTTTTTTGACTTGGGTCTCTGCAGAGCAAAAGTGGGCGTTTATCACCTTGTGAGTGTTTTCAAACTGCTGGGTGTTTCTAAATCATGCAATTAAAATGATCACCCTTACCCAACCCCAGCCCTAAACCTAACATCACTATGACATTAGCCAATCAGGTATCATGGTGTAAAAACACCCTGATTTGGTAACTCCCATTACATTCCTGCACAGACCTATGCTGTTTTTTTTTTCAACCGGTTTATTGAATCAAACTGCCCAAAATACTTTTTGACTACATTTTACATGTGTTTGCATCCCTGAAACTCTGAAACTTGATTAATGGTAATGGTTACTTATGCTATCAATAGCTAAAGGTCCTATGTGATCTTTTATTTACACTCCTAATTATCTTGTGTTCAGTATTTATCAGCCATAATATTACAAGGCACAGCTATTTGTATCTGGTAATGTTAGTTTGCTACACTATTAACAGCATTTACATGTGGTAGAAATTCACCAAAATGTTAGCCAGCTTTCCTAAAATCATAAAATAAAGTATATATCTATTAATGTTAAATGTTGGGTATTCTTAATTTGTGTATGATGTTAGTAGTTAACACACTTTGATGGCTGAAACTTAAATCATGTTTTCTCTTTCAGCTTCAGGGAAGCAGCCACCAATCAGCTGTTCCTGCTGTGCAAATTATTTGGAATCTCCTGCCAGTGATCATTGCTTGTGGTAAGTTCTATTTCCAATGTCATGAGGACGTTCGTGATAATTAGGCATCGTAAAGTGTAAAATTTTCTCTCATCTGGGAAGTTGTCTACCAGATCTACTAAGTAAAACTAGATCATCACTTTTAATTTAGTCACATCCCTTGTAATGAACATTTGATTATTTTGATTTGCTAATCAAATGTTTTGTTTTGAAAGTTTAGATTGTATAAGAGCTTGGCACATTATAATCTAACATGAAATCGGGAGATTTTTCTGAAATTATAACATATTTTCTTTCTTTTTTTTGTGCAGGATAATGAGGTTGAAGAACTGGAGCGGACAACCATGGCGATCTTTATCACTGGGAAAGAGGATCCTCTCCATCCACCTAAAGACATTAAAATTGTTGTCGAAGGAAAAGAGGTCCTGAACGAGTTGCCATCGGTTGCTGGGCTCATATATACACTAAACCTAAAATATCCAAAAAGGCTACAGTTCACCTTTGAATTTGTGCAAAAGGTCCTGATGGAGCTTGATGGAATAAAGATGACCCCAAAAGTCACTAGACTGACCACCCAGCTGTACAGGGATTAATTGTATAATTGCATAATTGTTACATTTTATTGTGTTTTTACAGCCAAGACTTTAGATCCTTTTAATAAAAAGGTTGTACTAAAAAGGCTGCATTTTCACTGCAGCATTTACAAATGTGGCTGCCCAAGTTCGATGGCTACCAGGTACAAAGGTTGAATAAGGCCAAGTCTTATGAACAACTGAAGAGACTGATTGCAGTGTTTCAAGTATTTCTGCTGTCAGTCTTCATACATTTGAAGCAAATGTTCAATGTTGTGAGTTTATTGAACAATAAATGTGTTCTAAAGGAAAAGTGTTCTGAGTAGTCATTGATTAAAATTTATTGAAATCATTAATTAAATAAAATAATTAATTTAATCGGACCTATAAAAATTAGTTTGTTCCAAACTAAAATAATTAATTTAATTTAACATATACATATAAGTTTAGTTGGTTTGTTCTAATTTAAAAAAATTAGTTTGTTCCAACCTAAAATAATTAGATTGATCAACCTTTAAAAAGTGGTTTGCATGGATTTAAAATTTTCAAGTTAAACTAAATTAAATTATTTACATTGAGTCAATGTCAAATGTTTCGTGTGATTGATTACTTCAATTTTTTTAAGTTGATACAAGGTTTTTATTTTTTCAGTGTAATAATGTGTGAAAGGCTGTGCTGTGCCATTCATTGTAACATGTCTCTATTAAATCTGACTCATTATCACTCTAAGGACTACTGCAGATCTGAGATAACAGCAAGTGTAAACAACAACAGTAACCTAATCTTCACCTGCTGTGCTGCTGAAGAATTACACTTTGAGCTGTGTCACAGAGTGACAGATTAGAGTCCATGATTGAGAAATTAAATTTAGAGGATGCTGTTACGATAGTATACATTGATGGTGATGCATACTCTTAATTTTTAAAACCCTCAGCCATAAATCAAAGCAAATGACATTACAGACGTCTGCTTGTGTGTCTGAAACATCATTTAATATAATGCACAAGTTTTCAATTATAATAACAGAAATGTGTATTGAAATGTATGTTGTTTGCCACTAGTTTGCAGCTGATCTGTGGTTTCAAATTAATACATTCTGAAATAATAATAATACAGAGAAGCTTCCAAAAACTAGTGACAGGTTAACATGATATATTTGACTGTGGTGCACATTTTTTTTTCTTACTGTTTCGGTGGATTTGTTGTTGTGTTTGCTACAGGAACCCTCGCAATCACTATTGCTCATACTTAAACTTAACCCTTAACCCTAAGTATTAAACTTTGCTCTTACTTGCACTGTTTACACTGTTAACATCCCAGAACCCCATGGCAACCATCTAGCAATGCCCTAGTATCCACCTACTGTAGGAATGTCCTTACCACCACTGAAGTCTACCTTGCATTTTTTTTTGAAAATGAAAAAATGTATCTTTCCGTTATGAAATATGGAAGCTTGTTTCTGCCACTGAATTAAAAATAAAAATGTTAATTCTGAATTTTTTCTTGCAATAGCAAGTTTACATCTCGCGATTCTGAATGATTTTTTTCTCAGAATTGAGAGAAATAAACTCACTAAATTCTTAGGAATAAAATCAGAGCTATAAACTCACAATTGTGAGAAAAAAAGAAGAAAGTCAGCATTGAGAGATATAAACTCACAATTGCAAGAAAGTCTTAATTGTGTGATTTTAAAAGGTAACAATTACCTTTTTATTTTTGTATTCAGCGGCAGAAACAGGCTTATATAATGAAATGTATTTAATCTGTAATTTAAGGTGATATTTTGACTATAATGGACTGTAGTTGATTGTTTAAAGAAAGGCTGTGTTCACCTGAGGAAGATAACACTGCTGGCGGAACGCTTGATTAGTATTCAGTCTCTGTGATACTGCAGAGAACCTTTAAGATCCTCAGCGTGGAGGATTGTGGGAAAACCTTTAGCTTTACAGTATCCTCACATTGCTGTAAACCCTGACAGGGCTAGAGAGAGAGAGAGAGAGAGAGAGAGAGAGAGAGAGAATAGTACACTTCACTCAAAATGCTGGAGTGCAAATCAGGTACAGGGCAGAGGGAGCTTGAGTACCTGATTCAGAAAAGAATCTATTCATCTCAAAGCGACCAGATCCACAAACCAACAATTCAAGAGGAAAGTGCAAATAAAGTCTTCGAGTGGGTGAGAAAGAGAGGGCGGTGGCGTCAGAACGGGCAGAAGCCGGCAGAGATGCCCTCTGTGTCCCAGCATCTGATTGAAATTTAATAAGTGTATTACGATTGGCAGCTACACTCTCGGGCTGCCCTGGACATTAGCATAAAGCTATTTATTAGTCTGATTTCCCTGGCTGAGAGCGACCCCGCTCTGAATCGCACAGGGAGCACACGTTGCTATAGCAGCGGCAGAGCGGAGTGGCCAAGTGTTTGGAGAGGAACGTGCGAGAGAATCTCGACTAGTCATTTCGCCAGAAGACGCCGAAAGTAGGGTGGGAGGGATTGAAACAAGAAGGCAGGGAGGATTAAATGAAAGTTGGATTCGGGGAAAAGGTCGGATCAAACGTACTTCAGCTGCATCACCTCTGGGAGAGCTTCGATAGCTCACCTGTAAAGGCCTGGGATATTGTGTTCTAGAGCGGTTTTGAGACGCGTACAGCATACACATTTAGTTATCACTCTTAAAAAGATTCAAGAAGGTTTGATCCCATTTTTAATCTTTAAAAACCATCTACAGTGTGTCAGCTTCACTTTACCTCTCTTAAATTTACTCAACCTAATGTCACTGTTTTCCATAAAATGAAAGTAAATGGTAAGTGGAGCTGTCAAGATATAAAATAAAATAAAATAAAGATGAGATAATTGATATATATATATATATAGAGAGAGAGAGAGAGAGAGAGAGAGAGAGAGATTATGAGTGTTGTTCCATGATTATTTACCTTTAGCTGTTTCTTGGAGGTTTCAGTGGTTTCTGCAGATCAGGTAGAGGTCACAAGATTGTTCCACAACAAAATAACAAAAAAATGAGGTTCTGGGAAAGCCGCTTGTACTACGTTGGTGGCGCTCACTCACTGTTTGTAGAAGACAACACTTGATGGCACCAGAGCTCATTTATTGAAGGAGAGCATTAGCAGGACATTTGTATAATGAGGAAAACAGTCTTATAAATGTTCTTATAATTTATGTATGACCATTGAACAATATTCTTAAAACACTGTACAACTTGAAGTTTACCAGAACTTTCAGAAATATTTTCACTGTATTTAACTTAATAGGAATGTTAGGACTGTTTTGTAAAGATGTGTCTACAAAGAAATTAAAGAACATTCATAAAACGATGTTTATTTGTTCATGCTCGTACATGGAGCAGAAGTGGGTTTCTATGGTCCTGGATATCGCGACAGGTTAGGATTTTTTTATGAAGAATTATTTCAGGGGAATAATCTCTAATTCTTTCATTGTCCTGCACCTTTGAGAGTCCACATTAGCCTCCTGCTGTGGCCAATTACAGTGCTAATATCGGACATGAAGGATTCAACCCCAGCAGTCCACTGCATGGAAGACGGTTTTGCAGGTGTGTGTGTGTGTGTGTGAGATTGCAGAGAGGAGTGTGTCGCCACTGAGTACTGTGTGAACCAAAGTGCCTCTCCTCTCCTCTCCCCATGTGTAGATAGAGGGATAAGATCTGGTCTGATTCCCTCACACGTCTGTAATGAGATTTGATGGCTCAAAGCTCATCATTATTCCACTCTTAAAGTGTATTAGGTGAACTCATTCTCTCTCTGTCTGTTCATCCCTCTCTAGCTCTCTTTTTGTTCTTCAGGTCATTTTTAGTCACATTTAATTTAATGCGATTATCGTCCAGCGCAACACAGCAAAATGTGTATAATGAAATAAGTTGAGAAACTATCAGCGGAATTGAATACAATGCCATTTTTGCTGTTTAAAGCACTACTTCTTCACTTACAAGTACTTTACGAACGATCCAGAAAGTTCTAGTGTACAAAAATATGTGACTTAAATGCTAAAGGTGCGCTCACAGTTACAGTTGCTTGGCGAAATTTCCCATGCAGATCTCACTTGGTTTGAAAGCCACTTCTGTGAGCAGTGCTTCATGCATCACTACACTTTTCACAATGAATCTTTTTTTTAACCCTCAAAATGTTAACGTGACCGCATCTTAACTCCTGAATGCATTTGAAAAGAAATGTCGCGTTTTCTACAGTATATCATCTATCATATCATGTTTTTTGAGATATTTAGATTCACAGATTGAATCTAAAGGGATTCAGTGAGGTGCAAAATGAGATTTTCAGACATTGATGGATAGTGGGTAGTCAGGTATTTAGCATAACTAGCAAATATAATATTGAATACTGAATATTTACAAAGGCACTTAGCTACTTGATAACTGAATCTGGCCCATTAAATGGACTTCATTAATAAACAGCTTATGCATAGGCACTCCTTAAAAAATGTAAACTGTTTGGTTGTGTGATAAACAGTATAATTGGGTTCTGTAGCTTTAGTTTTAACCACTTGTCCAAATGGTATATTATTATTGACTTAAAACACAGATTAAAAGAGATTTGCGACCTGGCAAATTAAACTACAGGACCTTTCATTTGTAACAGGAGCAGGCCCTGAGGTGGACTCATTGCCCTTTGATTATGAGAAGGGGTTTGCGGCTTAGTTCAGTTTGGAAGCGGGGAGATCACAGTGGCCGTTGAAGTCGACTAGCTTCAGTGTGCCTAACTTAACTCATAAAACTGACTTCTACATCTAAGACACATCAACACTCAACCCAGTAGGACGTCTGCAGTGTTAAGCCCACCCTGACAGACGGTTTTTGAGCACAGGTTGCATTTGGATTCAGACTTGCTGTGGGGAGACACTGTCTTTATAAAAGGTCAGCATCTATTGATTTGAGTAAATAACTCATGATGGCGTGATCGCACCAAACATACAGCACATAACCTCAGCAAATGACAGTTCAGTAAATTCAGCCACTCAAAATAAAGGTGCTGTTGTCTTGATCTATTTGGGAACACAGTGGGAAACATATTAAGTGGTCACTACTGATAATAAAAATAGAAAGAAATGTGATCTCATTCAGGAAAAACATGGCCAAAATTACATCAAGAAAACCCATTTGATGTTTGTGAGCTATGGTGCACAGGTCAGTTCACTTAGTTTTGTTGTGGTCATGACATAATAACTCGTGGGAACGTGATAATATATCGTGGCCACAAGATATTAATTTGTGGGAACATCATAATATTTTTTGGGAACATGATATTATTATGTGGCCACGAGATCATTTTGTCGAGGTAACGATATGCTTAATTCCTCAACGAAACTCTATAGTATTTATAATTATTGTCTATTAATAAGCTGAAAAAAAAAAATGTGTTAAATTTAAACTGCATTCCAGCTAAAATTCCAGTCAGCATAATCAAAGCTTTATTGGCATGTCGGCTATTATTTACAAAAGTATTCAGAACCTTAAGTAAAGAGATCTAAAAGAAAGGGAAAAAAATATATGAATGAATTAATATTCATGAGCAAAGCCTTTGAACTGCCCCCTCCGCATTTTAAAACAAAGTTACGCCCATGTTTCTGACATTTAGAGGATGAAATTTAGTCGAGTTGCACAGTGTGCTGTATCACCGATTTTAAATATAAATATTTACTTGATGCTATGAGACTGACATGCACGCTATAGGATAAGGTAAACCGGGCAATTAACATTCCATCATTTTAAATGTATTCAGGGATTGCAGTGGATTTCATGCATATTCCTTTTGTGTATAAAGTATGAGACAATCTGCGGAGACAGCTTTGGAAAAGCTGAGGAGACGGCTTTTGTGAAAGCTCCAATTCTCGATGCGCATTTGGGGTTTAGAGTTAATATTAAACATTAAGTTACTGTTTAATTTAACATATGATTTAGTCATGAATTAGCGTCAGCATTACAGACTCCCAGTAATATGATATATCCCACCGTGTAACAGACAGGTAGACTGCAGACATGGATTCTCAGGGGTGCTTCAATAAATTCACTCTTATAATTACATGAGGGGGCTCACAGCGACTTCTGAATGTTATTCTTTAAAAAGATAAGGGGTCTCTGAATTCCTAACTACAGTCCTCCTCCCCTTCATGCTGAAGCATTTAACACAAATTACAGAGAAACAGGAGAGATAGAATGATGTACTCATCTCTCTCTTTGAGATTCAGCCACCACACCATCACTTTGCATTTAAAAGACCCAAAACTACAGCTCTGCGCATGAAAGAAAATGTCAGGGTCAGAGTTCGCCTCAGATAAAGCATCAAATCGGCCAGTGGCTGTATCATATTTCGGGGAACTTGTTGCCTAGTCCCGCTGTGGCACAGGAAGTATTATTGTAGCTTCATAAAATTATGGTTGAACTACTGATGTCACATGGACTCTTTACTGATGTCCTTTATATATTTCTGGATCTTGATCATGGTAGTGCCCTTGCTGTCTATAGGAGGGTCAAAGATCTCTCAGAATGCATCAAAAATATCTTAACTTGTGTTCCGAAGATGAACGGTCTTACTGGATTGGAACGACTTGAGGGTGAGTAATTAATGACAGAATTTTTATTTTTGGGTGAACTATCCCTTTAACTTTATTAGTGAGAGAGAGAGAGAGAGAGAGAGAGAGAGAGAGAGAGAGAGAGAGAGAGAGAGAGAGATAAAGCATTTGTGCTGAATTGACCATTGAGAAGATGTCGCCCTCTTGTGGCCAAGTTGCAAAAATATCTGATGTGAGTGAAGAGTTTGAGTCCTTGTTGTACCTGAAGATGTGCACATGAGGGCGCAGGGAGACAAATCTCTAACGTGAGCATTATAATGCATTTAAACGGACAGGGCAAGGCATTCTTTAAAATGTTGAATGGTTCATTTTAAAGTTAATATGCAAATATAATTAAATCGAATTGTAATTATTAAAAAGAAAAGGAAAAGTATAATTATGAAAATGCACCAAATAAATAGCTGATACACCAGTTAATAACAAAATTTTGCCTTTAAATGCTGTTCATTTTCACTGCTGCTCATAGAAGATATCCGTGCACAATATATTCCTCTTTATGCAGACAGATGCTCAGAGGAATTCCCTAGAGAATAATTAATTTCACATTCAGCCTTCATTAGGCTGCTTCCGACACAATGCCCTGAAGAACCATTAAAGAGGGAAAAAGCAATTTGCCCACATGGCCATCAGATGGCAACAGATTCACATCGCTAGCAGCATGTCTGGGACAATGTCATGCCAATTTCTTTATTCCATTTTTCTTTTACTTTGTGGAAGTTTAACCTATTCATACCCACTATCCATTTCGGTGAACCAGCTTTTTAATTCTTTTTTTATTTTTATTTGCTGCAACCAAATAAGCAAACGATTATATATATATCTTTATTAATCTAATATTTGATAGCTGCTAGAAAAAAATCACTTATAATAAACACCACAAAGGTTATGACCCAGTGACTTGAGGAAATACAAAAATCACTTAAAGTATGAATTACTATCAGTGATACAATTCACACATTATGAATTTTAGTTTTATTTGATAATTATTTATGGCTGCCTTTAGGGTAGAGTTAAATCTACTAAATATGCAGTGTATACATGTTAAACCCCCAAAACATTTTGTAGTAATGAATGGGAGGTTGTCTTCATCACTCAAGTGTGTTTAATACAGCTGACCAGTAGAGTGCAGCACATCTTTGTCTGTGTTTTTAATAATGAGTCATAATTAGGAACATCTTCCCAAATCTTTTCATCAATATACTATAAACATAAATAATGATTCTTGAAAGAGTTTTATTGTTTTCTATCTGTCAGTTACAAGGACACTAATGTATTTAATTTAAACAAACATGCATTAAACATGCCAATGCATTAATTAATAAGTTAATAATGTGTGTATCATTGATAGTAATTTGTAAATTATTTGATTAGGTATTTCCTTTGTATTTACTATACTAAGTGGCTAAATCATGAGTGATTGTTTTATTTGCCAGAATGTTTTAGGCAGTTACTCATCAAACTGAGATCAGTCATCATTTCCATGTTCATCCAGTTTACTTAAAGTCTACTTTTAGAGGTCCAATTTGGGCTTTGATGCTCGGCTTAGTTTGCCAATCAAAACAGAATTCTCAGTCAAAAAAGGGGTGCACAGAGAGGACAGTTAAATCAATCAATAAGATTTTTAATCTCTTCATAAGATCATACAGACCTCTTTAACCCCACAGAATAAAGTCCTACTGCAACCAATACATTTAAAGATCTGCCATGCACAGTATATCTGAAAGAGCTCCGGTCCTTTTTACTTAGACTGAATAGTACTTTTTAAGAGGAATAGAGCTTGGAGTTAGATTTTTGTCCTTGGGTTTAGCACAAAACCTGTCGAAATACAATTCTTATAATGGCCACTAACTTAAGCTCTATACAGAGTTTCAGACTGACCCTGAATGTCTCAAATGCCATTTTGTAGAATTATTGACTTTTTAAAATGAAAACGATGAACAGACGGTGAACACTGAAGCAAGAAGATGCCAGTCACTCTGCTATTATAAATTCTGATGGATGTGATTTTTGGGGCGTTGTTCCTCCGAGGAGGCGGATCTGTGTATGTGCGTGTTGATTGACAGGTGAGAGGGCGTGTTCCGGCGCGATCCCCAATGACAGCCCCGCCTCTTTTCTGGAGATCCACAATATATGGTTTACAACAAAAGCATTCTCTATAAAAGTGGATTTCAATATTTTTTTTTCTACTTCTAAAAAAGTGATAATTGTGAAATTTACTTACAATTTCTGAGTGAAAATTGTTTCTACACTGAACAAAATTATAAATGCAGCACTTTTGTTTTTGCCCCCATTTTTCATGAGCTGAACTCAAAGATCTAAGACCTTAAGTACACAAAAGGCCTATTTCTCTTAAATATTGTTCACAAATATGTCTAAATCTGTGTTGGTGAGCACGTCTCCTTTGCCGAGGTATTCCACCTCACAGGTGTGGCATATCATGTACTATCCTAAACTGAAAGAAATATGGTGTTGGATTTACTTGGAAACAAAAACATTTCTCACAGAAATCTCACATATGCATTGAAGTAGAACATTTTAAATGGAATTTTCTTGTAATATGTGCTCCAATAACCTTCTATGTATTTAAACTTTTATTTTATTTACAAGTTCTAAAAACATTATTTTACACTCTACACACATAGACACAAAAACACACATTCTTTCTCCATTTGCACGTTCAACCCTGCCTACCAAGGCATTCAAACGGTGATTGATCGGTGTGTGTGTGTGCATATTCAAATGTGTCGTTTTAAGCAAATGTATGTTTTTTGTCGCAGTTCGCTCATGCGTATGATTGCAGAATTCTGGTCTTGTTTTGTGTTCACACAGTCTGTAGATGCATGTCTGCATCTTATTCTCGTGTCAAGCCTCCCGTCTTTGACCGCTGACCTGTCTGTCTTGAGCTGTAATAGGAGAGTGTGTCTCAGATGTGAATTTCAGGCATATGTGAGAGGTGCTTGAGGAAATACAAACCATCATCGCCGTCCACACACACCCGCATTACACAGGAAAAGCAGTCTAGACTCCGTAAAGTGATACGGCAAATGGGAATAATATGCAGGGGATGAATTAATATATGATCTTCCTCGTATTCATGAAGCTAAATGTACTGCATAATGGAGACACAAGCGGTGGTGTCGAGCAAAAATCGTGATTATCTTTCTATATTCCTCTAGTCTTTGCAGAATAGATTTATACAGAATTCATTAGCATTTCATTGCTGGTTTGTTTCTATCACTGTTTATCTTTAATGTAGCCCTATTTGAGTCTCCAATTTTCTAAATGCAGCATTATTTTGTTGTTTCTTTTCCTTTTTCCTCATTGGATCTTATTGATTTTTTTTCTCCCACCACTACTGATCATGAGATCAGGTTTTCCCTGTGCAGCTGATTATGTGTGTGTTTGTGTGTGTGATGGAGAAAGAGTGCTAAGATTGTCTTAGCACTTCTGCTTTTACCTATGGTAATATTTTTAATGAGTATATTTGTATATTTGCATACTAATATGTATATTTAGTTAATAATTTATTAATGTTTTAAGTAATTATTTAAATTCTTAAAGGGACAGTCCACCTAAAAATTGTCATCATTTACTCACCCTCTCGCATTCAGACCCGGTATGACTTCCTTTATTCTTTACTATTATTTTTTTATTCTTCAGCAATTATTTTTAAGTGCTGGAATGCAGACAGGGTAAAAAGTAAATCGATTTTACAGTCTATGTTACATTTCAAATTTTAAATTAATTTGTCAAATATTTAGAATTTTAGAATTCACAGCTGAATGGCTGTCAATAAAGAAAAATACTTATTCTTGAATTGTAGTTACATAATCTACCAGCAGAGACTAACTGTACTATGTTAACTAGCTAAACCGTAACCCCTTGGCACTAACTGAGCTGTTTTTAGTTGCCAATACTGTAGACTGAGTGTTTACATTCAGCAATGATTCACTTATTTAACTGAATAAAGGATTAAATGCTAAAATTTCGAGTAGTATTCAGCTGGTCATATTATTTGACGTTTCGCAAAGCTGTTCTGGCACAGCTTTATATATGTATTGTATACATTTTTACATTTATGTATTCTCTCACCCATCTGAAATGATTTCAGTTACAAACATCATGCATTTATTAATATAAACACTTTATATATTAGAACAACTTCTGAGCATTACATCAAAACTAGCTTGTGATGTGTTGAAAGCCATTCAGTACTCAATTATTAATTAATACTATTAATAAAATAATGGAAAATATTAGTTAGTCATTTTTAATCATTTAATATCAAATTAAATATATTTCAATAAAACCGAATTATTTAAAGAGATCTATTATGCCCATTTTTACAATATGTAATGCAAGTCTCTGGTGTATCCAGAATGTGTCTGTGAAGTTTCAGCTCAAAATACCCCACAGATCTTTTATAATATCATGTCAAATTTGCCCCTTATTGGGTGTGTTAAATAACACGCTATTTTAGTGGGTGTGCCTTTCAATGCAAATGAGCTGCTGCTTCCGCCCCCTTTCCAGAAGAGGAAATTTGTTAGTAATTTTTACAACTCATGCCTCAGACTGTCCTCCAATAACAAAACTGACATGGGTGGGGCTTACCCCTACTGTGATGTCACAGGAGGGGGAAATCTGAAACATTGCATTTTCAGACACTGCTTCTGATTTATGGGAATTATAAACAACAAAATCAAAAGGAGTGGGTGAGTTTTTACCATTTATAGGCTGGTTGTTACGGATACACATCTGTGTTCAAACATCATGTAAAAGTAAATTTTGCACAACAGATCCCCTTTAAATTTGACAATTATTTTGTCCATAAATTAATAGTATTTGGCTGGTCATGTGACCTCAAAATAGCTGCCTATATAAGGGTACCTGCTCCATATTGAAAAGCAACAGCTTTTTTTAATCCACTGATTATGACTGGATTCACCATGTCAGGTGAGTGTGCATCGTTTTAAACATTATTACTCAGAAGTATTTACATGTAAACCTTTTTTCAATAAGAGAAAACATTTCTTGAGTGCACCTAATGGAAATGATTGCTAGCAATTTCACTGAAATTTCAAACCCATTTAGGCATACTCTCCTGTTCTGTCTAACACTTTTCCTGTTCCTGCCTTCTTCTTTTAGTACCCAGAGACTTGTTTTGTGAAATGTATTCAGTCATTTGTAGCACACCAAATTTCTTCACTGGTACATAACAGTGCATGCAATCAGTGCATGCTCTCTCTCTCTCTCTCTCTCTCTCTCTCTTCATGTAGCTCAGATGTGGTCATGCAGTCTTAAGGTATTAAATTATTTCAGCCTAGCAGCTGAATGGAAGTGCACAGGGAGATGACAGCATGATACACACATTTAAAAAGCTGAAATGTGTTTTTGCAAAATGGAGAGATGATGACACTGCCCTGAATGGCTACCAATGGTTGTTTATGTGTAAGATATTTCAAGATTTTTTTTACAGTTAGAATAAATCTAACTCAACTGCAAAGTCTGAACTTCTGCAAGGTTTGTTTAACACTGTGAATGGCTGGAGTTCCCTGACCAAACTGATGTTTTTCCTGTTCAGAGCTCATGGTCTTTTAACAGCTCTAGAGAGCTGGCAGAGGCTTAAATACTTTTTCCCATTGTAATGGACTACTGAGCACAGCCCAGAAAATCCATTCTGCAGTCTATTCATTTCAGCATCTGTTGCCATCACATGCACGTCCAAGATACGTTTAGTGCTTACAGAGTGCCACTCGCATGTACGTGTTCTTCCTTGAGCATGTGAAGTAAAGTACATTGTGTACAATCATTACGTAAAAAAAAAAAAAACTACTCTTAAATACACGCAGTCAGTTTTTGTGCTAATGTTTTTACATGGAAAAGGAAGTAAACAATGAAACCTAGTCTAGTCTTTTTATTGGTTTATGGTTAGTTTCCGTTCTTTCCTTCCCATGCTTCGCTGGTTACAGTGTAGACATAGTGTAAGATATGAGCTTCAGGTCACGTGTCGAGTCTCTGCTGAAATTACGTTACGTTCTTTGCAGGGTTTACATATGTATGAATGCATGTGCGTGTGTGCGACGGTGTATTCACTCACAGGCCACTGTAGAGCCCCTAATGCAATTTCACACTGAATCAGGCTTAATGTAATTAGCAGCTCTCAGTTTTTCCTAATGGATGTAATTGCCCAAATGGACAAACGGATTAAGCACTTTGCAGCAATGAGAACAAGATGCCGTTATGCCGTCTGCAAAGGAGTTTGTGTGAAAAGATTAGGACAGAATTCCTACAAATTATTGCATTCCTGAGCGAACAGACATGGACATTCCACAACCAAGATATGATACATAGCTTGTTATCCATGTGGGGGATTTGTGTCTGAGTAGATACCCGATGATGTTTCCTGGCTCTCGCTCAGGCTTAATGAGTTTGACAGGTGTTGTGCTGAACTGGGTGCAGGAAGCAGGAAGGACAGCCCTGTTCTGGGTGATTGCTGGCCTTCAGGCTTCATTTTCAGCATTTGCAGAGCAGATCTCAGATCAGTCTCTGGAGCATTAGTTTTTAACGGAATTCCCATCCTACAGGAAGCTTGATCCAACGGCCTGTGATGAATCCTGAATTCCAGGGAAATTAAAGTGTTTCTTGGTTTTTTCAAAAATGGAATGTGTTCATTGAGAGGTATTAAATTCTGTTATATATTGTCTCTCGCTATAAAGGGGTGTATGAGAATTCTGAAATAAATCAATACAGAAAACAGAAGCATGGGGGTCGCTGAAAATTAAACAAGTGCTTTAAAACATAGACTGAAGCCTGTTTGGATATGAATCCATTAGGGTTACTCTCGGCAGTTGCCTGCGAAATTGAATTCGGGTAGCGAATGGTTTGAGGACTTATTTGCGATGAAATTGAGAAGCGGTTTAATCAAGAACTGTACAGTATGTGGAATGTGAAGCATAAACAGGGCTGGAGGAAAAAGCACGGTGTGAGATTGAGGGATAAGCTTGGTGATGATTGCTAGCTCCCTTTCTCACACCCACGCATGCCATAAATTCCTGAAGAACCCCTCAGAATTGCCTTCCTGTCAACGAAATGGGGTTTGCGAAATGCAGTGTTCAAAATACCTTAATTTAGCGAGGCATTATGAGGGAATTGCCCCTGAGACTAGCGCAATGCTAATCTCGAAGCTAACCTCGGATCTCTTTTCCCAAGAGCCTAGCCCAGGCCATCATACATTTCCAACTCACACAGCATTCCTGGATCAGTTTGCTTCAGATTGAATTCTATTCATAGTCACATTAAGTCTCTGAGGACAGCCAGAAGGATTTACGCCATGCTGCTCTTGCGAATTACCTGTCCCCTTACTCAACATAATAGGGCTAGTTGAGTTTTCTAATCATTTAAGTTTAACAAAAGATAGAATAGATTTTTTGGTTACAGTGTTTGCTCAATAGCATATTCCAATGCGAGTTTAATGTGAGCTTCTGAATCGTAGCCTTTAGAAGTGAGAGGTAGAGTGCTAGTGAAGCAGAATGTCTGAGAGCAACAGAGAAACCTGCTGCTCAAGCAGTTTGAAAAGAGAATGAAATACAATAGAGGGGGAGAGTCACATCACACCACCGGAGATCCTCCATTTTCCAAAGTGTAGCAGACATCCATATCAAGCGGATCCACGTCACTTTCAGCAAACGCCTCAGGTAGAAATCGATCTCCTCTGAGGGTGAACTTTGCTCTGGAATGTTACTGTGGTTTGGATGCGGCAGACAAAGAGAGAGAGAGAGAGAGAGAGAGAGAGAGAGAGAGAGAGACGGGGAGGTGAAAAAGAAAGAAGAAACTGTCTCTAGCGCCGCTGGCAGGTTGAAGACCTCCAACTTTCTTGATTGCTAGAACTTCATGCATTGCTTTGCAGTCAGGCCTGTGGCTTGTTCTGGACCCCTGTTGTGGGTCTCTGTATCTTTTCGACTCTCTCTTTCTTTTCCCACTGGTTTAGTGTGTTCTAGTACTAGCTTTAGCCTCAGTCTAGGACCTTGATCTTCTCTGGAGATCAGTGTGTATCAGATTGCTGTGGGATATGCCAGTGTTGACATCTGACCATTTAAAGTCAATGTGAATTACCAAAATCCATTTTACTTCTATATTGTGACATATTTGTGACTGAAACTGAATACTGAGTCTGTACAAATGCAGTGTGAGACTTGATTTTATCCACTGGCAATAGATTGAATTAAATATGTGAGCATTTTTTTTTTAAATTGTTAGTAAATACAAGTTTATTCAAGCCAATTACCGGATTGCATTCAGGCTGTCCAAGTTTTTTTTTTTGTCCATAATGGTAAAAATAGATTTGTGTAACTCAGAATCAATGGAATTTCCTGGATTCCTGTTGATTTTAAAATCCATATAGAAACGATTACTATTTTCATGCCTTATATTCTCTTGATAAATTCTTTGACTGACTGTTGAATAATATCTTTGCGGGTTGTGTAATGAGCGAAAATGGTCAAAGCGGTTCATCTCAATTACAAACCCCTTCCTCTTTTACGGTAGAGCAAACCGATTCATCATCTTGTTTTATGTGGGCTAATTGCTCAAGCAGTGGTTGATAATAGAGAATGATTCTGGACATTTCCACATCACTACTTCATTTTCCTAGTGAAATCAGCTTTCTTTTCCTTTCCTTCACCAAATCAATCATCTTTCTCTCCTGCACACACGTTCACTGTTTCCCTCTCATGCTGGGACCCAGCAGGCCCGTTTGACTCCACTCAGATCTTCTGCATTAATTAAGAAGCAGAATGTCAGCAGGCACAGGAACTTGTTAGCCCAAGGAATCTGACAACAGCCAGTGCTCCAAAGAGATCTGATCTCACCATCACGAAGAAACAGAACAAACTGACACAGACTCAATCCAGAAGAACTGTGGCAATGTCTCAGAGACACTTCAAGAAACCTAACCGCAAAGCTCCCTGAAAAACAATGCGCAAGTGCACCTAGGACAAAAGCTTTTTCTAATGCGTAGTGTGGTCACACCAAATGTTGATTTCATTTAGTTTTAGTTAAGTTAAAAAGTTAATTAATAAAATCTATTTATGGCATTATTTTTGACGGCATCCTCACTTTACAGCATTTTTACACAAGTGCCTAAAACTTTGCACAGTGCTGTAGCTCTGCAGGTTTCGTGAAGCATTTTGAAGAAAATGCCACAGTTCTTCTGGACTGAGTCTGTCTCAGTCTGTTCTGTTTCTTCATGTTATTCCAGACAGACTTGATGATGGTGAGATCAGCTCTCCGTGTGGAGCACTGGCTGCTGTCAGACTCCTTGTGCAAACAAAAATCTCACTGGATTATTCTAATAGCAAAAATAATGTTTGGAAATGTAAACTGATATTTCCTACTGACTCACTACTGCAAAAGATACAAATAAGTGACTTAAAACCATTTTTTGTTGTTGAAAATACTAGTGGTCTAAGACTTTTGCACAGTACTGTGTGTGTATATATATTAGTGCTGTCATATGAATAATCACAATTAATTGCATCCCAAACAAAAGTTTTTGTTTTCATAAAATATGTGTGTGTTATGTGTATATTTATTGTGTACATATAAATACACACACACATAGTATATATTTTGAAAATATTTACATGTATTTACATGTCTATATTTATATTCATATAATTTATATTACAAACAAACCTATTTAATATATAAAAACAACATATATTTCTGAAATGTATACATGCACGTGTGTGTATTGTGAATGCAGATAGTGCTGTCCCCTATGCAGGAGAGAAATCATGCATGCCACTGTAAGTGTGTGTGTGTGTGTGTGTGTTTGTATGCAGCGAAGACCGCAGGGAACTGTGTGGTCAAGCTGCGAGAAACCTCTCTGCATGCTTATCATCTGTTGCTTATCTCTCTGCATGCTACTGAATGACTCTGACCTACAGGTGAGCCATACAGGCACTTCACGCTGGGCTCATAAATTACAGGGGCCTTGAGAGACTGCAACAAACAGAGAGTGAGAGAGAGAAAGATGGAGGTGGGGAGAAGAGGTGTGAGGGTTAAAGTCTTTGTACCTGCAGCTTCTGGGGCGCAGAGGGGGCGGTCATTTCTCTCCCTTCCTCTGTTGACAGCTAATCAACTTCCACAAATTAAGATGTATCCTCTCCGCTCCTGCGCGGCTGCTGTATTGTTATTAGCGAGGAGCGGCGGACAAAAGATAACAACCTCGGCAGTGCAGCACAACATGCTTAGCCCTGAGCTGTATCCTTGATTTAGGTGAAGGCAAAGTGTGGTGCTTTTGATTCCTGGAAACCACTGCAGATAAGAAAGAACCATAAAACATAGTTATGATGCTGCAATGACAGTGTGATTCTGTCACTACCCCCTACATAATATGAACAGAGCAATCTTTATGCTGGCTATTTCCTGTCTGAGTCTGCAAGAATTATACCAAAACAGTAAGATGCAGTATTGATTTTATCAATGCAATTACCATCATAAATGTGTTTATGCACTTGTACACATATGCATATGTGCGGATATATATATATATATATATATATATATATATATATATATATATATATATATATATATATATATATATTATTTTTTTGTTTTTTTTCATGCACTTTTTGGAAACTGTACTTATACTTTGGTGTTTCTGTCTTACATTTTTTTACCCGAAAATCTGATTAAAAATGGATGGAAACCTGTTTAAAGAAGCAGATGCACAGGTGAAATTAGTTAGCACTAGTCAGAATATTCCTACATCTAACTCAGTATTGAAAAACCTATGATTAAAGTTTGGTTTGTTACTATTGCTTTTTATTGAATATTAATGTGAATTAAAATGTCTTCTTTGGCTACATTTATTTACAAATTCTGTTACAGTGAAATTATTTAACATGAATTCATAAGATGAAATATTAACCTAATTTTAAGGAATTTTACACAAGCTATGACAAAGAAATTGGGCGGGGAACAATAATAACACCCATTTTATTTACTTCAAAAAAATTTATCATTATTTTTCTTTTAAGCTACAAACCTGTTGTTGTTGATGGTCTGTATGGCAGAAAAGCCCAGTGCTGAAAGTTTGAATTATACCTGAAATCATTCATGTAAATGATTGATTGCTTGCTTAACATATACAAAGAACAAACGCATCCTACCTCCTAGAACACCATGTCTTTGTCTCACCATAAAAACCGAATGGAGACTGTAAAAGGGTTGGTGCCGACAAAACAAGAAATATGCACCCAACAAGTGTGGTCCTCCAGGGGAAGATGTTGCAGTTAAAAACCGCCATTAGCCATTGAAGGAGCGTACGGCTACATTTTCTGAAATTACCTCTTTGTGCTTGTCGTCTCTGTTGGTGTGTGCATGTATTTCTGTATGAGCATTCTTTTGTGTGTCTATGAATTCATTGTACTACTTGGTATGTGTGTGTGTGTGTGTGTGTATATTATAACTCTGCCTTCAAGACTTCCTGGAAAATTTCCAAGGGAGCTTGGAAGTCGTAATTGTGATGTGTTCAGGTGATTTTGATTGGAAAATCGAATGGACATGTTTCATATTTCTTTCTTACCTTTATACCTCCAGACAAATGCACTTTAGTTATATATAACTTGTAAGGAATAATTGAGGATGGATTGTTTTTATTTAAAAAAAAATTATATATATATTTTAAATTACACACACACACACAGTTTAATAATCATAATTGTCATATACAGTATGTACTATTTTATTGTGTATCTTATTTTCTATATACAGTATTTAAATCAAAAGATAATAATTATATAATCCTAAACTATATATTTCCCCTAGAACCCTCTAGTTTGAAAGCTTCTGAGTTAGATAAAATAGCAGGCAAGTCCCGGGCTGTTTTTGAGGCCAAGTTCATCCCGTAGAAGCTGTAACAGACAGTGTCTACAGAAAGCACAGTAAGGTGAAACCATTACAGAAGTACCTGCAGGTGTCAGGAACACAACTGGACACAGATGCAGGTTACGGTGCAGGACCAATTTATTCAAAAACCTCAAAAGAAAAAACTTCCTCCAATGAACAAAAACAGGCCGGGAAATTAGGAAAAATGTCCAACAGAAAAAGAGACTTCAAATGTCCTTGCAAAAACACCCGGCAGGGGGCGCTCAACGGCGCGGCCGCGATGATAGCGGAGAGGGGAGGAAGCCACGAGCGAGCCAGCGACCGTGCAAAAACTCTTCTGGGAAATGCCGGTGCCCGGTCTAGGAAATGAGGGAGGGGGGAAAAAGAAAAACAAAAACAAACCAATAGCAGCAAACAGAGGCACGACAGAACACGGCTTGACAGGATCAGACAAAGTGGATACACGGGGATTGTTGCCGAACAACGATCTGGCACCGATAGGCGCGACAGACGGGAATAAATAGAGCAAGAGATGAACAGACATTGAATTCAGGTGAGCGAGGTCAAACCATTAGAAACGGAAACTGTGATAATGAGGGGGAGGGAGGAACGCCAAAGATAGGTGCAAGACGAGCGATCAAAACCAAAACAAAACACCATGTGTGCACGAAATGCAGACATATACAGAAACACACACACACACACACACACAAGAACGGGGTGATCAGACAGTGGACATGACAGTACCCCCCCTCCGACGGACGCCACCAGGCGCCGCAGGAAGGGGCTCACCTCGTCGCCGGTAGAAGTCCTCGACAAGTGTCCGATCCAAGATGTCCCGGGCCGGAACCCAGCTCCTCTCCTCTGGGCCATAGCCCTCCCAGTCCACAAGATATTGAAAGCCCCGACCCCTACGTCGGACATCTAGCAACCTCCGCACCGTATAGACCGGGGAGCCATCCACTAGACGGGGGGGAGGGGGGGTTGGGGCAGATGGAACAAGAGGGGAATAGAACACAGGTTTAACCCTGGAAACATTGAAAACAGGGTGCACCCGACCAAGCGTGGTAGGGAGCTTGAGCTGCACCGCCGCCGGACTCAGGACCTTCGTGATCCGGTATGGGCCAATGAACCTGGGTGCCAACTTGCGTGAGGCTACCCTGAGAGGCAGGTCCTTGGTTGAGAGCCATACCCTTTGACCACACACATAGCGGGGAGCAGGAGTTCGGTGACGGTCGGCCGCTGCTTTAGTCCGCCTATTAGCCTGGGCCAAGGCTGCCTTGGCCCTCTTCCAGGTGCGGCGACACCGTCGGACAAAGGCCAAAGCAGACGGGACCGCAGCCTCGGGTTCCTGTGTGGGAAACAAGGGAGGGAGGTTGATAAACGACAGAACACTGGAATGGGGACATACCTGTGGCAGAAACAGGAAGGGAGTTATGGGCGTATTCTACCCAGGACAGCTGTTGACACCAGGAGCCGGGATTGTGGGATGCCAGGCAGCGAAGAGAACGTTCCAAATCCTGGTTTGCCCGCTCGGACTGCCCGTTGGTCTGGGGATGGAATCCTGAAGACAGACTCGTAGAGGCCCCGATCTGCCGACAGAATTCCCTCCAAAACCGAGAGACAAACTGGGGACCCCTATCAGAGACCACGTTGACCGGAAGACCATGAATCCGGAATACATGATCAACCATCACCTGAGCAGTCTCTTTGGCTGAGGGGAGCTTGGGAAGGGGAATGAAATGGGCCGCCTTAGAGAAACGGTCCACCACCGTAAGAATGACGGTGTTACCCTTGGATTCCGGAAGGCCAGTGACAAAATCAAGGGCCAAATGTGACCAGGGGCGGGAAGGGATGGGCAATGGGTGGAGCAGACCAACGGGAGGCACGTTGGAAGTCTTGTTCTGAGCGCACACCGAGCAGGCAGCCACGAACTGCCTGACATCCTTGGCCATGGATGGCCACCAGAATCGCTGACGGATGGCAGCCAGCGACCTCCGGACTCCTGGATGACAGACTAGCCTGGATGAGTGACCCCACTGGATGACTTCAGAGCGCAACTTGGTGGGAACAAACAGATTACCCGCTGGGCACCCCTTCGGCACAGGCCCCTTAAGTAGGGCCTCCTCTACTCGTCTCTCGATGTCCCAAGAGAGGGATGCCACCACCACCCCTTTGGGCAAGATAGTGTCTGCTGACTCCCCTCCCCCAGGAGCCTCGAAGAGACGAGAAAGAGCATCGGGCTTAACATTCTTTGACCCGGGACTGTAAGACAGTGAGAAATTGAACCGGCCAAAGAAGAGGGCCCAGCGAGCCTGTCGAGAGGTCAGCCTCCTGGCCGAACGGACATACTCGAGGTTCTTGTGATCCGTCCAGACCAGGAAGGGCTGAGCCGCGCCCTCCAACCAGTGACGCCACTCCCCCAAAGCCAGCCTGACCGCCAACAACTCCCGATTACCTATGTCGTAATTCCGTTCTGGGGGACTCAGGCGGTGGGAGAAGAAGGCGCAGGGATGCACCTTTCCATCCTCGTGCGACCGCTGAGATAGGACCGCGCCCACTCCGACATCGGAGGCATCCACCTCAACAATGAATTGCCGTTCAGGGTCTGGAATAGACAAGACAGGAGCAGAGATAAAACGGGACTTTAATCTATCAAAGGCCTCCTGTGCCCCAGTATTCCACTTGAACGGTACCTTGGGAGAGGTGAGTGCCGTTAAAGGTGCAGCAATCTGACCAAAGTTCCGGATGAACCGCCGATAGAAGTTGGCAAACCCCAGGAACCGCTGCAGAGCTTTACGAGAGTCAGGAGCTGGCCACTCGGCAACGGCCCTTACCTTACAGGGGTCGGCTTTGATCTCCCCCGCAGAAACAACGAACCCCAGGAACGGAACCGACTGGGCATGGAAGACGCACTTCTCAGTCCTCCAGGGTGCACGAACTGCCAGGCGCTGACGACGGCGGTGAAGGCGACCCTCGATGCGCAACGCCATGTTAACCAGATCGTCAAAGTCACGTGGCAGGTCCTGAGTGGCCAACTCATCCTGGATGTCATCCTCTAGCCCAGCACGGAACATAGCTCGACAGGCCCCCTCATTCCAGTCGCAGGTCGCTGCAAGAGTCTTAAAATGAATGGCATAGTCCGTCACTGAGCGACCCGCCTGACGGAGCCGTGCTAGCTGGTCAGCCGCTTCCTGACCTCTTGCAGAGCGGTCGAACAGTCTCTCCATCTCCTGGCGGAAATCTTTAAAAGAAGCACAACAGGGAGCTTTGGTCTCCCAGACGGAGGTTCCCCAGTCTCTGGCCTTGCCGGTCAGAAGAGTCAAAACAAAAGCCACTTTGGACATCTCAAGTGCGTATGTGCGTGGCTGCAAGGCAAACACCACAGAACACTGGGACAAGAAGGCCCGGCAGGAATTGGGGTCCCCATCATAGGGTGGTGGGTTATTGCATCGGGGCTCAGGCTCATGGTGAGAAAGATGGTGAACTGCACCACCCTGAGGAGCCTCTCGTTGCAGCTCTTGGATCCGGTTGGTCAACTCAGCCACTTGGTTGGCTAAGAACTCCATCTCCCTTGTGGTATTCGTGAGTCTGGCTTCGTGTTGGCCCAAAAGAACACCCTGCTGGGTGACTGCGGTTCTGACAGAGTCTGTACCTGCTGTGTCCATCTTGGCCAGATCGTTCTGTCAGGAACACAACTGGACACAGATGCAGGTTACGGTGCAGGACCAATTTATTCAAAAACCTCAAAAGAAAAAACTTCCTCCAATGAACAAAAACAGGCCGGGAAATTAGGAAAAATGTCCAACAGAAAAAGAGACTTCAAATGTCCTTGCAAAAACACCCGGCAGGGGGCGCTCAACGGCGCGGCCGCGATGATAGCGGAGAGGGGAGGAAGCCACGAGCGAGCCAGCGACCGTGCAAAAACTCTTCTGGGAAATGCCGGTGCCCGGTCTAGGAAATGAGGGAGGGGGGAAAAAGAAAAACAAAACAAACCAATAGCAGCAAACAGAGGCACGACAGAACACGGCTTGACAGGATCAGACAAAGTGGATACACGGGGATTGTTGCCGAACAACGATCTGGCACCGATAGGCGCGACAGACGGGAATAAATAGAGCAAGAGATGAACAGACATTGAATTCAGGTGAGCGAGGTCAAACCATTAGAAACGGAAACTGTGATAATGAGGGGGAGGGAGGAACGCCAAAGATAGGTGCAAGACGAGCGATCAAAACCAAAACAAAACACCATGTGCGCACGAAATGCAGACATATACAGAAACACACACACACACACACACAAGAACGGGGTGATCAGACAGTGGACATGACAGCAGGGGCACAGGCATGTTGTATTATGTGTATGTGTGTGTATGTGTGTGAGCTGCTGACATGTTGATCTCTCCGGGCATGAAGCCCTTGAGTCTCTTAAACCCTTCCCCAGCAGTGAGACCCCTCTCCTCTGCTCTTTTCTTTCCTCGTCTCATTCTCCTCCCCTTTTGCAGGCCAGGCAGAGGTGAAATCAGTCAAGTCGAAAGACTGAACATTTCTCACAATTGCTAAATCTTCTTTGCTTCAGCAAATAGAGAAGAGCGCACGCGCGTATGTGTGTGTGTGTGTGTGTATTCACTACTCCTGCTAAGGCCTACCGCCACAGTCCACTCAGCAAACACACATCACTTGTAGACATTACCTTAGTAATGAGACACATTGCATGTTTGTGTGCATATAGGACAGTCAACATCTGGAATGCAGCAAGAGCATGTAGACAAAATATAACCTGCTGAGTTTTCAAGAGTGGAATGCACTGTAATGGTGTGTGGCCATTAGCTGGATGCTGTGTGTTATAGCTCTCAGTGCCTGCGGTACCACTCTGTATCTCCTGCTGGGTTAGACCCATCGCATTTTGGCCAAAAAAATTACATTTCAGAGTCCATCCATCTGTGTACATCCTGTCTGCACTCCTGAAAAAATAGCAGATGCATTTCCCGGCTTGTGCGGTGTTGAAAACGGCACACTTTTGTGTGTGAATATATGAGCGGATGGGGTAACACTCAGAGATTGCATGATAAATTCCTGATAACTAATGAGATGCATGACAGCCGCCGCGGAGTGAATTTAGCTTAGTTTGACAGGAGCGCTGCAATTTGAGAGGAACATGATGTCTATGGATCCCAGGCAGATGAGGCCAATTAACCCGATCTAATTAAATTGTTACATCACGCTCTGGAAATGCAGACTGTTGTTGCTGGGTGGGCCATCATCCTAAAGGTTGCTTTTGAAATACTGTCACTGTAGCATGTTTGCAGTCAGAGGGTTTATTGCTCTCTTGGGTGCTTATGGTAGTTCATTTTACTCATGTGCGGTTATAATTTGCGAGTGTTTCAAATGTGACTTCCAGCAGATACTGAGTTTTATCCAGGCGCTTGAATTGATATGCAGTAGCTAAAAATAAATCAAACCTTGAGCCAAGTACAACACGACGCGAATAGTGGAAAGATCTTAACGCAAATTGCTTAAAAGATCAGGCAAGAAGTGATGGTTATACAATATATGGCTGGTGGTGCTATGCATAAAGAATAATTGAGGGTGGATTGTTTTTTTTTATAAAAAATTGCTATATATATATACACAGCTGTTCAAAACATTGGGATCATGCAACTTTTAAACATCAGAACAGTAAAGGATCACAAACTTTATTCGTTCTTCCTCAACCAAATGTTTTCATGAGTTAATTTTTCACATACTCCTACGATCTAAATAAGTTTGTGATGGAGGTTTTTCTTCATGCACATTTCGTGCTGGCCACTCTCTCCAATTTCTCATCCTTCTCTCCTTTGAAATAGATTCTGTCCCGAGGAACGGCGAGAGGAGGAGAACCATAAAGAATGAAATATTAATTCTCTCGATGCCCATGACCTTGTGCGGTCACCAGTGCTGCATTTTATTGTAGGAAATGGGGAGATAGTGAAAGCAATAGATGTTGAATAGTTTTTCCACTTGTCCTGCGATAAATGAAATGTGTGACTCTTTGACACCTCAGTTCTGAGGCTTCAAGACACAATATTGAAGAAAGTGAAGGCTGACGATGTTTTATAAGGAATCAACATAAAGGCACTTCCTCCTTTTTATTTAATTGGATAGCTTTGGATGGAGTCCCATGTGGCGCATCTGTAAGTGTTTGTGTATGCGAGAGCATGTGTGTCACATCCGCCCTGTGAAGGACAGATGTGATCAATCGAGATTATATATTTTCATGAGTTTTGCCACATGTATACGTGATTGTGTAGTTAGTGGGTTCTTGGAGTGCTGAGCCATAGGTTCACAGACTTTTCTCCATTTGTTTCTCTCTTTCTCTCATTGTCTTTCTCTCCCCCTTCCCCCTCTATCTTCCTCTCTCATATTCCCCTGTCAGAATTGCACCTCTTTCCCCTCCTCCTCTTCTCTTCTATTTTACCTCTGGTTGTGTACAAAAAGATGAACTCCAGCCGTTTGGAGACATCATAAGGTCACCCGCAATTTAAGACACAAAATCCATACGAGCAAGTGATGGAAGCCGCGAGCTCCTCTATCTCTCAGAAGTACATCAGCTGTTTGTTCTCATTCTGTTTACACAGTGCTGCTACAAGGTAAACATTCGACTGGAATACATACACTGTCCATCGATTGCAGTGTGCAAAACTGCATTAATTTAAAGTCGGAGTTGTGTTTTGTTCTTGTGTGGTTTTCAGTCCAAGTTTGCTATCCTTGCGGTTGTGTTATTGCATTGTTATACAAGTAGATTGGGGCTAGTTGTTTACTCTTATAAAAGAAGTGAGTATAAAGTGTTTTACTCCATAAAGAATTGACTGATAAAGCATATTTCATTGCACACACACATACCATTTGGTATTGAGGCATGTTGTTACACTATATGGGTTGTCACAGAAAGAATCTTTTGTAGACCTTTCAGTTAAATGTTTACTATAAAAATAATTCATGAAACAGCAAACTATTAAACTGCAACACAGCTAGCCTGATGCTATTTCATCTTGTATTTAGGTGTATGTACAATATTTTCTATTTTCTTTTCTGTCTAGTCAAATGCTCGTTACAATGTGTCCCCCTCCCACTGTCACCCTCGCTAATAATGCTAATAATGGTTCCTGTTGTGTTTAAAGCTTATTTGCTAGTAAAATGGGATAGCTCTGCAATATGACAAAGCTACAAACTTCCTGTTCCAGTAGGAAATGTCTAACACTTGTTGAGCATTTCCTGCTGTTAAAGCCTTGCGAAACAGCTTGGCAGCTACAAACTTCCTGTTCCAGTAGGAAATGTCTAACACTTGTTGACCTTTTCCTGCTGTTAAAGCCTTGCGAAACAGCTTAGCATCTTCATGTAGAGCAGACAAATTCCATTTCATTCCACGGCCTTTTCTTTGTTTACTTCTAGCTGTTAGCAATGCTTCCCTCATTAGTGTAGCAGTTAGCCTTGTGGTAATTCAGCAGCACTGAGCAAATGATCTGTTGCAGTTTAATCTACTTTTTTGTTTATCAAGACTGTTTTTTCCAGACATTGTTCCTGTTTCTGTCTGATCTCAGCAGTAATTAGCAGATTTCTGGCTGGTTTCAGATGAGTACCAGTGCAGGCAGGCAGACGATGTGCCCGTGTGGGGTGGCAGTGTGCCTGGCGTGGCCTGCTTGGGGGAGAAAGCCACTCTCTGATGTTTATTTTTGCTTTTTTGAAGCTTGCATTAGGTTTGTTTAACGTTGCAGGATGGTTGAAAGGTGGGCAGCGTAGTTTGATGAGCCGCAGCACATCAAATTAGCATCAGAAGCAATCCGCGATCAGGAGAGACAGCGCTGATGTGTTGGTGTGTCTCGGAGTGAAACACAAACACACATACATACTCGTGCTCACATTAATGTGCTTGACAGGTCTTTTAGACTTTCACACTGTGCACAGCTCAATCTGAGGCAATCTGAGCAGGCCAAATCTCTGCACTTGCTGAGAACAAACAGATTTCATAATCTTTTCTCGTTTTGTTAGACATATTGCTTGTGTGAGCGATGTTTTGAAACCACTGAGAATATTCTCTCATATTTATAACTTATCAATACATGCTCTTGTTTACAATCTACTTCATCTACTATTTGACATAACTTAGTTTATTTTATTATCTATTTAATGTGTGCTTAGAGGCATTTACAATGGATGTTTGTCATAGTGGAAGCTATATTTAATTTGACTTGAATGAAAACGAGGCTGTGTGAAATAGACTTAAGGTCCCTGTTCACATCTAATATTCACATGTTTCTTCAGGCAGTTTCAGGCAGTTATATCACTGTTTTTTTAATTAAGACATTTTTGTTTTAGTTATGTGAAGGCTAAAAGTGTATCGTAAACTTTTTACTATGCCTTCATTATTTATTTTTTCATCTGTTTTGTATAGATTTATTGTTACCCTTGGGAGAGTCAGACTTTCAGTCATAAATTATAAAAATTCATAATAAAAATGAATTATTACGTTTTTAAAACATAATAATGATCTAATAAAAAAACTGAAGCACAATATTTGACATTTACATGATCTTTATTTATTTATTTACTCAAAAATATGGTTGTTTCACCATTTACCCAAAATGCACTTCTTTACCAAGGAGATAATGCCGATATCAAAGATACTAAAAATTAAGGTAAATATCACTTATAATCACAATATTTGTCTTTGCCTCATTCCCAGTCAGATTTTTAAATGTCATTTCCATCACAGAACGTTATTAAACACAATACAGAATGTGAGACATGGTGAAAATGGTTTGAATTTGCGTTGAATGTTGGTTGCGAGGGCATAAGCAGTCCTACCCTCAAGTCTCTTCGGTGTGGAGTTATGAAAAGTGAAAAAGTAATAATATTGTTTACAACGTTATTGGCTTTAGCAATTACTGTATTAAATGGGTCATACTACGCCTAACAGCCTCATTATCATGTGTAATTGTGGTGCTGGAGGATTTGATATTTACTTGTTTTTCTTGGACTCGACTTGACTTTAATATAGTGGTGTAACTAAGAACGGTTCGATTGTTTCTCTGGCGCAGTTGCTTTTGCATTCTAAACTGTCATTTGGGATGCACTGTAGCGATCGCGAGAGCAGTTTATCTAAGAAGTGGAAAGATTATGCAGGGGAAAATCTGTATTTCTCTCTCTCTCTCTCTTTCCTGAATCATCACATTCTGTGCCTGGAGGGGGCAGAGGAGCAGAGAAACAGTGAATGAGATAATTGTCACTCTTAATTGAACCCCAAGAGCATTTAAAACCCTGAAGACGATTGGAATCAAATAGTAAAGTTTCCTGTTGGTTTTGTCGGCAGCCCTTTAACGCTCCCTGGATGTTGCGTGTCATGGTTTCGCTGAGCAGGTGCTGTTTCCAACACTTCTCTCTCTCTCTCGTTTCTCTCTGTCAGAAGGATTCTCCCCTCTCTCCACCTCCATTCTTCTCTGAACAACAAGTGCACCTAGTCTTGGCGCATACAGCTTTTTTCTTCCTCCACTTTTATTCTTACTCTCTTTCTCTTTCTTTGTCTCCCCTCCCCCTTGTTCCTGCTTTTCTCTCCTTTGGTCTCAAGCTTAATTAGGGAGATGCCTGCCTGATCAATAGGACTCCCTCTCGGGAGAGTGTGCAGCTACGGCCGTGGTGTGTATATGGGGGATGTACTGTAGATTGGAAAGAGGGCAGGGACAATGCACCATAGGGACAGACAACAAGCCAGTGTGCAGTGGTTTCTCTTTGTAATCTACCCACTCAGAAGTAATACACACATGCACAAACACACTCGCTGTGCTATTTTCTCCAAGCATCCCGCCTGCAAATGATCGCCATAATTTGGAGCTCTCTGCTGAGGCCAGGTGCAGAATGCAAAGCGAACGGAAGATGCATCATGTGACAGCAGCAAGAGATTCACCGAGTTCATTTTACAGCACTCTGCAGGTATCTCACACTACAGCTGCCTTCACAAAGACCTGCTGGACAGGAGCTACAGAGTGTGTGTATGAGAGAAAATACATTCACATACAATGTCATTGAAGCCCAGCAGATGTATAGACTTTGATCGCAACCTGAGAAAATGACTGTGCTGCACAAAATCAGTATCTTTCCTTTTTGTCTTTGATGGTAAGAATATCTAAACACTCAGAGAATACAGGGCTGCCAACACCGGTACAACGTTTTTTATAGAGTTTTTTTAGTATTGATGCTCAATTTTTTTTATGCTCTTTATTTGGAAATGGAAAATCTTCCTTTTGCATGTCCAAACTTATTTTATTTTATTTTTTTATTAGAATGGATGCTTTGGCCAAAGCAGCTGAATTAAACGGAGATTAATTCATTAATGATTAATGAAATGTTTTTAAAATAGAAAACCCTTTAAAAGTTTGAAGTCAGTTAATTTTTTTTAAAACAAATTAATATTTTATTCAGGAAGGGCACATTAAAATGATCAAAAGTGAAAGTTAAGGCATTTATTATAAGAATTTTTATTTCAAGTAAATGCTGTTCTTTTGAACTTTATTTTCTAAGAAGAGTCAGAGTTTCCACAAGAATATTAACCAATGATTTTAGAATTGATAGTAATAAGTTTCTGGAGCACCGATCAGCATATTAGAATGATTTTTAAAGGATCACGTGACACTGAAGACTGAAGTAATGGCTGCTAAAAATTCATCTTTTCCATTGCAGTAATAAATTAAACTTTAAATTGTATCAAAATAGAATAGGGTTCTTTTAAATTGTAATAATGTTTCACAATATTACTATTTTAAGTGTATTTTAGATCAAATAAAACAGCTTGGTGAGCATAAGAAACTTTATCTTACCTTTCCCAAACTTTTGAAGAAAACTGTGTAAACCAAATCTTCTGGAGTCATGTAATAGCTTTTTGTGAGACCAAAATCATTGTTTGAGATTAGACAATTAGGGAAGTCTTTTAAGTCACTTATTAAATAACCACCTAACAACCACCCAAAACACCATAGCAACACCTTGACAGCCATCCAGAACTTTTTTGCACAGGCAAATATTCATATATATATATTTTTTAATGGTCTCCGGTAAAGAAAAACGTTCTTGTAAATTTAAATGACATGAAAAAGCAGAGAGGAGAAGTGAACAAATGCAGCTAATTTGTTCCATTGGCTAGAGAGTGAAATCTGTTTGCTAACAGTGCGGGGGTCCGCAGTCCGAGCTGGCAGGAACGTAAAGCTCGTTCTGGATGGATGCCGTTTCCTGCTCGCTTTCTCTCATTCGCTTGGACTTTCCAGCCCAACCATCCCTCCTCTCCATTCCTAAAATCTGGCTCTGAAAACACACACACACACACACACAAACAAGATCTGCTGTTTGCACTGGACTCTAATAAAAGTCAATGGACACTGATGCAAAAAATTGCCACTATTAGCGAGCGAGCAAGAGAGGCATTGTTTATCATTTGCAGCTTGTCTGATTAGTGCCAAGTATGCTAATAAATATTAACTGGGCATTTTAAGACTGTTTGCTGGAAGCCCAGCGGACATGAGCTTCTGCTCTCCTCATAGGCTCCAGAGATCCAATCAGTCCCAGCTGTCTTATTAAGCACCTAATATAACCGAAGCAGCTTAGTTTGTTAGGTGTGCCTCACCAGAGGAAGAAGGGTATTTTTGCAGTTATCTCTCTCTCTTGTCCCCCCCTCCACGTCCCTGTTCTCTGGCTGATAATTAAGGACTCATGGAGGAAAACAGGTTTTACTGGGTTATGGGTTGACTCAGGTGTTTTTGTTTTATTTTTAACTGATTCGTCTCCTGTGCATGTCTCTCTGTATATGTTCAATGCTGATATCTGTATATGTGTGTGTGCATAGCGAGTTCCTTTGTCTCCGCACGCAGTAAATCCTCTAAGGACTGATTACCTAATTTCCCCACAGCAGTACGACAGGAGATTGTGTGTGCACGTTTGTGTGGTGGTGGGATATTGTTTGTGGTATTCATGAGTTACGTATAACTGTGCCAGGAGTATGCATTGCCAGAATTCCTCGCTTTTAGCGACTGTTGCTGGAAACCTCTAGGGTTCGAAGGGGAAATGAGAATAACACAATAATTAAGGATTTTATCTTAATTTGTTCCTTAACCTTTTCACTTAAACGCAGCAGGGATGAATCAAGCTGTCCCTCACAAATCAGCTGAACTTCATAATGCTGTTTTTTTTTTTAGCAGAATCTGTATTCTCTCCTAAATCTGTCTGTTAGATAGATAAGATCTCAGCTAGCATGATTATATTTGTTGATTTTTGAGCATGATCATCTGGGAAGCAGACATACTATGCAATAATTGCTACCTTGCGGCGGTGTGAGAATCATTAGAATTTGTCGCTGTTTAAAATTTGGAGAAAAGCTGTTTGAAAGCAGTTTTGTGTTTTAAGCCAGACCTGTCAAATGGAGTGTGTCCTTGTTTTTATGAGTGACAATGAGGAATTAAGGTAATGACAGCTTTAATCCGCTCTTCAATATTTAACTTTGAAGATGATTACACACGCGGCTCTGTCATAATATTTAAATACATCTGTATTCACATTTTGTTGCAGCGCAGTTGTAGCAAAGCAACAGTTAGCGCACCTATTTCCATCCTTTGAGTCGAGATTGTCCTGAAGTATGCATTTGTTAGTAGATTGGCGAGTGTGTCCATCTCTTGTGTTTAGAATGCAAAAAATCTCTTTTATTGACAGCTGCATTTGGATCTGATTTGACTAATGATGCTTGCGGCTAAGATAAACCATTGGAACAACACTGTTTCATCTGATGAATACTAACTCACTAACTTCACACTAAACAAATCTGTAAAATAAAACAGCACAGGTTGAGTTGTTTTCTGAACTCTTAAATTCAGCATGCAATCAGATTGAATTTGCAAATTCCATCATTTATTTCGAAAATATCTATATAATGCTTTAAATGTAAATTGTCATTTTCTGAATTTGTATAGCTGTATAATTTTTGTATGTATGTATGTGTGTGTGTGTGTGTGTGTGTGTGTGTGTGTGTGTGTGTGTGTGTGTATATATATATATATATATATATATATATATATGCGGCATGGCATAGACTTACACTTGATGTGAATAACAGTACTAAAATGTTTGTTACCACAGTAAACATATGGTTAAATGTACACAGATACAAACTGGCTGTGTTAAAATAAAATTGGCTCTCATTTGCTGTAAAAACCCACTCTTCCTCTTCTGGAAAACAACAGTTGCCATTTATTAGCCCAGTTGCACATTTAAATGTGCTCTCTAATGTAGAATTACTTCCCTTTATGAATGTGTATGGTATTCAAACATAATAATGGCCTCAGTGCAAAGCCACATGACTTACTACTCAAAGAGAAGTGGCTCTAGGCATTCAGAAGCAAAGCCTAGCTGCATTATTTAAATGGCTGTATATAGGGAATAACGTTTATTCAGGAAGGCTGTAAGAGTGTTGCAGATTGATCTCAGAGTTGAACTGGCAACATAAAAGAGAGAATTGCATGAGGACATTGATTCAATCAAGAAAATCCATTAAGGCCATCAACATCTTTACCTTAGGGAAATCGAGTGTATGAATGCAATCAAAGCAAAGTTGTTGTTTTTTTTAGTTTCCTATAAAAATAAAAAAATTAAAATTCCAGAGAAATTCTCAGAGTGCCTTTTAAATTAGCTTTTTGTTGTTCAGAAAGGTCCAAGTGAAGGAAGTTCTTGTTTCTGTTAATATGAGGTGATTCAGTTCACCTTTTTTAAAAATGATTTCCATATAAAGAGGTGCCTGTGCAAGTCTGCTGTTCACAGAGCAGGGGTCGAAGGTCAGGAATGGCTAGCTGAGCAAAAGTGGAGGGGGTTAAACCGAGACAGCTGCAAGTGTGATATCTGTGTTTTGAGCGGAAGCTTGAGTGATTGACAGGAGCAGAGACAAAAGCAGTCTGTGTGAGGCACGTGTCATGTGACGGAAGGCTTCTGTACGTGTGTGCGTCCACGGTCCAAACTCGACTCCGCAGTGCAGAAGGATTCATGAGTATTCAGCAGCCATGGGAAAAATAATATGCAGTCTGCTCAATTTGGCTGGGATTTAGGGAACATGCAAATGAGCTCGTTAGGCGAGGGCTTTGTTTGTTGTTTATTCGTGTGGGTGGGACAGACGCATGTAATTTGTAACCCGGCGCATCACCAGCTACCCAGATGGACTAATAGGTTTGGTGACCGTCATACAAAAATAAAAAGAGCATGTTAGTGTGTGTGTGTGTGAGATAATACGTGTGTTTTAATATGAGAGACAGTGACTGGCAGTGTACAGCTGGCCTCAGGCCTTTATCTAAGAAGAAGACACAAGGGTGAAGAGATGGACAGACAGCTGGGTATCTCAGCTATCCAGTGCAAACATAGCACTTCCCATGTGTGGATAGGTCAGTCTAAACGCTGATCCATGCGACCTGACATTACACCACGCAGCTTTCTCTCGCCCTCCCTGTGTGTCCGTTGTCCCTCTATGTGGCTTTCATGGCTAGCAAATGTGTGTTTGAAAACAATTCCAAACATTACATTTTGAGGTGAATGTTAAAACGCCCAGTTCTCATAGCTGAATTTGAATATTATTTAACAATAATGAAATATTGCTAGGCTTTAGATATGGTTTTTAGCAATCGTTAGGGGTCTCAAAAAAGTCCAAATGTTATTTATTGGATGAAAACTACAGTAAAAGGTTATATTATTAAAATTATTATTATTATGTTATAATAAATTTTTTTCAGCATCATTATCCCAGTCTTCAGTGTCACATTATCAGAAATTATTCTAATATGCTGATTTCCTACTCAATTTCTTATTATCAATGCTGCTGCCTAATTGTTTTTTGGAAATCAATATACTTTTTCCCCAATATTCTTTGTTTTAAAGAATTTTTTTGTTTTGTTTTGTTTTTAGTGTTTTATCTATTTAATGTGTCATTTCTGAATAAAACCATTCATATAAAATATATGACCTAAAACTTGTAATAAAAGTTGTAATAAAAATTGTAAAGTACTGTACATCCTTCAAGACTCATTTTATGATGATTTATGTTGGTCAGAAATCTCACAACTGCTCAGAGAAATTGTTTGTGTTTTTTGAGAACATTTCCTTCCTCGAGCACATTGTTTATTTCTGCACTATAAAAGTCTTTGAGTTATATGACCATCCAGCGCTCGTCCTCCATTCGTCCTCTGCTGTGATCCAGACAGGCCAGAGCTTCAGATCACAGCAGATTCTTCCAGGTCAGACACATAATAACTCCAGCACTCTCATTTTCTGTCTGTGACTTTGCACCCTGGTCTGAAGCTGGTTGCTGATGTGTGTGTGAGTTTCCATTTCGCATTTGGTTTTTGATGAAGATGTATTTGGGGTGACTCGAACTAGGTCATTCTGTCTGATTAGGGAAACAAAACTTGTGTCAGTCTTATAATAAACTCTGCACCAGTGCTGAGGCTGTTACAGCAGAACGAACTCCCAGATACAGTTTATTATCTTTTTATTAGTCTCCCCTTAAGCTCCCTCTGGCATTTGTTACGTTCTTACTCTAATATGGCTCATTAGCACACTTAAAACTGTCTGCTGCCTGCTGGCCTGGGGAGAGAAGGTGGAGGAAAGACAGATACATAGACAGCAATGAAAGTAGAAGATCGGTTTAGAAATAGCACTTTTATATTCAAGTCTGGCAGAGCACTCGAAGGCCTTGAAGCACATTACTACACAGTTTGGCTAGATGTGCAATTTTTTTAAAGAAAGGGTACTTGCAAGATTAAAAAAAGAAATAAAGTTTTATTAATGTGGTTAAAAATATTGGGATGCATTATTCTATGCAAGATATTATATAGTATTCTAAACATATTACAAATATTGAAAATATAAAAAATACATTATATATTATGTTGATTTGTTTTCTTATTTAATTTAACACTTAAGTTATTATCCTACATTTTACTTATTGCTATATATGGTGTACTGTACCATTTTTTTCCCCCACTGATTTCATGAAAAGGTACCAGATTTTTGTGAATATCAATGCTTTATGAGCAGAGGACACATTGCACAAGAAGTCTTAATGTATTGAGAAACGTTGCTTGCTATTCAGTACATTTGTGTACAGAGACGTGATTTCCCGTTTTCTATTTGTAACATTTAAGTTCACTAGCTCGTAAATGTGTAGGTGTAAGCTTATTTGAGTAATTATGCATTTCTGAAGGCATACAGATTCGTCTATATTTACACAAGCAGATGTGTCATATTAATTGAAGCGAAGACTGTTTTAGCACATCAGTATTGCAAATAAAATAAGGGAAATGTTCTGCTACTTTGGCTGTGTGCATACATTGACCTCGTGATGAAAGATCTGTTAATGAAACATCTTCCCAGATTGTTTACATTCCTTCCCATCATCCCTTGTGTTTCAACTGTAAGCCTTAACCATGAGTTTAGTGTGACGATAAGGCGATACACAGGCTCTGAGGGTTCAGCTGGTGATGAAAGCCTCAGCTAAATGTGTCCCCACTGACAAACCGGACAGCTGCACGGTGCATACACCCTGTCAGCAGTGTTTTAGACCTGCTGAGCTCCGGTTGCTCACCAGCGTTGCGTTTTTTGGCCTAGTCTTTGGTTTAGCATCACCTTTGTGCTTTCACTCTCGGCACAGTGACCTCAGGGATGTTGAACTCTGAACCCTTAAATGTTAGGTACACCTGCTCCCACCGCAGCCCAAACAGGTGTGGACCAATCAGACGCAGAGTAGTGTATTTAAAACACAGCCTTTTACGACTTTAAAAGCCTGGTAGTGTTTGTGATGTAAAGGCTAATTATCCGTAACAGCATCCATTGTTCCTTCTGTGTTGACCCATATATTAAAAGAGACAGAAAATAGAAATTAATACGGCAGTAATGACATGAAATACCAATTCGATTACATTTTCTTTGTCTGTTTGCTTTTCTATGCCCTGTGAAATGAAATGTTTGTTCCTCTTTGTGTCATTACACTAACATTGTCCTTGCGTGAAAGCGTAAGACATGCCTTAAACTTGTTATAACTACCAAAGGGAGGGTTACAGGCAGTGCCGTTGTCTGTAACTGAGGTTGAGAGGCGGCCTATGTGTCCAGCCATTACCATATATTTCAGAGTAAGAACAATCCACAATGGCAGTGAGCTCTGGGTTGGACCTGAGGCCCGTTCTGCTGTGTTTAGCACATCTGACTCCCAGTCGGTGATAGGCATGGGCTATTGTCTCCCAAACAACAGCAGCCTTGGAGTTGGCCTCCGGTGGCCTGGGGGACGGTCCCTGGCACTCTGTCCCAATCTTTGGATGGTCCCTAAGGCATCACAGCCTCTCAGCAGGGCTCAATGTTCCATAAGAGAGAGACATCTTTGCAGCACACACACAGAGATGACACAAGAGTCCAGCATATTGAGGTGTTGTAAATCAAGAGAAAGCTGTGTGTGTGTGTGTTGGTGACACTACGGCTAGAGCAGGCCACCTCTGATGTCACTATTTTAAGAAAGTGTGGTGTACAAAGACAAAAAAAGGACACAAGAGAAGGTGACACAGATGGTCTAAAAAGGGAAATGAAAAAATTCCTTGAAATACAATTATGAAAGAAAATAAACTTTTTTTTTTTTTTGATCCATGGAAAATGCATGATGTCTGGAGGCCAAGGTGTTTTACTAAGGTATTCTGGATGACAAAAAAAGGAGACAAACTAAAAAGGGAAATAATAGAGAAAACTTTCTTAAAACACAAATAAATATGATGGGATATGTGCATTTGTGTTTGCCATGTAAGCGGACAGATTAAATATTCCCCTGTCAATGCAAGTCATATGTCAGTGAAAAGGGCTGGTGGTGAATAACATCATCTCAGATGGATGCTTTTCTGAGCATTGTTGCCAAGTCTGTGGTTTTCCTGTGGAACTTGGCTACTTTTACACTGTTGACACAGATCAAAGCCTAACCTGGAACATGATTTTGATGGAGGATGCCCATGAAAGAGGGGGAAACCAGATAATTTTTTTTACTAGGCTAGTTTTGGTCTGATTTGAATAGAATTTTGGCTGTTTTTGTTTCACGGGCCTGGCAACCCTGTTTCCAGGTCTGTATATCTTTCTTGGGTTGTTTGTAATATAGATATGGCTGGTTGTCCCAAAAATCGGATATAGTCAACAAATCAGAATTGGGCATCAAAAACCTGCACTGTAAATCCAACGCCTAAAAAACTAATAGAACTTCTCTACTCAAAAACCTGCATAGTTTATTTTTTTCTATTTATTTCTTCTATGGTTAGGGATTATTATTTTTATAAAAAATTTTGTTCTGTAGGCCTACTTGTGCTTCACTGCTTTTCTCTAATTCTCGTAAGCATACTTTGCATCTGAAGGACCCTCTTTCCCGAATCACAAGTGGAATCCCTGTCGACTCTTGAACAGTAGGAAACGGAATTCTTCACATGGGAGGAAATGTGTATTGGGACAATAGAAAGCATGCAGGGGTTTATTCTGCACAGCGGACCATGAGGGTTTGTATCTCTCAGTGGGATGGGGCTGGTCTTCATGCGCGGTTGCTTATTACATAAAGCGTGATCAGTGGTACACAACATGTGGGCCAAAAGGTGAAAGCTAGCACAGGCTTAAAGGGGTCATATGATGCTGCTAAAAATAACATTATTTGGTGTAATGAAATGTGTTTATGCGGTTTAAGGTTCAAAAACACATCATTTTCCACATACTGTACATTATTGTTTCTCGTCTATATACCCCTACTTCTAAAATGCATAGATTTTTACAAACATCATCGGGTTGAAAAGCGAGGTGTTCTCTGATTGGCCAGCTATCAAGTGCATTGTGAGCACGTCCTGATTTTGCTGAGTTAGATGTGTTCCTAGGTCAACATATTTTGTTGACCCTGGAACAACATTTTACTCCAAAAATATATTCTTAACCATATCCCTACATCTAAACCTAAGCTTAACCATGAGTAATCCCTAAAATCAGAGGAAATGATAGATGAATGACACTGATGTACAAGCACCAAACACTGATTTTAAGCGTAAACTTCACAAAATCTATAAACTGGTTCTTCAAATCTGATTGGTTAATCACAATGTTGTTCCAGGGTCAACAACGATGTTGTCCCAGGAACATGTCTCACTTGGTAAAATCAGGTTCTGCGCATTGTGATTGGCCGAATACCTCAAATGTGTGACATAAATGTTATGCCCCTCAACATATTGTGATGCCCTGTCCGGCTAGAGCAATGAGACATACATAAAACCCATTACAAACGTGATATTAATATGATTTCTAGTCGTGTCCTCGACTGTGTCTGTGCTCACCAAACTCATGTTGCTTACATTTACACCTTTCACTCTCATTTTTATTTCCCTGCTCACTCCCTGCATCACATTTCATTCCTTCTTTCTCTTTTCCCACTGGTGTTTATCCATTGTGTCAGAGTAAGTTTATTCTTTGGGTCCCGGCTAAGTCCCCCTGGCCAGTCTCTCCATGTTGTAAACAGGCTTTAGGAATGTTCCAGTCCTAGATTACTCCGAGCCCACCCTGCCTTCATCTTGAGTTTTACCCCTGAGCAGTTTTCATCCAGTGCTAACAACCTGAGAGAGATAAAACAGTAGTGTCACTCTTATACCAACCAGAGCGTTCCAGCTCTGACACACCACTGGACCAGATCACCGGAGAAAGAGCTGCAGAGAATTCACACTGAAATGCTGTGAGAGCAAAATGAAGAAAGCTGCCTTATATGTACACTTTTAAGGCAGTACAAATATTACTAATAGCTAATACCAACTTGGAGACAATATATTAAGCAATCATAATTGTAATTTAAGTAATTATTATTATTTTTTTATAGATAATTATCTAAAGCTGCTATCAGTGGTTGTGTAACATATACATAGCACATTAACTTTTAATTTACTGTAAAAATTAGAAAATTAGAAATTAGAAAAATTATGAATTGCATATTTTAAGTTTGAATCTCACTGACATTAAATCAGAATCAGCATGGTGTTGAATATTAATTCCCATCTCCAGATCAGCTACTAATCCCCACCTGCATAAGTGCAATAAGCTGCAAGTTGATAACATTGATTCCTCACTGTCTCTGTGTCACCTCCCACACCAAAACCGAGAGCAGAAGTCATGTTGTGATACACTTATTTGCATTTTAGTCAATATGCAATGCAATGCAGTCAAATGCCTTTGCATATTTAAATTGGTTTCGTGCTTGATGGAGATGGCATTTGTCTATTGTACATTGTTAACCCGATGCAAAAAGCATGCCATTGCCTGCAATGAGTATTCTCAAACATATAAACATGCATATTGTGAGTTGACTTAAACACATGAGGGTAGGCATTCAAACAGCTCATTTCAACTTAATGCATTTTGCAAAGACAGCCAAAAAAAGAGAAATGGCCACTCTGATGAGATGGTTAGTGTCAAACCAGGCTTCTCTGGACACAGCTATATCCAAAGACTGAGTGTCAGAGCATATTTCCCTAGTGCTGCAAGCTGTTGAGGACTGTAATTGCTGTCACCTCCCTCCTGGATCCAGCTACAGACTGTGGGAATTGGAAGAGTCATTTCATCTCCAGGGAAACAAAATGATGGGAGCTCCAATTTTCCAGCACAAAAAGAGGACGCGGAACTTATCATTAGCGAGCTGCTAGTACATCTTTAGACCAAAATTACTAGCCAACCTGCAAATGTCTTCCTCAGGAGTGTATAAAGAAACAGGCAACAATTACTAAAGGTGCGGTCACATTTATCGATGTTTGGTGGCTTTTTGCCGGTGCAATCCAGATATTTCATTTGCGATTGGGAATTTTGCTTGAGGGCAAAAGATTTCCCCTCACAGATTTCGAAATTGGTGAAAATGCAACTGAGCACAGCATAAACTCAATGTGTTTTATGAAATCATTTTAGAAAACTTTAGAAGAATGTAGTTCTTCGAGTGATCTAGAGAGTTCCTGTGTGCAAAATCATGCAATATTTTCCATCAATTGTGTGATTGAAATGCTAAAGGTGCAGGCACTTTTACTGATTCTCTGCAGATTTTCACCTGGCAAAATCCAATAGGAATCGTACGCAACTAGGAATTTGGCTCGAGGGGTAAAAGATTTACCCTCACAGATTTCACTACGGGTTCAAGTGCAACTTAGCACAGCTCAGTTGAAATTTCAACATAAAAATGAGCAATGGAATAAGTTTAGAAACCAGCAGAAAATTTTCCTTTTCACTTTCAGGTAGTTTACGAGCAAAGTTCCAAAAATACGCTCTATTCTCTGGTAGCTTTGTGATTGAAATGTGATTGCGGTAATATTTACTATTGCTAAGTGAAATTTTGACGGCAAAATTCAGTCAGTCCAGTAGGAATCTGGATGATTGAGAGTTTCTCAACTGTTTTAGGTTTGTCTCGCAGAATCACCACGATGACCAACAGAAAGCTTCTTGGTTTAAAAGTGACTTGTGTGTGAGTAGTGCTTCATCCATCACTACACTATTGACATGACAGTGGACCTGTCTTTCCTATGAAATTTCACAGAAAGTTTGCTAATTTGACTGCACTGTAATAAACATAAGCTCATCTGACTCAAAAAGCTAGAATATTCTCAAAGCTTTCCAATTAGCAGCCATCTTTGAGAGGCTGAATGTGAATGTGGCCATATTACATAATTAACTCTTGAAACCAGTCATTTCCTTTGAAAACCGTACCTTTTTAAAACATAAGGGGTTAATTTCAGACTTCCTACCAAGTTTGCAGTGTTATGCCAAGCATATGACGCTAACAGAAGGGGCTCGGCCGTCTGATACACACCAATTTCATCTCCTTTCAGGACGGTGGAGGAGAACAGAGGGACCTTCTCGCTTCATGGGGCTATAATTAAGGGGGCCTCAAACTAGAGAGAGTGAGATAGACAGGCAGGCAGAGTTGGGGAAAGTGGAATATTAATGCATTGAAGAGCAACAGGAAATTGGGCGTCTAAATGTCCCCCGGGATGATTAGTAGCAGCCAGTCTCATTCAGAAGCAGATCAATGAGGAGATATATTGTCATTTTCCAGCTGCACCTTCTTAATCAATTAATCTATAAGAAGATGGGTGCATCTTAAAAGGCCAGTGCTAGAATTAACAGGTTTCTGTTGAGGATCCCGATTTGTGTTGTTTCTGTTCATACATCTGAGATGGAATACATTTCATAAATTTCCCCCATTGAATGGTTTAAGATGGAACATAGTTCATTGTGCTTGACTTGACGCTCAGCCCACTGTGTTTAATCAAGCAAAATGTTCTCAATTAAAGGGCAGCAAATAAACACATCCTTGCCAGGTCTTTTATTTCTTTTTAAGCCTTTGTGCACTTTCTTTTCATTCCATCTGACTTTTGGCATCCTCCCATCAACTCTCATTTGCAACACTGCTTTGGGCATGTGGGGGAGTCCGATACTTTTCCGTTACATAAGGACTCTGTGTATTGCTTTTCACATTAAAGGTCATTTAGTCTCAGCGTTCTGTCAGTCTCCATGGCGACTGCAGTGTGATGGGCAGTCGATATCTTCCTGTGGGGATTTTATCAGGAACAGATGCCGGACATGTGTACAAATCATGTCTATATATGTGATTTAGGCCTTTGTGAATGTCACCAGGATGTGATGTAGCTTATTTTTTTGTTTTTGTGCCATTAAAAAATCTCTTTTAATTTTGACCTGGTCTGTCTGGTTTCTTTTAAAGGAATATTCTGGGTTCAATACCAAATATAAGAAGTTAAATTCAATCAATAGTATTTATTATTCATATTAACATTACCTGTTACTATTAACAAGAAATGTGAAATAAAGAAATGTAATAATAAAAATAGACTTGTCCCTCATTTAATTTAAAAAGCACTTACATTAGAAGTATTTTATAAGAACGATTTTGAGGATTTAAAATTTGAAACTTAAGACTTATAATTTTTTTTTACAACAAAAACAACATTTCATAATTCAAAACATATTTTGTATTATAAAATAATATATAATTATATTATAATTATATTTTAAAATAATTATTACATTTCTGCTCAAATTAAATTTTTTTATTATATATTATATATTATATATATATACAGGTATACACACTATATAACTGTGTCCAATGTGTATCTGAGAAAAACATCTATTTATATAAAAGATCAAAAGAATTAACAATGTAGATATATTTTCACAGGCTTCTTTGTTCATATTTATCAAGGGTGTAAATAATTCTGGTGTTATGTTGTAATGGCAATGAATTTATAAAATTTGATAAACAGTATCTTCCCACCAAACGGGGTTGTAAGCAGAAAACATGTTATTGCTCATATTTTATTCATTTATGTATTTATTTAATAATTTGTACATTTTGTGGCTATACTATTGAAACTGTCAGTATTATAATATTTGCAGAATGGCACCAATAATTTCCATTGTACAGTAAGTCACAGTTACAGATTTCCTTTTTATTTTTATTTTATTTTATTTTCCAATAACCAACATCTTCACAAAATCAATGTATTAATCCTAACTTCCACTAATCTCTGAATATTCCATTAAATACTTGAATATGTCACATTTGTGTGTTCATTTGTTCTTTGGGATAAGCTGAGCTTTAAATTCACAGTGTCAGATGGCTTGGCCCTTGTTCAGTGTGAGTTGTCAGGTGTTCATGGCTGATCAGTTTAATAAATCACGTTTTGCTGGCACAGACTCAAATGGCTGTATGGTGGATGGGCTAATTACTTATAGTGCTATAGCATTTTCAGAACGTTTTCTGCTGTCAATGCTGATCGCTCAGCACTGACATGATGTCTGATACTTTGCCACCAAGGATTAAAAAAAAAAATCTCTGTGTAGCTTGAGATATTTGATGCCAGTTTTGCTGCCACATTATTTGAAGTTAATTTCTATTGCTAAAGTCTCTATTGGCTGTACTTAATTGCAACTTTCAATTGGATGTGTAAATTAGTGGATGTCTCATGTAAGGGGATTGCTTCAGGCATGCTTTTCAAGGCCATTAATCTTCTTTGAAGAAATAAAAAGATAATTTTACAAACAAAGCAAAGAAACTGATTTAACAATTTTTAATGCATAAAACATTTTATACTTCTCAGACAAATAAAGCAGATGTTAAATGACACAACGGCAGACTGTTTGTGCTCCTCAATGTGAGAAAGATTAAGCTTTTATAAATTCAGTGATAATGTGTCATCTGCAGCGATGTGCCCCGAACTCCCACTCTTGGCGTACTCCTGCGACTCTTGCTTAATGGCATCATTAAGACGTGATGATGATGTGATGTCCCCATAACTCTCACACTAACGTGATTATTCAGCTAAATTTACAGACTGCACGCTCATCCTGACGCATCCAGCTGATGTTTTATGGTAGCTGGAGCAAGCTGCATCAGTCATAAGAGAGATGAAATGTATTTAGGGGAAAACGGAATCATGTTTTATTCAATTACACACTGAATCTCAATTAATCAGTTTTTGCAATTAAGTTAAACTTGCTCATGCATCATACATGAGGACACTATCAAGGGTAGTTGCTCCAGAAGCTCCCTGCATACTCCAGGCTCTGACTGTCCTTCAGTGTGAACATAATGAAAGAGAATATATTACGTTATGAGAATTAAGATAAATACAACCCATAACTTGCATGTTGAGCTTTCAGTCTTCAAATTAACATGCAATGCATATAACATGATATATGATTTGCTTAAAGCCCAGAATCTTCAGGGTTCTTCAGCTGATCGATGCTGTTTTTTTTGGAGCAGAACAGAATTTAAAGGTAATAGTAATATTAATTGCACAGTTTTCTTGCACCTTGGAACCATTATTTACAAGCTCTTCATTTTAATGAGGATTTTTAAATGTAGGCCTATATATATATTTACATTACATTTATTCATTTAGCAGACGCTTTTATCCAAAGCGACTTACAGATGAGGAGAGTGGAAGCAATCAAAAACAACAAAAAGAGCAGTGATATAGTACTATAACAAGTCTCAGTTAGCTTAACACAGTACACGTAACATGGGATTTTAAATAATATAATAAATAAAAAGAAAACAGAATAAAAAAAGAATAGCGCAAGCTAGGTTATAGGTTATAGTTATAGGTCTATATATATATATATATATATATATATATATATATATATATATATATATATATATATATATATATATATATATATATATATATATATATATATATATATATATATACATGTATATGTGTGTGTGTGTGTGTGTGTGTGTGTGTGTATGTGTGTTGTGTGTGTGTATATATATATATATATATATATATATATATATATATATATATATATATATATATATATATATATGTTAGCACTGCAGTTGATCCAGAAATGGAAATCATGTCATCATTTATGTCGACTTTCTTTGTTCTGTGGAATGCAAAAACAGTAATTGTATAAAATATTCTGGCAGCAATTTTCCATACAATGACGGGTTGCCAGTTTATAAAAATAACCCATACAGCAGAGAGGGAAGATTTTCAGTCAAAAAGTATTTATTTACAATTATTTATTTAATTATTAATTGTAATTATTATTATTACATTTTAGCTATATCTTAATAAATATATTTAAACTATCACGTGATTTTAGAAGACTTGCAGTATAATGCACAAGTGATCTGCTTTCATGATACTTTTATGGTGCTTTTATTTTTTCAGTTTTGGAGCAACCCTATCTCTATTAATTTCCGTTGTATGGAGCAGAATTAAACATACCACAAAATCTAATTTTGTGTTCCACAGAGAGAGAGAGAGAGAGAGAGAGAGAGAGAGATGTGGAAGGACATGAGTGATTTTTGAGTAAACTATTCATCTAAATGAGCTAAAATGCTGTATTAGACATTATTCTCAGAAAACATGTGATCAACTAAAATGTTGTGATAAAGAAGTTGTTGACCTAAAAATGAAACTCTCATCCTTCATAAGGTCTCAACACAAAAAGAGATGTTAGGCAGAATGACAGCCCCAGTCTCCATTCACTTTCATTGTATGGAGTGAACCATCTCTCACAACTACTCCAGAATTTCATTTATTCACTATATACAGCGGTATCTGCAGACTGTGCGAAATCAAGCGCCTGGCCCTTTAAGAGCGCTGTTACCCCAGTGTGGGTAACTGCTGAAGGTAGTCGGGGGTGGGCTTGAGCCACGAGACAGTCGCCCGGAGACGCGACAGTAGTAAATCCGTTCATTCACAGCGAAGGGAAGAGTGCAGGGCAGCGGCTGGGGTGGAAATCTGACTGAATGGGCTATTAAAGAACGGATACTTTTCAATGATCCAGGAAAGCGAGAAACGAAAGATGTTCTGCCTGTGAAATGAATCTTGGAGGAATTAAGAGCATCTTGGACGGACTTTGAGCATCTCATCTTATCTGTCCGTTACACTGACTCTTTAACCGTATACAGATCAGCGCCCGAGCGCAACGCACACGGGAATATGCACCATTTGTGATGATCAGATTAACCGACACAGTTTTTTTGTGTGTTTTGGGTCTAGTTTGTAAAGTTCTTCAATGTGACCGCCTCTTCAAACGCGTCTCCTCGCACTTGTACCGGATTGTAGCGCTTTTGAGGTGATTTTAGGGACTGTTTGTCCGGATAAAGGCGACTGAAGTGGACTGTAGGCTACATCTGAGGGTGATGGAGTTTCGCGGGACTTTAGATGCGCTGCTCGTTGTGTTTGCCATCATATGCGTGTCTCAAGGTAAGGTGGAGAAAATACTACACTACAGATGGCGATATAAGGATTATAACTGCTAAACATTGTGAAATAGTTGTCGACACCTTCTCTGGTGTATTTAAACGTAAATAATTTTCTTATGGATGGTGTTGTTTAGGTTGTTCGGTGATAATGGACATAACGTTACAGAACTCATACAAAGCAGCAGAACAGTTTTTTTTTTCTAACAATATTTGTTTTTAATATTCAAACAGTCGATATGTTTTGGCTGAGATGTTCTTTATCTCAAGTTATAGTAAAGTCAAACCCCTTAATGATTGAATTACACATCTCATGTGTCCTTAGAAGGCGTTAAGGCCTATATACACAATGCTTTTAATGTAAACAATAAACAGATGATTTATAGATTTATCCTCAATACATAGTGTTGTTTATACATGAACATATATGTTCGAAACAGACCAGCTTGACCCAGTTTACAGTAAATACCCTCACTTTTGGATAGATTAGCCCATTATTTAATTGTTTTAATCTATTGCAAGTACTTTTTCCTCTGTATTAGGGATTTTAAAATTCTTACAGTCTCAAAGACCCCTCATTCAGACTCCTAACCAGCTCAGGGAGGAAGGATAGATCATTAGTTAGAAATAATGTACAAATTAGCTAAGAGTTAGAAATGCCATAAAAAAAATGTTCTTTTGGAAACGTGTCTACCTTCAGGAGCCCTGGCCGCAAACACTTGCATAGCTTGAATTGAATCGTGCTTAGATCAGTGGTATTGCTGGCAGTGCTGGCCAACAGAAGTTCTGTTTTATGGGGCAGTAAACATTGCCTCTGAGATCTGTCCTCTAATATAACCGCTGACAAAATCTGCCACTGAATCAAGGGCAGCACAGCCGCCAGATGAGGGATGAAATTACATGCTAAGCTTTTATCTGACCAGATCCATGGTCCAGTCTAAATTGTGTCGCCAATACTTTGCTCTTCTTTTGTTTCATGAGCAGATCTGGTCAAACCAAAATCAATTCCATTTTTTATAACAAGCTCAAAGCCATCCTAAAAGTGAGGCTTGGTTAGTTAAGTGTAGCTGAATTTATCATTGCCCCGTTCTTCTCACACACCTGACTTTATCCAGCTCAGGGTTGTGGTGAGGGCCACTGCCTATCTCCTCTCGCCTTCTCCCACCTGATTAGGGTTATGAAAGAAAATGCATTGATTTACACTTCAACTTTTCATTTATAGGTGCCTGATCCTTTCTGGGTGTGTTTGTGTTGTGGTTGTTGTTTGTCTAAGTTACGTTTGTAGCTCAAGTAGGACGTGTGTTTGCTCGCCTCCTTTTGAAGTCATTTTAAACAGCCACAAACAGCTGTTGTTTCTTCCCGGATTGTCCCCAAACAAGCATTTAACGACTGCCGGCCTTTGACTCATTCAATGTTCACACCCTTTTAAACCAGATGAACCTTAGTGGAAAATGGAAAAAAATGACTTTTCAGTACAACATTTCTTTTGTATTTTTCAATGAACTGACAAGGATCTACAGCCATACGTCCTATACAGTAAAAAGTGCATGATTGGCAGCATTTCAAAAGCTCTACGACTTTTCGCATAAAGCGTGTCATTTATGGTTTTCCCTCCATGCACGACAGCTTGTTTTGATGTCTTACGTCTCCAGGACTGTCGTCGCTCCTTAGATCAGAAGCGGAGCATATGTGCGCGCGTGTGTATGAGGGGTGTGACTCAGAGAAGCCTGCGTCTCCCTCTCGCACGCTCGCTCGCACAGTTACTCCCCGTCTCCTCTGTGTAAACGGTGTGCTGTCGAGAGGCTGTCAATAAGGAGGGAGATAAATGCTGCATCTCCTACTGAGCACGTTCTGATGTCTCTGATGTCTGATTTCTGTCCCGGCACATTCAGGTTCTTTACCGGATCCTTGCCGGAAGACAAAACATCTTGTATCTTTCCGGCACTCTTTTGTTGTTGCTGAGATCTTACTTAAAGATTTATAGCTGCACCACAAATGTGCGTTTATAAAAGACACCTTTAATTAAAAGCATACATTTCACTATGCAAGAGCATAGCTCATCTCCAAAAATAGCACATTTTTATCACCTCTTCTTTGTGGCAGGTATTAATTGGTCAAGTAAGGAAGCCAGAAACACATACAGCTCTGTTTTATTATTCTAGCGTTGACAGGAAGTTTGAATTGAACCCTAAAGATGGCAGCTCCAGCTGTGTGGGGGTGAATGGGGACACAACACAATGCCTTGGCATCAATCTGTCCAACCTTGTGTCTCTGGCCGCAGATGAAGACGGTTTAATGGCCCTACGCATTAGTTCCAGTGGCTGTGGTGACCTTCAAGGCCGTGTTCCAAATGGGAAGCACTATACAAAGAATCAGAGAGGCCAGACTAAACTCTCTGAGTGTGTTTATATGACAAGTAGTATCGATTATAATTTGTTAGCTTTTCAGCTTTCTGAAATATGCAATCTGGGATTACTTCCTTTAAGAGGTAGCTTGCTTTACATTTGCAGAACTGTTGAACGTGTGGAAACTTTAATTTAAAAAAGTGACACACATACAAGGATTAATTGGTTTAAGGAAATAGGTTGTCTCTGCAAATACATCATTGATTTAGATGGCCTTCGATAGGAAAAGTACATAACCCACTTTTGACTCTCTTTGGCTGTTTTTTAAATGACTATAGATCGTATCTTTCATTAATGAATGCCTTTTTCTATCTAGCAATCCAACCCTGACTGAGTTCGATATTTATCTTTTCTGTCAAGAAATATAGCTGCCTCCCTGTTTAATCAGAAAATTTCTCATCACTTCGATATTGACATGCCCTACAGCAGTGGTTTAGTGATTCTCTTTCCCATCCAATAACTGGATAGTAGCCGGTGTGGTTTATATCAGCAATAATACAATAAAAGAAGTTCATGGTTGTTCCAAGGATCTTTTCAGTATGGGGCTTTTCGCACGTCAGGCTGTAACAGTAGCAGGTGTTTCTTTTCTCCCCATCATCCCTTTCTTTTCACCCTTCATCCATCCGTGTACCTAAAATGGCAAAAATATTCTTATTAAATTTGGGAAGCCCTGAAACTGAGTGTAATGTATTAATAGAGAGAGAGAGAGAGAGACAGACAGAGTGTCACAAGCAGCACACTTATTTAAAGTCCATAAGCCTTTGAAACACACAAATTAGCTGCATTTGCAATCCAACAGCAATGTATCACAGTAATCCTCTTTGAATAATTCGAATATATTTTTTAAATCCCAAAACTCTTTTATCTTTGTTTTTTTCCACAATAATACTGGTATACTTTTAAAAATTGCAGTGAAATACATACATTAAAGGTCTAACTTGTACTATTTAAAGGATAAATGCATAAACAGTTGTTAAACCATGCAAAAGTTTAACTTTAGTTTACTTGCCAAAGCAAGTTTTTCACACTTTTTGTGCTTGCTTTTTAACTTTAGATCCTGAATACTCATTCTTCCCATCATGTAAATATATCCATTAAGATAAACTTGTTGAAGACTCTGGATCATTTCAAGTGGGTTCTGCAGTTTATCTGTGTTCCAGTGTGTGGAAAGAAGCTGTGGGCATCTATGGGGCTCTGCAGGGGCCACCTGCATGCCAAGGCGACATACCACTTACATACCCAGACGAAAAATCCTTAGTATCTCCAGCCCCTACAGCTCCCATGGCATGAATTCTCAGCCACTTTAATTATCGGATTACCTTTGGGGCGAAAAATTTCGATATTTCTCCTGATCCATGCCTTCTGACAAACAACACAGTATGACTGCTCATTATCAGGACCTGCTGAGCCTAGATTACCACACTCTCACACTGAGTAACAACTCACTCCAACTCTAAAACAGCTGGCTTGTGCTTTGAGTGTTTACATGATGCAAATGTGTTGTCCTTGGAAAAAACCGAGACCTCTGGTTTGTTTTTTATTCGCTCTGTTTACTAGTTGATGCAAACAGACCTGGCTAATAGTGTATATAAGTGTGTGTTTGGGCACACTGTAAACAAAAGGGCCAGAGGCCGTGTGTGCTGTCTCATCAGGAGCTCCAATTTAATGACTCAGACTCTATCTTGCATGGGCACTGCTATTAGATTACCTTCATTAACACACACTTCTTTCTCATTCTCCTCCCTCCCGGCGCCTATGTGTACACACTTTTCATGCTGTTCAACTTCGTTCCTCTTCTCCTATTTGACTTTGAGACCCCATTATCCTCATCAGTCGTGATCTTTGTGTTGTTCCAGTAAATAACACTTGCCAGGTTCAGAGGGCAATTAGACATGGACATTACGTGCGCAGTAGTCGTTTAATGGGCGTGTAGATCAAAATCGCAGCTTGGCAGAGCTGGAATTGGTCCTTGAGTGCAATGCAAAGAATGTTGTGAATGTTTTTTCCATGGTGTCAGTATTCTGTGTCTTTGTCTCTGTCGGAGCGATTGAAACGTTAACAGCGATTGTTTGTGTCTCCACAGACGTGTGGCAAAACTTTGATATTATCAACTCTATTCTATGCAGAATAGTTTCTCTTACTGCAGGAATCTTTCCCTGCTGAAAATACCATGACTTATGCTTTTCGCTGGCTAGTGCTAGAGAGTTTTTTTCTGTATGATTTGTAGCAATAGCCAAAAATACTTGTATGGGTCAAAATAATACATTTCTCTTTTATGCCAAAAATCATTAGGATACTAAGCAATCATGATGTTCCATGAAAATATGTAGTACATTTCCTACCATAAATATATAAAAAATGTTGTATCATTAGTAATATGCATTGCTAAGGAGTGGACTACATTTGGACAAATGTAAACTTTGGACGATTTTCTCAATATCTGATTCCAGATTTTCAGAGAGTTGTATCACGGCCCAAATATTGTCATATCATAACAAACCATACATCAATGGAAAGCTGTATAAATTTATAGATGTATACATTTCAGGAAATAGACCTTTATGACTGGTTTTGTTGTCCAGGGTCACATATCTGGTCAGTTATTATGACAAAATATTTTAGTGGAAGGTTTCTCTTAATGATTTGTGCAGTAGACTAATGCAAATTAAATCTTAAATTTAGCATTTTCAGTCTCTAGCTCTCAGACCAGAGTCAGAAATGTGGTTTCCAATGCTTTGGGCCAAACTGCCACTAAAAGTGACAGAAATGCCCCAGTTACCCTAAATAGGGCAAAAGCACTTCCTGAGGGAATTCTCTTTTATCTCATATCAAACATTTGATATGTATATAATACACTACCAAAGCATGAAAGTCTGAAACGGTCAATTATAGCATCCAGTTGAACTCATCTGATATGTGTCATAATATTATATTCTGTTTTAAATATAAAAATGCGAAGTAGTCTTATTAATTGGGCTGCTAAAGTTAAGCATTCACTTTGTCAGCATATGAATGCACCGCATCATTATGCAGTCCATTAATTAGTCTTTTATCTCATATGCCTTTCTCAAGTAGAAAATTCTTCCCTCCCTACATGTCAGCCATGTATCCACTCGTGCCGGGGCTGCTCATGTTTATGACCGACCCCGTGAGTCATTCTTATGCAAAACACCCACCATCTAGACGAGCGCCACTCGACTTAAATGTTAAACCTGTTAAATGTGTGAATCACTAATTGAAAGCGATTCAGCTGTGTATTTCACCAGTCCAGTGCCATATGTTGCAGATCTTCCGAAACATTCACAGGTTAAGTCCAGCGCTAAGAGAAGCCTAGGGGTTTCCCTACCCCTTATTTTGGTCATTTCCTCCTGCAATCATCAGCCATCAAAGCAACAAGAACACATCCTGAATGTGATATGTTATCTTCTGGACCTCAGGGGGGAGATATGCAGATTTCCACTGTTCTGGGAGTAGACAAATGTTGAATATAGGCCTAATCATCGACTCATTCTATGCACGTTTTCCCCGAGCATGTATTTAACATGAAGCCTGTCCGTACAGTGCAGACTACGCCGTAGTCCTTTTCATCTCTCCCTGTTTGACTTTCAAAGATCCAGTTCATGAATAGTCGGGTTGGCTCCAGCCATTGAAGATTGAAAGAATTTTTAAAGCGGCTTTATAATTTTTGATGAGAAGAAAGTGACTTCAAAGCCCACTTACACTTTGTTTTACCTTTTAACTGGAATTTGACCTGAAGCTGAAATATGGCAGTCTTAAGGGATCAGGAGATGAGGCAGTCTTCTGAGGGAACTTCGCTTGTGCTTTAAAGCCACTGATGTGAATAGCAGAAATAAGATCAGGTTTGTCAAAACATCTAGATATGCTATACAGTCAGATTCCTCTGCCTGAAACTTCACTTCCTGCTAAATTTGTGGTTCTGTGTGGGCCTCATCTGGCAGTGTTGGGGTCAAGCGGAAAGTGCGTGGTGGGATTAATCAAGCGGAACATGGTGCACCGCTAGGAGGACCAGGAAGCTGATGCTATCTCAACCAGTCGTGGTATGCTGGTCTCCCCACCCGGGCCAATTCCATTAGCGGGGCACTGAAGAAATCCAGACAACACAGAGCAGCTGGGACGGAGCTCCACTGTCGCCACCATGCACAATTTATCTTTTATTCCCTACTTCTTCCTCTATGGGAGAACTTGACGCCCCCTTGAGATATGTGATATGCCATTGACATGAATTCCAGATGTGTTTTTCTTTGGTGAGGAGAGTTTGAATTACAGGAGGTCAGGGAAAACAGACTGTGGTATTATTGTCCTGCCCCCATAAAGGGTTTGCAGAATCTGAATGAACCTGGGCGAATGTGTCTCAGAGTACTGATACATATCTAAGAATATGGCAACACAAAAAGACAGCTATTCCCAGAGAAAAGCAAGTTATTCCTCGCAGCCTGTACTAAAAATGCCCTCACGCTAAAGGAATGAGCTAGTTTGGCAAGTCCAGGGTGACCAAGGTTATTTTTTACGCTTCATGGCTTGAACCCCTGAGGGAACTCAGAGCTTTATGTTGTTTGAGATCGTAGGGTTTAGGGTCAGCACTTAAAGAGATTCTCACTAACAGGTTGAACCACTGAAAGAATCATGCTTACTCCCCTTCTCTTTTCCACCACGACTTCTCTCGGGAATCCACAAAGGGATCAATACCTTCAGCTGGACGTTGCCAGTGTGTGCTGTTTATTTTGTGAAGTGTGAAGGTTCTTAAAGCAATGGAGTGGCCAGATGAGCCTTTGCGGGAAGATAAAATCTGATACATATCAGGAAGTCCCATTTGCACCACTCTAAAGATTAAGGATTTGGGATTGGGTTGAGTAATATATCACAAAGAGGTTTGTGCTGTTCTCCTCAAAGTAGGAATATCTGGCTATTTACTAACCAGCACCTTTTGCATTCATGTGAAATCTATTTTAACAAAGGGAGTATTTTGTCTCTTTGAAAAACATCAAAGCTCATGCAGTGGACACACAGCCCCTGAACCCACAATGGCACGTAGACTTTGTTTTGCTAAGGCTCCGTGACTCGATGCTGTCTCTTTTTGTTGGAATGAGAAATCCTCCTCATCCCCTGCAGTAAACACAACATCTTTTGCTGTTTCTTAAGCAGGAAGCACATAAGTAGCTCTTGCTACATCCCCTAAAGGTGTCAGGTTGCCTCTGTAGAAGCTGTCATGGAATTTCTGCGCTTGCCACTGCGCTTAATCCATCCTGGTTCCCAACTGGCAGCATTGACTCTGGCAGAAACACGCTCATCCCAGAGGAAAACAGCAGCCCTCCTGTGTAATTTCCTTTGTGCATGTGACCAGGTTCACTTTGTCCTCTCACTGTCAGGAGCCACAGGAGTAAAGAGCGTAGCTTTATGACCCTGGGTTTGTGTTCTTTCTCAAGAGCCCCTTTGTTGTTTGTAAATGTAAAAATTAAAGTTAATAAAATGGAATAAGAAAGAGTGGCGAAAGGAATGCCCCCGCTTCTTAATTTAACTTAGGGTAATGAATGCACATTTGCAAATCAATCCCCAGATTCCAGTGAAAAAGGAGGGGTGAGGTTGTTAAATAATCATCTATTTAAGTGGGGCGGGAAGCCTCTCAAAAGAATTGCAGATGAGGATTGGGAGAAAAAAAGTTGGCCATTTTTGTGCTTTGAGCATCAAAGCTTTGCGCTTTTATCTAATACCACATTTTGACATGCTGCAAAATTGTTTCAGATTTCAAAGTTCTTCTGGATCTTGTTATTCATCTAAGGAAAAATTACTTTTGTTCAAGATTTTCTACAAATTTTGTCCTGCGCTGATAATTCCTCCTGCATTTTAATCTGCGCTTCTTTAGAACTAGGCCTACTTCATTTATCTTTCTTCTTGTGACCTCCAGGTTTTCACACATACTTCAAGGGATGGAGACAATTATTAGATTGACATCTGACCTTTCCTTGTACGGTTGTCATGGAGATCCTTTGGCATTGACACCTTCTCTTGAAAGACTCGGAATAATTGCTGCTTATATTTGCCTTTATGTTGCTTATACCTGCTGTTTTGAATCAGCTTGTGAATAATTTGCAGAGTATGTCTTGTTACAGCCACATGGCTTGTATCATCTCTCTTTGTTTAGCCGGGCTGTGTTTAGAGATCTTATTTCTTCCCCCGAACACTGGAGATAAATATTCTTAGTGCTAAAAGCCCCTTGGGATTGATCAGAAGTTAGCCAGATGGATGTATTTCCTACCAGCGCTGGCTCACCCCCCACCCCCTTCCTTCACATAACAAGGTCAAATTCCTAATACAGTACAAGGGCTTGATACCTTTAAGAGCAGATGAGTTGTAGTTTGCAGCACCTCCCTTTTTATCCGAATCAATCTAACTGCTGGAACCATTACTAGCGTGTCACCCAGTGAGACTGCCACTTCTATGGGTTCTTCCAGATAGGACATGCTGTAATTTCAGCAGCATTTACTGGATGTAATCCTTAACAGCTGGACTGAAGTTTTGCTACTGATGTAGTGTAGAATTAGCCAAGATTTTTGTGCTATGATAGAATTGTGCAAAATTCAGGCATAATTTCATTATGACCAATTAATAAGAATATTTTTGGAAAGATATTCTCATCTGCTGAGAAAATCATAAGTCTGGTAACTAATAATTTGAATCCTTAACAAGCCACATGGTTTGAAGTACCATTCATGTCTGTAGTACAGTCATACTTGAAAAAGAGTGGCTTGCCGTGGCGAACAGCAGTAATAATTAATGCAGGCAAGATGGTCTCAGTTTTATTTCACTCTGTGACCAGAAATCAAAGCACTTTCAATTCGCACTGGAGCCAAGCAGCCATTTGCGACAAGGTTATTAAAATTATATCACCTTTGTTCTGCCTTATTCACTTCCATATTTGAGCAATTCTTTCCTGCCTTGTCAGTACTAGAGACATTTTAATGTTAGTTTCCAAGTATTGTATATAAAAGATGCTCTTGGACATGTGTCATCTGCCTCAGAAGACCCTTAAAGTGCATTGTTTCCCAGAGGGATTGATGTTCTCTGACATGTGAGACCACAAAGTTCCTTAGAGCTGTCAAAATCCCCCAAAGGCCCACTACGGGGTTTTTTTTTTTGTTGTTGTTTTTTTTTCTCAAGTAGCAGTTCTAGCTCCTCATAATGGCTGACTCGTTGATCTAGAACACTTGGAATGCTAAGGGCAAGAGATTAATCAGCTTTTCCAGATGTTGTTTTCCACTTCTTTATGCACATTCGGTCGCTCTCTTAGACTGTCCCAAGTCCCCCTGGTATTCTCGAGGTCAAATTTCGGTGAGATAGGCCTATCTTCTGTTAGAAGTTTAGCTCAGGCTTTATTTTCCATCTCTTTCCCTGCCTTACATCTCCTCTGTGGCAAGTCGGGAGTGTTTGGTTTGTTTTATTTAGAAGCCTGTTCTTGGATTCTTACCCCACTGTTTCTCCTCCACCCCCTGCCAACCGCAGTCTGTTCGGCAGTCTATGAGTGTCCGCTAAAAGCTATTAGCCAAACCCTGGCGGTCTCCGCTCCCTTAACCCAGCGGGGCCACGGGGCTATTTGTTTTCGAAAAGTAGAAGGGCAACAGTCCTGGGGATTCGGAGGTGAACACAAAGCTTGCGGTTTTGCCTTTGCCGTATCTTGCGGATGGGGCCCAATGTACTACTACTGTAAGGTCATGTTATTCATGGCCGGGGTAAAGTGGATGGGAAATGGGTTTGTTTTAAGTTGCATTAGTCTCTGGCCCAGAGGAGTTTATCCACTCCACTGAATATGAAGTAATAAAGCAAAGTAAACCTTGCAGATCTGAATGGTTAGAAATAATCCTTAAAAGCACTATTTTGATTGCAATTTTGTTGGTGTAAACTGTTAGATTAGAGTTTATCTCTGTGTGTGAATTGCATTACTGTTTTTCTTCATAATCCTGTGTAACTTTTTGTGTATTTGGAGGTGGTGATGGACGTTTCCCCTGGGGGATGTCTATAGCTTTTTGTTAGAGCTATCACGCATGATTAATTTCCAACTGAAGGATATTTTCACCATCTCTCACTCTGACTGCTGGAAATCACAGTCTCTATCCTGTCACAGATTTTAAACCCCAATATAATTGTTGCCGCTGGGATTGGTAATTATTTCCAAAATCACCATGCACAATGACTCACTTTCATCCCCAGATATCTCCCGATGGCTGAAATTCCCCTGTCTTGTTGTGAATCAGTTTGTGTTGCTGTTATTCATCTGTAATTGTCCCACCACCACACTGTCATCCAAATTGGGAGAGAGAAAAGCAATTTCAAAGCTTTCTGAAAGCCTACCTGAATTACCATACCAGCGGTTTCCCCCGGCCCCCCTCCCCTCAACAACTGTGTGAAACAAAAAACCCTTGGCAGTCAGCATGAATTCATATGTGCCTTAAAACAGAAGACAAATTATGTTTACATATCCCAGCATTCCAGCTACTGCGGGATTGAAATGAGTTTCTGTTTTCTTTGATAGCTGTTGAATTTAGAGCATATAATTTTCATACTGCCAGTTTATGACATGCATATGAGCAATACGTATGTATAACTTCTTAATTTAACTACAGTTGGAGAGACTCAATGCTAAGTAAATAAACAACAATGTTATTATTATCATATTCGTTTGCCACATTAGTAGGGCCTTATGATTTCCGCGATGCAGAAAACATGGATGGAATCGCGGAATTCATTTGAATACCAGAAAATACACGACACAGAATTGGTGAAAAAATATGATTAATTATTATTACTTATTCATTTTAGAAGAGCTGTGCTTCCTGCATAAACCTGCCTTTGTTGGGTTGGTAGTAACTAGCTTGCCCTACACAGTTACCTTGTTTAATTTCTTAAATTAAGAAATTAAGTGTTAAATACACTCCCTCCACTACATAGGCTTATGTTTGTCACATCATTATTAGTGTTTGATCACCACATTTGAGTTATCATTGAAAAAATGTGTTTATGTATATATATTATCCTAACATTACTATACAACTGTACTATAATATAGCATACAAAAAGAATATTGGCCGATATATCTATGTAACACTAAAAATGTTCATAATCATGGGAAGAAGGAGGCTGGAACCAGCGAACATTCAAATGAAACTTTAATATTAAAATAAACACAAAACACGCGACAGCCCCTCGCAGACAACTGCCGCACAAAAACGAAACCAAAAACAAAACGCAAAATAAAATCCAGGCCTGGTCCTTTCTCCTCACTGTTGTAACTCCTCCTTTTTATCCTTTTGGAGCTCTTCCATGGGACTTGAGACTGGTGAGTGGCGCAGGTGTCGCTCATTTTCAATTACTTCACTGGCCTCGACCTATTCCCACGGCTCTTGGCCCTGCCCTACTCGTCACAATCGATATCAGCATTTTTGAATCCCTAATATTGGTATCGGCATCAGCCCCAAAATAATCTCATATTGTTCAGGCTCTAGTGCATATGCAACTTTTAAACTGAAAGGCAGTGATTCATAAATCAAATCAGTTTGCTGTCAGAGATTCACAACTGTACTTGTACTGCGTGTTGAATTAAGGCATATCTGGTTAAGACACTGTGTTGGTGTTATTGCAGTTGCTGTTATACCAAATTCTCTCATGTAATGCAAGTAATAACCACTGATTTTCTCTCTCTTATAGGATCTCGACCGAGGCTGGAGGATGCCGCACCACGGATTGTTGAACACCCCTCAGACCTCATTGTTTCCAAAGGCGAGCCCGCCACTTTGAACTGTAAGGCCGAAGGTCGGCCGACCCCTGTGGTGGAGTGGTACAAAGATGGTGAGCGAGTCGAAACGGACCGTGAGGATCCACGCTCCCACCGCATGCTCCTACCCAGTGGTTCCCTTTTCTTTCTCCGGATCGTTCATGGAAGGCGAAGCAAGCCGGACGAAGGGGTGTACGTGTGTGTAGCAAGAAATTACTTGGGCGAGGCCGTCAGCCGTAATGCCTCTTTGGAGGTCGCAAGTAAGTCAGCTCATTTGTACTCTGATCCTTGCCTCGTGCCCTCTTCCTCAATCTCTCCGGCTGCAAATTTCCGCAGTGCTCATCTTTTTTCCGCTGCTTCTATTAAGCTTTCCCATTTTGTCCTGCTCTCCTCATCTTTTTCCCTTCTCCTCCATCTCCACTCGATCTTGTTTAGTCTTCCACTCACTGCAGAGGCCCATAACCATCGTCCCTGGATGGAGTAAAGCACTGAGGTCATTGTTAGTTTTAGAGGAGGTAATCTGATTTGTGGTATTAATGTAGATGGATGGAAGCTGGTGTTCAAGATAAATTCTACCCCAGAAATGGCCAAGAGAGGAGCGTAATGCTGGCTGCTTCCAGGTGACAGATGTTAGCTTAAAAACATCCACCAGCATTTCAGTGTTTCTCATGGAATGGCTCCAGGTTTTAACAGCAGGGCTTCCCAAATCCAATACACACTAATTAAATGCTGATGGCACTATTTGATTTTGGTCATTAGATTATCTGCAATTTCATTATGCTTCCACAACAAAATGTTTTTGTCATGCGACCTCAGAGCTCTGTGATTTCGTATACAGAATCATTTCTAGGTGGCCTGCAGACCTTAAATGGAAAGATCCTTCACCTGCTTGAGTATTTCTGAGATATCAGCGAGACATAAAAGTACGGTTCTGGCACTGCTTGGAAAGAATAGCACCGTTCTCACACAATTCAAAGCCAAAATGGAGATTTTGTCTCCAGCTACTCATAAATCCTGTCTATTAAATTCTTCTTCCATGCATTCTTATTGCAAAATGCTTCAAAACCAAAAGCATTTACAATTCATCCACACTCTGCTATCTAATTAGGATCTGAACCTCCCTGTTAAGGTGCAATATCTTTCTTTAAAAGGGAAAGCAAAGAAACTATTACTTTTGATGTCTTCAAGATTAATTGAAATTGTTGCAGCTCTCCAAAGCTGGAAATAATGGTTATTAGCTGGTTTTATATATATATATATATATATATATATATATATATATATATATATATATATAGTTTTTTTTTTTTAGATCGGATTTCTTTTCAGTTAGATTTATATTTCTTCTTTTTATCAGCATTGAAATTTTTTTTTTCATATCAAAAATATTTGAGATTTTAGATTGGATTTAAACAATGACTGACTGTGTGATGCTATCACCAAAACCATTAACCTACATTTCGGATTCATTTATTAGTGATATCCGGCTCCTAAAAGACACTGCGCAGTTTCAAAACTCCAAGTTCATTGTAAGGTTGCAGAACAGATGGTCTGTTGAATAAAACATTTTATACTGTTGCTGAGAAAATTAGTTTTCCAAAGTTGCATTACAAATGGCGGTTTTCATCCAGAATACGATAGAGACTATCAATTTTATGCTTGGAAATTTGTATGTCTCGGTAACTACTTTTACAGCAGTGTCTAAAAAATATGTTTTTACCTCAGTGAACCGAAAACAAGCTAAACGCATAATCAGACATCTGAAATTCCCAAGTTTACCCCTACAAATGAAAGGTTTTTGGATGAGTTCTTCTCACATTGAACAGAACCATTTGCAGTCTATGCTTTTCATATGAGACTATCATTATCATTAACTGTAGACTTAATGCGTGCAGTGGAAAGAATTCTGGTACACAATAGTTTTAGAACCCCGCAGGAGTTTCTAGATTCTAGGCTTACATTCCTGAACTGTGCAATTGTCCGTCCTGTCCTCCATCCATGCCCCCTATCATCCAGGAAGCCTGTATCATTAGTTATGATATGTTAGGCTCTCCTGTGAGATAACAATGTGACATTTCCTCTAGGGAAGTCTGGAAAAATGGTGGCCAAAAACAAGAAAAAAAACACATAGATATAATATACATTGATTGAATAGCTTGGTCAAAAATACGAGCTATATTCAGTATATATATATATATATATATATATATATATATATATATATATATATATATATATATACACCTCCTTTCACAATGTAAATGTTTATGCATTTAGGCAAGACTAAACTGATTGTGACATCATAATGGGTGCATTAACATATGACTGTGCACATTTACACACCAACTCATTCGTCAGCTTTGTTGTTGCAACCCTGTATGACTGACTTGTTTCAACTGTTTTTGTCTATTAATTATAAGTCAGTGGGTCCAAAACTACATTTTGACGGTTAAAGGGGAAAGATAAATAAATAAACCGGAATAGAAAAGAAAAAGTCACACTGGGTGGTAAGGAGTGGGTAAATGCTGACAGAATTTCCATTTTTGGTTGATATATCCCTTTAATATCCCTTTAATGGAATAAAAGTTCAGAATAGCTTTATTTTTGATGGAATAAGCTCTGTGGGCATTGTGGTGATGCGATTTGTGCGCATAATGCCAGCTCTCTGCATGGAGATCATCTTTCTCCATCGTGGCATGGATCCATCAGCCAGGCGGTGGGCGGGAGATCGGGATGAGGGGTCTGCTGCCAGCCACAGAGCTTGTCTGGTTCACAAGTTTTAGGGGTTTGGCAGAGAGGCATGTGCATATATATAGCGGGAAAGGGAGGTAGAAAGATAAATAGAAAGGAGAAGGAAGGAACACATATGCCAGGCGTGTTGATCTGCCATCAGCAGGCAACGTGTCGTACATTAGGAGGGCACAGATCTTCGGTCAAACGCGAGATGTTCTGGTGAGAATAAACAGGCTCTTGGCCCGGTATGCGTGGGAGGGACTGAATTCCCAGAGAGTGTTTAACAGCCTGTTTATATTCGTTACTTTTAAGGCGGTATAAATGGTCATGGTGATGTGTTATATATGCACGGTTATATTACTACATTACTAACTCTCACACATTAAACGACAGATGAAAGGGAATGCACCTGTGATGGTTCATTTGTGATTTGTGGTTTATTACTTTATAAATGATTCTCAGCATTTGGAGTCGTCCCTCTTCATACTTTTACATGGCTTATGGGTCAACATCAGCCATTTGGGGTTTCTAGTCAAAGTTGTTTTGGGGGGGTCAGAACTGGTTTCCTGGAGAACAGGTGAAGAGTGAAGAGCAGCTGTTCTGTGGAATGTTGTAAATGAACAGGTGAAAGGAAGAGATGATACTCTTGTTCTCTGTTTTGATTAGCTGTGAGAGACGAGAAACTTTCACACTTTTCCACTTATGGGGATGATCCCAAAGACCAGTTGTACTGCAAAAACACAGGTCAGCAACCAGTTTGGACTGAATTCTATCTAGGATTGCAATGATGTCTGGGTTTAAGCTGGAGACATCTTGACAGATAAGCCTATGGGGGTTGAGTGGGGGTTTAGTCTAAACTCCTTCTTGCACTTGCGTGGGTCAAGCCCCTCAGTCCAGGACAAATCTAAAGTAATAGTGGCTTATGTTCAGCAGGGCATGCTGTCCCCCTCTGGGCCGCCTGCCCTCTGTGCTATTAGCCTTATTGCCTTGGATCTAGATTCTGCGTAAGTGCTGAAGGGTGGCCCGGAGCAGTTAAGACTTTGAAACTCCTCAGTATAAATTGATTGTGAAACCGGCAAAAAAGAGCACTGTAAAAAAGCATTGTAAAGATTTCTAATTCAATCTGAGCAGTCCTTTACTGTAGCTCTAATGCACCGATACATCATGATGCAGCTATAAAAACTGCATGAATCAGATTTCTGGCTCAGAAGACCATTTTAGTAAAACTTTATTCAGACTTTGATGAGATGCATCCACAAAGCACATTTATTATTCCATAGCCTTCATTGAGTATATGTGAGCTATTAATCTTCCTGAATTTCCCAAAATATTAAAGAGGCCCCAAGTCCATTTTTCTAAATGGTAGAATTAACTCTCAAAGCCGACCCATTCTGTCCAGACGCGCATGTGGCTGTGTGTGTGTCCGTGCAGTAATAATGAGATCACTTAGCCCCGTCGAACTCCAGGGGTCAGGGTTACCGCTGACAGGGTGGGGACATTCGGACACGGGGTGACACAAGCCTTCTGGCCCCGGGCTATTTAACTCTCTCACTACCTAATGATTTAATTAAAGCCAGCCACGAGTAACACAGATCAGACATACAAACACAAGGCCACCTTGGAGGGAGAAGAGAGATATGCAGTACAGTCATAATAAACTGCCGGGGGACGGAAAGAAAAAAAGAAAGGGAGATGTAAAAGAAACAAGAGAGTGTTTAGCTGAATGAGCAACAGGTGGTGCAAGGAGGAGTTTGGACTAAACCCCCACTCAACTTGATGAGCAGGGGTGCATCTGTGTGCTTTTGTATAGTCAGGATTATGACCCGAGCAGACAGGACACAAGGGACAATGCAGCCCACCTCTGACACCATAGGGCCACCATCCACTTTCAATCATTGCCACCAACTCTGAGACATCAGCAACTCTCATTCATCTCTCTGTAGTTACACCACAGTTTACTTGGTTTGAACGTTAAATTAGTAGTTACATTTATTATTAGTTCATTTAATCATCATCATCATCATCTAAATATACAGTAATAATAAAATGGAAATCATGTTAATAATAATATCTAAATACATAATAATTATTATTTCAAATAAATACAATTCAATGATAATAATAAATAATATTTACTTCTGCCGAGTAATATAGTTCATAATACTTGCATATACATTACAGTGCATCTCACGCAGAATGTGGCTCATCCAATTAGATTTTAGAGTCTGAACTTTCTGGTTTATAACATTTTTCATTTGCAATTTAGCTTACTCGTATCCCTCATACCCCTCAGTCATTTCCCTCACTCTGTGGTTGTGGTTAAATGAATGTGTAATCATTGTTGTTGACTTTGGGAGAGCCTGACCACCATAGGGACTGTTTAATTGCATCTATTTATTTCCCTGTCATAGATCATAAAATTGGAATTGTCCATTTTATTGGCATACTAATTTGCAAGGTGATTTTAAGGGGCTTCCTATAGCACTTTTTAAATGCCCATGATCCAGATCGGAATTTAAGCCTTATTTTTTAAAACATCTCAGATCTGTAGTGTGGGGAAACAACAGTTAAGCTTAAAATGAAGTTAGTAAGCCTGTTTATCTGCTGTGATTGATGGGAACCGGTCGTTGGAATGCTAAATTATTTTCATTCCACTGCATATGTGACTGTGCAATCCATATACCCCGAGAGTTTGTGCAGGCACCAGCCCTGGGATGATTGATTGCCTCTCTCACATTGGCATTGCCAGCTGGCATCGGAGAGATGGGAGAGAGCAATGGGCCAGGATATTGGTCTGTCTTTAGAAGGTAGAAGAGCATAGAGACACACGCACGGCCAGCAAAAGCAATACTTGCTTTAATTCCTTTTACTGGTTTTGGTCTTTTACAGTAACACAAATCCGTCCCAGTTCTTTTCCTGTCAATGTTAACATTCAAGGTCACAAAAACTGAACGCACAAAGATTCCAGAACAAAAGATGACTTTTCAATTTTATTAAATAGCTTCAACCAATCAAATTCCCCAGTCAATGTAATCAAAAAAGGAGACGGTGCACGGCTCAGCCTGCACATGTTTGTGACGTCTGTTTGAGAAGCGTATAATTCTCTACCTAGCTCCTTTTAGCAGACGGGCTCACCTTGAAGGATCAGAGGATTTTGGATGAACAAGAATGCTTCCCCAAACCCCTGCGAGGACAGGCTTCAATGTCAAACCTTATCCCGAGACCTGTCCTACTGCTATGCTTTAACGCATCATGCAGAGCGCTGAGTTTGAGCCCTGTCTCCTCTTATGATTTCAGTACCACGTGTGGTGTGGTAAAAGAGCTCTGTAGTTGCCTCATAGGCTCATACGCCATTCAATTTCTGCAGTCTATTAAGAATCCATTAAACTAGGAACATTTGCTGGTAGCACATTGATTATTTTAGACATTGTTCTCGTCATTGTTAAATTCCATTTACAAGCGCTCTACTTGTTTTTGTACAAAAGCATAAAAGCTTTTGAAAGTATGTTTAATGCAGGTTTCATGCCATTTAACTCCTTCAAAGGAAGTGCCAAGTCCACATTTGTGTTTCTCTGTGTGTTACACAAGTTAAACTTTTTGCAAGTTAATTAACTAATCATAAGTAAAAACTAAAAATTCTCACACAATGGAATATGGAGTTTTGTTTATTATCGTTGCATGTCTAAATATTCGATTCCAGCAAGTCTGTAGGACTATTGTCATAATCTAATTGTAATCTTGTGGTTGAGGCCTCATTTGTAAGTTAAAAAGAAGTCCCAAATCACCTTAATTCACCCCGCTGGCTCATTTTAGGCAGTTGGACATTTCAATTTCCATGGCTGTGGATCACTATTGGGGGACGTTTCATTAGCGGAAAGGGGGGCGATGATGGACAAAGACAAAGTTTGTTTCCATCCTCTCATTAAGCTTGAGAAGTGCAGACCATCACTAGATTAAAGTAATCCTCTTTCTTTCCAAAGACCATGTCTCTATTAGTCTCCACCGTGGTTTGCCACACGCTCCGGATTAGACCACATCACTAATGGACTTATTGTTGTCGGTATCTGCATTCAAAAAGACCAGCTATGGGGGGTCCTGGGGCTCTCCTCCTGGATGTGCCATCAATACAGAGATCCTCCCATCCCTCATCCCCTTGTCTCCTCTGCTTTTGTTCTCCACTCAGGCGTTTTGTGGGCCAGCGTTGTGTCCAGCGGCGCAGGGGCTGGTAACGGTTTGCACACGCAACGCACACAAGCACTGAATAATGATGAGTTTACAGTAGGGTTTATGTGTTAGACAGTCAGCCACCCACAGAGCAGCTGTTTCCCTCCAAAACACTTGATTGAAGTGGTTTTGTAGCTTCAGTTGTTGCGAAACGCTTCGTAATAAAAATGAAATTGGGACGTAAGGGAGGTTATGCAAATGGTTTGGAGCTGACCTCTTATTAGGCTTCAAAGATGAGAAACTTTTAGGCTTGTCTGATTTAGTTTAGATAATTTATTCGAATAAAAAGGGTTTATTCAAGCAAAGGGAGACCCTGCACCCAAATTAACATTGGACATAAAATCTAAATATCGTTTGAGTTCCACGAAACACAGAAAACTGTAGAGGTTTGGATTGACATAAGGGTAAGTAAATGCCAAACTGATTATTTTTAGGTGAACAACCCCTTTAAAGACCCCTTCTACCATCAGACCAGAGAGCCTGCGGACATCTTGATGATAGAGCTGAATCTTGTTTATGTGAATACTTCCTATTGAGGGCTCTGAAGGGTTTAGACATTTTTAGACCGTTTTCAGAAGAAAGATCATGTGTGATGGGCATCAACTATTCGAATATTCTCAAAAAACCATTTACTGAATCTGAGTGCACATTTGAAATTACTACATTGTTTCCCTTCCTGATGACCGTCTCTTTATAAGTCTTCTCTGTATGGAACACCAACTCTCTTTTATTTAAATGAGGCTGGTGTACCCTGATGTAGCTTACAAGGGCTGCTCCAGACAGCTGCTGGTGGGACAGTGATTAACAGAGAATGGGGTGGAGGTTAGAGTCGATTCCTCTGGCTCTGTGCCTCTGGATCCCACCGTCGGTCTAATTCCCCCTCTTCCTCCTCCTCCTTTCCTGGATAATGACCCCCACCTCCAGTGATGCACATGCGGCCTTGTCCATAAAGAATAATCATTTATAACTTCAATTTGTCGCCTTGACATGGCGAGGGCTAAAAGGTTTCGGGGAAGACCAGACGGGTCTGTTTATGAGCAGTTAAGAGCCTTGAAATTATGTACCGTGGCACCATGTCTCATACATCTCTCCGTCTCTCATTCTTTCCGTCCCTCATGTAGAATGCATATAATTTCATCAGGCTGGTTAGGTGTGCTGGGAGCGCTTTTGGGTTGTAAAAAGATGAAATATCACTGTTATTTCTTGACAAGGTGTCTGCCGCCACAACTAAGGGTTTATGAGTATTGTAAAGCTGACTTGTGTCCCAGAACATGCAACCCAAAGATTGCAGTGGTACAAACATTTTTTTTTTCAATGGTATTTTAGTTATTTACTTGTTTTTGTATGGTTTGTAGATAAATCAGAATATGTTTATTTATTTATTTATATATATTATATATTATATTATATATATTATCTCAGATATTACAAGTGCTATTTATTTCTTCACTTATTTACTTTTTATTTTGATGTTTTATGCCTGCGATTACAGATGCTGTTTATTTATTTTTTGCTGCAAAAAATAAAAAACAAATATGTCCTTTAATCTTTTTTTATTTCTTTATTTGTTTAGTTTAGTATTTTATTTCTTTTTATTATTATTTTGATTAATTATATTTATTTGGTTGCTTGGTTGTTTGCTTGTACAGAAGACGCTATTTTATGTAGAAAAAAATGAAATTAATATTTTTACTGCTTATATTTGTGTTTAGCTTTACTTCAGTTTTTTTTTCTATTTAAACCAAAGTTGTCAGAAATTGTTAATCTTTTTGGGCTGATCTGTGAAACCGCACATAATTGGTAATTTAGCTTTAAGCCTTTCCACTTGGATTGTTTGTCCCATTTAATATACATTTAGCCCTTAAGCTGTGACGGTACGTGAATGTTAATGTCAGCCTGGTGGGTCAGAGCGTTTCTCACACATGGAGGAAAGTATTTTTTCGTGCATAGTCACCACATCAGTGCATCCAGATGCTTTTCAGTCATCTGTGGAAGAGAGAGATGGAGAGCGTGAGGCATCCCAGCTCTGTGGACTCAGGTGATGGCTAAGCAGCAGAGACAGCATCTAAATGAACCTCGAGATTAAGACAAACACGCACATGCTAATGCCACCGCAAACAAAAGCTGAAAGAGACCAAAAAAAGTGAGTATGGCATACAAGCAGCGTTGATTTCCCACTGTCCCCAAGGCAATATCAGTCTGGGCTTCTGCCCTGAGCTCGCATCAGGCTCATTATGTCTAGAGAGGCCTCTTTGATCCTATCGGGGTTTGGTATGATGAAACGTCGAAGACAGCAGAACGCTGTGTGTGTGAGCGCACACTGTAGTGTGTATTTGTGTGTGGTAGAGGGGATGTTATCTGGTGGGGGTAGGAGAAAAGGAAAGATGTCCAAGCTGAATGTGCCTCAGGCTTCAGATCCAACCCCCCAGCTCCCCTGTTACCTCTTCACCCCTCTTCGCTCCTGCACCCCCCCCCCCCCCACTCCTGACGTGTCGGGAGCTGGTCCAGCCCGTGGGTCCATCGATGGCAACAGATGTGTTCGGCACTGGGCCATACTGATGCTAACGTGACTGTAGAAGACCTCTGAAATCCAAAACTTCCAAGCTGCTGTGGCATCTGATAGCCAGAAGATAGGAAACCTGATCTAGATCCTCTTATCCTCTGAAGAGTCATTGATGGCAGAGAAGATTAGAGTTTAAATCCTCAAAATGTCACAAGTTCTTTGGGTTCTTTCACTTGCAGTTGTTGGCCGATGTATTGTTTCCTGCCATAACTGACTGCAGGGCAAAGGCTTAGCCACATCTATCCAGAGATTTGGAGGAAGATATTGAGATGTCCTTTCAAGTGTGCCAGAGACAGGTGTATTCAGGAGAAGCACTCTTTCTCAAAGCTGCTGTAATTGTGTTGACTCCACAAGGGAACTCTTAGTGGCAGCCACAAATCACTACAGAGAACAGAAGGAAATCACTCATACACTGAGACCGCTCAAGAGAAACCCATTAAATGTCTCGCTGTAATATTTTTAGCCAATACTTGGCTGCCCATGAGGACGCATCTTTTTCCCAGGACATATTTTTATGAATATGTTTGCATGTTTTTTCAATTTTCTTGTAAAAAGGATCTGTACACACTGTTAAAGCTCTACATTTTATGCACCCAATTCAGTGTTTCAAACTCTTAGTATATATCTGTGTAATCTATCTATATATATATATATATATATATATATATATATATATATATATATATATATATATATATATATATACACACTACAGATGAAAAGTTTGGGGTCAGTAAGATTATATAATAGACAAATTAATATTTTTATTTGGCAGAGATGCATTGCATTTATCAAACATGACATTCCATTAATTTATACTGTTATACAATATTTCTGTTTCAAATAAATGCTGTTCTTGTCTACTTATCAAAGAGTAAGCACTGTTTTTAACATTGATGATAACTCAGCATGTTAGAAAAATCTGTGAAGGCTCATTTAACATTGAAAACTGGAGGAATGGCTGAATAAAATTAGCTTTACCATCACAGGAATAATAATATTTCAAAATATTAACTGTTTTTACAGTATTTATGATCAAATAAATGCACCCTTGATGAGTTAAAAAGACTTCTTTCAAAAACCAAGAGTCCCCCAGGGCTTTTTTTAGTGGTGGTGGGTGTCTGTCTGAGTGGAAGGCTTTTTTTTTCCTGCCTCAGGTCTTGGTCTAGGGTGGTCAGGGGTGGTCTGTTGTGGATAAGTGGACATTCAGGGGGCTGGAGGACAAATGTGGCCATTTAAAGAAGATGAGAGGGTTGAGGGGCCAGCGGACAGGCCCAAAGCTCTCCATATGTCCACACACGCGGATAATGATTAGCATTATACCTCATCAGTCAGATAAATCAATAGCCTGCCAGTCAGCTACCACCTGTTCACCTGATTATACATGCTAAACACACATAGCTTGAATTTTAAGCGAATGGAGTGAGAGTAATTAAATGGCATGAAATCCTAAACATGTAAGATGCATCATTGGGCACCTGTCCATTCGTAAATCAAATCCACCTTGGAGGAAGTGGTGCAGATTTTTAATATCAAGGCACACGGATTAGAGCTTGTAAAAGTGATATTGACACAGTTCATGAATTCCTGACCCGAATTTAATAAGATTAATGCCTTGCAAGATTAATGATCATGCGCTGAGATTGCAGCCCGTGTCTGCTTCGATGAAGCCATCTTCAACAGGCGCTTGTCTATATGTGTATGTTTGAGCATGTGACGGTTCATGCGGAGAGGACAGATTGACAGATGACCGACTCAAATGCCAACAGCACCCCTGCAAACATAAACCTTTCATCACTGAGAGAGAGCCATTCGTCATTTCTCCTCGTACATTTGAATATTAGATTTCATCCACGAGGGCTCATAAAACACACAAGCTTTCAGGCAACAGAGTAACATGCTTTTGAGTGCCTGAACACGCTTGACGCTAAACCATTTCATTAGGTGTGAATGATTGCTGAGTGGATGCATTTGTGCATTTAGTCTAACCTTCTGCTTTGTTGAAGGCCTCGAAAAAACATCAAGACAACCTGTGGTCGTGTTTAGAGCTACTTTAAAATGCACATTTGAGCAATCCAGACTGGTTGTAATGCTGAAAAAGACCTCAAACAGACCAGTCTCCACTTCTGAACTGATTTCGTAAAGCGTTTCACCTGCCGCTTAGTGAGTGACTCAAACAAACAGACTCATGATTTTATAGACAGCTGCATTGGGTGCAAGTGAAAGCCCCCAGCAGAGTCGTATGCTGCTGGTTTTAAGGGATAACTTACAATGTCAGAGATTCGACTTTAAAATTAATGAAGGAGCGGGGATAAAGAATTGATTTTGGAGAGGGGAAAGGTTGCGAGTCGGGGGATTCATTAGCCATGCCCCACAGAATGCAGCTATAGTGGCAGCCGAGGGAGGTAATTGAAGTGGACTGCGGCGCTCACGGGTAGGATTACACTGACTTTGTTTTCAGAGAAGATAGAAGTGATGGAGATGAGGAGAGGGGGTTCCCCCTGGAGGCCGGAGTAAGGGTCGAAGGTCATAGTCCTAATCCTTCATCCCTAGGGTTTATGGGTAATTGGCATTCTAATCAGGGTTTATAGAAGCTCTCTTATTCAGAAATGGTCCAGAACTAGATTGAAATTATACCCTTTCCCACCTGTTAAAGAGTAATTTGTACCTTATCTTAAGGTCATGATTGTCAAGATAGGAACAAGATAAGATGATACATACTTTTTATTGGCTTAGAAAGCATCTTTTAATAATTATAGCAAGTTTGCTTGTTTACTAGAAGCCGCAAGAATGGGAAATCTCACAAGAACTTAATTTTCCCTCAGATCAGCGGGTGCCTTTCTCAGGAGAACTGGATCTGTTGTTGGCTTGACAGGGCAACATTACATTTCCATAAGATGTTTAGGACTTGCTTTGAAACATTACTAATGTTGTTTTGGCATCTAATAAAGCAATAAACCATGAGAGGACTCACAGAACAGTTATTTTACCATGATATATATTATATGTACTGTATATATGTATGTCGTTGTTGCCCATGTTGCAAATAAAGGGGGGTGGGGGGGACCTACTATAGTAGTATACTGAAGCCCGGTTCAGACTACACAATTTTTTGTTGGTCACTGTAAACAAAAAATCTTGTCGTGCTGTGAAGAAGAAACATGTCAGACTACACATTGCTACCGGAACATTCATCGCTTGCCGTTTTAAGCGGCATGCATGCTGTCATCGATATGGTAAGACTAAACAGATAGTAAACAAACAATGGCTAGCAAAGAGCGCGTTTTGCCCTGTCTTGTCGTCAAAAAAGCCCTAATAAGAAAGAAAACCTGACAGTCCCTCGAGGAAACATCATAAATGCGTTATGCATAAATGCTGGATTATTGCCATAGTGCCACAAACATTTCCAATTGAATCTTGCTTCCCAACAACCCATTATCACAAATCTCCACGACATCCTATGCCAAATCAGGCAAAATTCGTGTAATTTTGTATGAACCGGGCTTAAAATAAAATTCAGTGTTTTTTGTTAGCGGTGCACAATGATTACAAAAAAAGCATCATAGAAGAAAAAAGCAAACCTTCAAATGGCTTGATGAAATGTGATTGTCACAACTGGCTTTGGTTTTTTCCTTTTTCAAAATGCGACGTCAGTAGACATCCAATTATACTCATGTTTGTCAAGGAGGAATGTCACCATCATTCACCATGACATCCTCACCAAGTGTAATGTATATTCAAGCTTGACGCCACTCTATCGCATACATTTGAAGGGAAGGAAATGAAAACAGCGGCAGCTGACAGACATCCATTAGAGGTGCAAAGAGGGGCGCCCCAAATAGCTAACACTAATATCTGCCTGTTCTGTTGTCCTGCTTTAGATTCATCAACAATATATATTCACTAGCACATGCTCTGAGAGCTTCATTCATCAAACCAAACTCTCCAGCAGCGATGACATTGTAGCGACATTAGCACAGTAATTTAGATGTCATTTCTGTACATTATTCATCCTTAAGAGTACACAGTGATTCACTCACACCCACGTAAACACATCCTATTCACCAATTAATTCTCACCAGTAATTAATAGTCAACAACAAATTTGATTCTAACTGGTGTCTGGTTGTTTTTTGTCCATGATTGGATTTTCAGTAAGTTTTTTTGGCCATAATAAATCGATTCATAACACCTTTAAAGATTTGTGACTCTAATCTTGAGGATCTGCCGCAGAAACACTCCAGTTCCTCTGCTCATCAAGAAGTATTAGGGACCTTGAGATAGCATCAAACTCTCAGTAACTGCTCGCGGAGCTGAAGGACAGACGGTGTCCCCAAGCCGCAGACCTTGACTATGGTGCCGTCGATCTATTATGTGCATGACAATGATAGATTTCATCAGATAAGACTAATGACTCGCATTTATGAGAGTATTCATAACATTCATACACATTTATCTTAAAATGCTAATGTGTAATGGGATCATTTTAAGGACAGTGGGACTGTGAACGTTTGATTTGTTGTTATATGCAATATACATTGTTTGACCTGAATCATTTTCAAAAATAAAAACAAAAAGTTCAGTTCAGTTAATGGTTTGAAACTTTTTTGAGTTTTGAATGACAGAATTCGGAGAGGTTCAGGTCAGTCAAGAGAAAAACAAATAAAGAAAAGATGCCAAAGTATTTGAGTCTGTTCATTAAAAAAAAAAAAGTGTGTGTGTGTGTGTGTGTGTGCCCACACAGTATGTCTTTCTTATTTCAGAGTAGCAAAAAATAAATGTCTTGGATACATTTGCACAAAAATGTTACATATGAAAATGCTTTGTTGTGTTTATCTTAGCCTTGAGATAAATTTGCTAAGTTGAGAGGTTGTGTGGTAAATGTTTAAATGAAAATGGGTGTGACTTATGCTAAATACCAACAGCAGGCACACGCCCCCCTCATTTAGAATAATTCATCAACAAAGAAAGAGGATGAAAACTAATTTCTATGGAAGCTTGCTTCCACCATGGGATAAACAAACAAAAAAAAGGTAATTGCAACCTTTTCTCATAATTCAGACAGAATTTAAAGAAAATTTGCAAGAAAAAATACACAACTGTTAGATAAAAAATTGTGAAAATATTCCGAATTGAATGTTTCTATTCGGATGCAGAAACAGATTTCTATACATTTTGTGATGCTGACAGAAATTGGAATAAACTCTTTCTGTGTGAATAAGCAGAAAGCAATTATTAGTCAATGAAAAAAAAGCAAAGGTGCATTTGCGTTTTTATCAAGATATGAAAAAAACAATAGAATTTTGCTAGCAGAATTTCTTCAGGCACTATTTAGTGTCTGCTGCCTGTTTTAGTGTTCGAGTTCAGTCTGTTCTTTAAAAATGTTCTTCTCTCATGACTTGCCGACTAAAACAGTGTCTTATTTCAGTGGATGTATTTGCTGTCTGAGCTCTGGATATTGTGTTCTGAGTGAGAGAGCCGTAGTTTGGTTCATTTTTGGATCTGATCCAACACAATATCGAAAGCCTTCCACTTCAGCCGCTCCATCTGAATGCAGACCTTTCGCTCTGGGCCACAAACACCAATTGGAAACGTGCAGCTGCAGAACGATTTAGAGGGACTGATAAAGCACGGGTCAGATTAAAGTATTGCCAGTGCCGGCACTAAAGAATCTGATAAATGGCAATAAAATGGAAGTCCAGATTGAGAGGGGACCTGATATCATCAGCCACAAAGGTGCAGGAAGGTCGATTGAAGGATATTTGTGCTGATGGTTATTGCCTATGTTGCCATTTTTGTGTGTGCAAGTGCTCTGTGTGTTTTTTTGCCCATGCCGTCATTCTTGTGTTCTGTTTGTGACGTTTTTTGCCAGTATCAGTAACAAAAAAGGGTGATTTTGCCCGTGTCTAACTGATTTAATTATTCATAGTCATGTGTTTGAGGAAACAATGCATTATTTATCAGGCTGACATGGACAGTGAGCAAATTAAGACTAGGGGGAGAACAGGACAACATTGCAAACAAATGAAACCAGAAAAACGAACTAACAAAAGATTGCAAAGCGATAAACTAATATCCCAAAATGCTGATGCATAGCACTATAAAGTGTAGCTGTTTGTGGAGTTATTATATTCATAGTGATCGTCAATCCCAGTTGCTGATCGTTTGAGTCTTTTCTCCCGGTTTCTTCAGTTCTCCGGGATGATTTCCGACAGACCCCCAGTGACGTGGTGGTGGCAGCAGGGGAGCCGGCAGTGATGGAGTGCATCCCTCCACGAGGACACCCAGAACCCACTATCTCCTGGAAGAGGAACAACGTGAAAGTGAACGACAAGGACGAGAGGATAACGGTGAGTGTCATAATTCCATTCTTTCTTTCTATACATTTTGAAACAGGCCTACTTGTCAAATAAATACCATTCTTGTTCTATCCAACAAAGAATCCTAAAAAAAATATACATCATGGTTTCCACAAAAATATTAAGCAGCACTATGTTTTCAACAGTGGTGATAATAATGATAAGAAATGTTTCTTGATCACAAAGTCATCATATCTAAAGGATCATGTGACACTGAAGACCGAAGACTTACAATATTAAAGACTAAAGATAACATTTTTATTGAATCTAGAAAACAAAACATATATATGGTAACATTTTGAAAAACAAAAGAAGTTCAGAGAGGACATTACTATTAATAACTCAAACGAACATGCACAAACTATTAAATAGATATTTTTATATTTATATATCTCTTTCTGTTCTCTCAACATTACAACACCATTCCTTTGTTTGTGTCTCTCTCTTTTTATTTATCCATTCTATGACTCTCTTATCAGCCACTCGGCTAAATGGGCTATTAAAGCACTTTTATTAAATGTATCAGTTTGGCTGCCCTCTCTGTGTCAAGTGTTTCATAAACAACCAAACTGGCTTTTGCTTTAATATTTACATTTTTCCAGAGCCCAGAATCCATCATCACGACATGTTTGGCTTCCAAGGGGAACCAACTCCGTTTTTAGTGTCTTTTCTCTTAGAGGTTTTCTAAATGCGTACCCCTGACTTATCTTTACAGATCCGTGGTGGGAAGCTGATGATCTCAAACACAAGGAAGAGCGATGCAGGAATGTATGTGTGTGTCGGCACTAATATGGTTGGAGAGAAGGACAGTGACCCTGCTGAGCTTGTAGTTTTTGGTAGGTTTGTAATTCTTCTTCATGCTATATCTTTCTTCTCCTCTCTTTCGCTCTCACGTTGATGTCTCTGATGAATTCTTTCTCTGGTAGAGCGGCCCATGTTTGTACGCAGACCTGTGAATCAGGTGGTCCTTGCCGATGACACAGTGGATTTTCAGTGTGAGGTTCAAGGAGACCCCACTCCTACCATACGCTGGAGGAAAGAGGAAGGAGAACTGCCTCGGGGAAGGTGAGATCAGTCACAAGCAATAAAACGGTGGCTAGAAATAATACCACAAACAATAATTTTAATGTATTATCATTACTTAATATATGGAATTGATTTTAAATTGATTTATAATTTAAAAGAAGCAAACTTCCCGTCACTACTGGTGATCCAAAAACCGATGCATACGGTTCTTGATTCGAGAACGAGTCTGTTGTTCGTTATCTGGCTCGACTCGGTGTTCATCTTCAGTTCTCTCTTCACAGCAGTTCAGTCAGTGTACTGTTTGAGTACATGAATTACTCCGGGATATTGGTTGGTTTGAACTCAGATGGAGTGTCAGTCACGTTAAAAAGTTAACAGCTTAAGTCATTTGTGGATTAATGCTTATTGGAGATGCGAACCGTTTAAAACGATTCAGTTCGATTTGGTGAACACATGATGTCACATGGACTACTCTGAGGATGTTTTTCTCACCTTTCTGGACATGGACAGACAGTAGACCGTACACACAGCTTCAATGGAGGGACTGAGAGCTCTCGGACTAAATCTAAAATATCTTAAACTGTGTTCCGAAGATGAACGGAGATCTCACAGGTTTGGAACGAAATGAGGGTCATGAGAGTTATGAGAGTTATCAATGACATAATTTTCATTTTTGGGTGAACTAACCCTTTAATATATTTTTATTTAATATTTGTATTAATTATGTTGGCAAATAATGTAAATGAAAGTTAAATATATGTATATAAAAGTAAAAATCTCATTACACACTGTTAGCAGCAGCACTGAAGTTATAATCCAATATAGCAAAACTTTGCTGATACACCTGGCAAAGAATAGTGGGACTGTTTATAGACAAAAACTAGACCATAACATTGTTGTGTGTGTGTGTTTCCTGGCAGGTTTGAGATCCGTGCCGACAACAGTCTACGTCTTACTCAGGTAAAAGCTGAAGATGAGGGCTCGTACACCTGTTTATCGGAGAACAGCGTGGGCAAAGCCGAAGCATCCGGAACACTTCAGGTCCACGGTGAGCTACAACAACTGTGCAGATGCACAAATGCTGCTTAGCTCAGTAACTCTCTCTCAAACACACACATGCACATACACGTCCACACAGCAGCACATTTGACAGATTCAACAATAATTCTATTATATTCTTCTCTCTGACTTTAGCATTTTTCTCACACACACTGAACCGAGTCTGAATTGTATTAGCCCCGAACCCACACACACATGCTGGCCTTGCATTTTGCTGATTACAGGAGTGAAGTGCTATGGCAACAGTCATTTATTTAAAGCTGCCAGATGCAATTAACATAATTCCATCTGGTTAGAAGCACATTTTGCTTCATAAAACATGACTGTGGGCTTGGGAACATGCACGCATTAAGAACATTCCACACACTTAATAGATGTTTATAGCAGCACACTTGCTGTGAATGATTTCACCTGACAGCTGATGGAAGATGTTTCAACGTGGGAGTGAAACTGAAATATTAGTACAGCTTTGTAGAAACATTGTAGGCTTCAATGTCAGACAGAAGGAATCTATAACACGAGTTCATTCTTGTTCATATCATGTTGGAATTAGCGTAGTTTTGAGTTTTTCCAACTGCGAAACTGCACGTTTTTGTCAAAACTTTTGTCAAAATTACTAGTTGTTATTTTGCTTTAAAAAGACTCGACTTCTTCACTTTTTGTTTATTTTAATATCACGTAGAAACAACCAAAATGGCTGTATAATTGAGTTGAAAATACTTAAAAGAATCTATATTTTTGTTATAATCATTGTTGTTTAGAGTGTGCTTTGATCAAGATGTTGAACAAAATTTTTTAATAAAATAGCTAGTAAAATATTAAATAAATAAATATTATATTAACATATTAAAGTATTTATAGTAAGTATTGTCTCTATATCTGGAAGTGTTTTTAAACAAAGTCCATCAGCCACAAAGTGCACATGCATCTTTTTTTTAGTGTTGTCATAGAAACAAATATTTTTGTGAGTCCCAAGGATGTCAACAGCTCAGAGTCATCTGGTAATTATGGTAATTCCAACATGACATGGACAAAACATAATTTAGAGTTTCTCTCATCACTTCCTCCTCATCTCCTTTTCCTGTCGCTGCCTCCCGTTGTTGTTGTTTCATCCTACTTGTGTTTCATTAATCACTCAAGACTATTTTTTTTCTTTCATGTTCTAAATACAAATCAAAATCCAACTTTCCAGTTCACTCATCTCATTTTTATCCATTTTTTTGTCTCTCTCTCTCTCCACCCTCACCTCCATTATAGTGGGCCCATCTCGTAAGTACCATTCCATTTCATTTCTCTGCATGTGTGTGGTTGTGCGTCAGGTTTTGGAGGTTGTAATTGCTTGTGACAGGGTTAAGACCCTGTGCTGGCCATACATTTGTGCCAAAGTCTTCCGCATAAAAGGATGATTCAAAAATACGACAATTTTTATTTATTCACCCTCGTGTCATGTTGTGTCCTTCTTCTGCAAATCACAAAAGAAGGCATTTTGAAGAAACTGTTTCTGTCCATTCAATGAAAATCAGTGTGGTCCAAAACAACACTGAAACGTATTTACTTTCATTGTATGGAAAAAATTAAATCTGTTGTAGTTTGCAGAATTAAGAACTTTATACAGGTTTGGAATAATTACGGAATTCTGTTTTGGTTGAAATATCCCTCTACATACAAAAGTAATGAGTTTCTATTCTAGTGCAGCTCATTAACTTTGAGCAGTGATACTGGTTTTCTGTTAAAAATGGCATCGAAAATGCAGTCTTTTGACTGCTGTGGATGTTCTTTACTGAGGAGAGTTACAAAAGGTCATTATCTAGCGCAGTGCAGGAGTGACCTCAGTCCTTTCACTCCAGACAGTGAGAAAAGCATGATCAGATTACAGACACTGAATAAGAGGTCCTCTGCTCCGAAGCTTTGAACATTACCACTGTAGTACCCATAATGCATTAGTGGATGTAAGATCTAGAAGATCTGAGGGATCTGGAACTGATTTTTTCCACAATGGTTTTGTGCTGTGTGGGCCAGTCAGTTAGCTAGAACAACTCCATATTGTCAGAAGAAACCTCTTGTGTTTGGCTTTGAAGCCCTGCACTAAGCCCACAATCGTTTTACCCTTAAAAGTGTTCATAAATAGCATAAAATGAACACTCTCACTTTGGGCTTTTTTAGAAATTGAATTGTATGCCCCTTGCTTTGTTTTTCTTGCGAGAGCTGTATTTAACTCAAGGCACAATGAGGAGTACAGATATGTTATTTCTGTCAAGGAAAAACACTGCTTTTTCACAAGGGGGAACAACTGATGCTGACAGGGCACTTCAGTGTTAGCCAGACAGACAGACAGAATGAAAGAAAGGCAAGCAACGGGTAAAAGGAAACCGTTCCCTGCAGGGTGGAAGTTGTCATACAGCCCGGCTTGGGTCTTTGGTGCTTTTCTTTTTTCTTTTGTTAGTTGTGTCTTGTATGAATTACTAAATGGAAGTGTTTTTTTTTTTGTTGTTTTTTGTTTTTTAAGCCTGACATAAAATATACAAAACCTAGTGAGCTGCCCACCTATACACAACGTTTTTAAGCAAAGAAATCCATGTCAAAGCTGTTAAAAACAGTACCTTAAAACCCATCTCTTGCATCTTTATTTGGCCCTCTAACTTTAGCACTCACTATTCTTATTCTACGTTTAAGCTAACAGAGACTTGTTATAGCACTTATATATCACTGATCTTTTGTTGTTTTTGATTGCTTCTATTGTCCTCATTTGTCGCTTTGGATAAAAGCGTCTGCTAAATGACTAAATGTAAATGTAATGTAAATGTACCTAAAGGAATAATTTATTGCTCAGAGGTTTGTTATGAATAGCTCAAGGCAAGTCCTTAAAAAAAAAAAAAAAAAAAAAAAATTATATATATATATATATATATATATATATATGTGTAAATATTTCCAGTTTTTGGAATATCTGTAAAGAATTCAATGATTGGGAATCAGTTTAGTATAGGGGCCAATTCTCACTATTAACTAGTTGCTTATTCGCATGCATATTACTAGCATATTGGCTGTTTTATTAGTACATATAAAGAACATATTTTGCATGACCATATTCTACATCCCAAATCCTACCCAATACCTAAACTTAACAAATACAGTACTAACTGTTAGTAAGCAGTGATTAGGATTTTATTGAGACAAAAGTCATAGTTAATAGTAAGTTAATAGAGAACTGGATCCTAAAATAAAGTGTGACTGATGAATTCATAAAAAAATCCAAAATGCTGGAGATTTATGCAAGCATCTCAATTTGCTCTACGTTTAATTTCATTGATAAGAAGCAACTTTTTAAGCAATCTTGTTTTGTTCATACTTCATGTCTTTCATGCCTACCAAGGCTGCATTTATTTGAGCAAAAATACAGTAAGAATAGTAGTTTAGTGCTATTATTATAATTCTAATATTAAAATTAATAGAATTTAAGTTGGCGTTTCTGTTTCCTATTTTATTACAGTGTATATTAAAATGTAATTTATTCATTTGTTAGGAAATGCTGGATTTTCAGCAGCTATTACTCCATACTTCAGTGTCACATGATCCTTCAGAAATCATTCGAATATGCTGATCTGGTGCTCAAATAATACAATTCTTATTATTATCAATGTTGAAAATATTGAGAAATGCTGTTTAATAGTTGTTTTTTTTTGGATTCAGTAATAAATATAATAGAACAGCATTTTTTTTTGCATCAATGTAAAAGTCTTTCACTTTTGATCAATTGAACATGTCCTTGTTTTAAAAAAAGTATTAATTTCTTTTCTTTTTTTAAAGTATTAATTTCTTCTGAACGGTAGTGTACAAGGCAATCCCAGAAAGCATTGCAATTAGCATTTCAAAGTTTATTTTATCCAGTACTGGATAATATCAATATAATAATTGAATCTAATTGAAAATAAAATAGTTAATATTTGTTTCAATGTGATTTCTGTATGCCTATTAGAGCGTCAAGTTGTAAGCAACATGTTATTGTAAGTCTATTGAAATCAACTTGTGTTTTTCACACATTCTTAAAAGCAGATGCCGATGTAGACAGTGAAAAGCTAGATTTTGGGTTTTGCAACAGTTATAAAATGAACTTTTCTAGGCTTCTAAGCCAGATAAGTGTGTCAGAACATTCTGTATTCAGTGGAAAAGCCATGCGTTTAATACACACCGGGTTAGATTAGTCAGACTTTGTGTGAGGGAGAAACCAGAAGAGATTCTGTCTTCTTTCCACTAAAGATGATGGATTAGTTTCATCATTTGCACAGCGTCGTGAAATAATCCATGGCATGTTTCCTCAACTGCCCTCTTTATTTGCATGTCTAAGAGCTGAGACAATAAATATGAAATAAACCCATGTAGCAGCGATTTACGCCAGATTAATCCCGATGCACTGAAACGCTTCTTCAACTGTGCTCATTTTAAGCTGTCCAAAAAAAGTGGGTTCTATTCCAAACTCTGACAGGACTGATTTTAACCCATGCATGTTACTGGATCCTCAAGGGGGAGTATTTAAAACAGCACAAGCTCTCTGAGTAACCACATTTAAGCAGATGACGTTAGTGTTTTTAATTATGCAGTAAATATACAGTTTATGAATTTGGCAGGTATTGCCAGACAGAAACGGCTGCTCAGCTAGGCATTGTAAACATGTGCCCTGTATTGGTGTAGATAACCTGCAATGCTGTAAAGCGTTTAATCGGTTACACTCTAAAGATTGTATTAATTGCATGTAGGGGGTTTTAATTGCAGTGCTGAGCACTGAAGCATGGCCCTCCCACACTTTCTGTCTGCATGACTGTTCGACGCTGACAACTGCCTGTCATGGCGAGTCTCTCTGGGGATAGACGCAGTGTTTGAAGACACATTTTTTTGGCGATGAATCTGCATACGAGTTTGTGGCTGTGTATTCACTAACCACTAACTCTCCCAAAGGGAGTGTGAGGGGGTTGGATCCTTGCACGTGGTATGACTTGGGAGAAAATGAAGTTCCATGAATAATTTTCTAGCTTCAGCACTTTTGTTTAGCCTGTGTGAGTGGCTGACACTTCTGACCTGTCTCTACCCAGCCAGCCAGTGTGGCACCTTCACAGCTCTGTCTACTGCTATTCCGTCAAATACACCATCTGTGATACTTCCAGGAAGAGATGTCCAGAAAGACTTATAGATATCTTAACAGATGGTATTCTATCTATAATTTGGAATAGTTGTAGTTGATTTTATGGCTGAGCATGTGTTTTTTTCTCCATAGCTAACTTTAGAAGATAAATAAATGTTTATCTATGATAATGATTTAATAATAAATAAAAATGGAAAATATATTATTATAGTAGCAGTAGTAGTAGTAAAGATTTTTTTATGTTATTGTTTGTATCATCTGTGACATTTTGAGGAAGATACTTGGATTAGAGTTAAACTAGGAAGTTACAGGTGACAGAATTTTTATCCCTGGCAATAATATTAACAACCAAATTGATATTATTTTGTAAAGAGTGTTATAAGTATTATTTTTGTTAACATTGTTGTTAACATTTATTATTAATATTATTACACTTTTGATTAATTTATTGTGCCCTTAAAGTATGAATTTCATCGATATATATATATATATATATATATATATATATATATATATATATGTGTGTGTGTGTGTGTGTGTGTGTGTGTGTGTATTTATATATATGTATAAATATGCACAGTACACACACATGTATTATGTAAACACAAACTTTTATTTGGGTGTGTCTCACACACACACACACACACACATATATTCATTTGCAAACTTATTATTTTTATTATATGAATTTATTTGGCCCATATTTCAAAGGGCTGGAATTCTCATCCACTTGCTTTGTTTTTGAAAATCATGGCCTGTTTGGTGCTGGTAGAGGCATTATGTATTTTTTAAATCCTTTCCCTAAATCTTCTCCCTGTCATACCACATTAGCATGCATATGACACCTCCATTCTCTCCAAACGCCATGCTGTTTCTGTAACATTCTTTTAACTGGTAATTATTTATCACAGCCTAAGGCACATTATGTTATTTGCTTTCACTTTTTGTTGCTACATATTTTTAGAGTGAAATCTCTTGAGACAGCGTGTTTCAGTAACATCTCATTTTCTACATATATTCATTTTTTTTTTAAAATATATTTAGAGAGAGAGGAATCATAAGTTTCATAGTATTACATATCATTAAGTCAATATTTCAGGCCTTGCATCAGCCCAGGTTAGAAATACAGTCCGTAATGCAAAGGGAATGGGAAATTGGTATCATTACCTCTCCAGTTGCTTTGAGGTCTCTCTAGACTAGTGTTCTAAATTAAAGTGACAATGGATGTGTTTCAGATTTGACCTCCAATGTCAGTAATATGGATCCTGCTTGACCTCTTGACAGCAACCTCAATGACCCCTGTGGCCAAGCTCCCTATTGGGCCTTGTTCTGTTTCAACATGCATGTCGCCTCCAAGCTGTGGTGCAGCCTACGCTCAACGACTCTATGAGAAAAAGCCAGCAGGCAGGCAGGGAGCCAATCAGAAAATTGATCTGAGACAGCTGCATTGATGCAGATTGCATCTTTTGGATTGTATTAGACTTTTGTGATGAAAAAGACAAAAATAAATAGAAAAGGGAGAGACTAAGTCAGTGGTGGGGTGAAATAAAAGAGTGACTGAAGTAAAATGTGAGACAAGAAGTAGAATGTGAGACAAATAGAGTTCAGTTTGTTAGGCGCATTAGTAAGGAAGGTACAAATGCTATCAGCCCTTCGGCTTGATGAATTAGTGGGAAATTTAAGGTGAGCTAAAGGAGAAAGAACTTCCTGAGTATAAATGCATGTTGTCAGAGCTGACGCGTCACTCTAATCGTGTGTGAAACACCAGAAAACAAATTGCACAGGATTGGGAAGGAGGATGCGAAATCAATTAGCCGGTGAAGGTTAAAGGTGACAGCATTGCACATTCACAGGCACCTGATAAAGGGCAATAGCACGGAAATAATCAATACCCATCAGCCCAGCCGTGCTCCGACAACTGAAGGCCAATCATCACTTTAGTTTATATTCCACCATCGCTGCTACAAATTCCAAACCCCATCTATCATGCAGCTTCATTTACTAATAGGGGAACTAATATTACTAAAGTATCAGGCTTGGGCACAGTTAAAATTGGAAGAATTGGCTTCCTTTCAATTGTTGAGTGAGAATTTGAATTGAAATGGGCAAACCTCATAGAAAGCTGAATTGAAATGACAGAAAATGGAATACACTGAACATCCATCCATTCACCTACACCAAAACAAACCAAAAAAAAATGATAAGTGGGAAAATTCTTTGAGTACAACCAATTGACTAGTTAGTCGTAACTCTTTTGGGTTCATCTGACCTCATTCAGGGACATTTCTTGTGCATGAAAACAGTTATTAGGGCCCGAGCACCGAGGTGCGAGGACCCTCTTGTATCTGCTTTGTTTTTTATTAGGGCCCGAGCACCGATGGTGTGAGGACCCTCTTGGAATTGCTCCGTTTATTATTATTATTAGGGCCCGAGCACCGATGGTGTGAGGACCCTATTGGAATTGCTCCGTTTATTAGGGCCCGAGCACCGATGGTGTGAGGACCCTCTTGGAATTGCTCCGTTTATTATTATTCTTATTAGGGCCCGAGCACCGATGGTGTGAGGACCCTCTTGGAATTGCTCCGTTTATTATTATTATTATTATTATTATTATTATTATTAGGGCTCAAGCCTGGAGGGCGAGAGCCCTATTGTTTTCCTTAGGATTATTTTTTTTTTTTTTTTTCTTTATTCTTCTAATTTTTTTCTAAGGTTTCGGGGGCTTTTGGGGTCCTTAACATGCTCAAAAACTCTTGAAAATTGGCACACACCTTGGAACCTGCGGCCATTAGGGCCGGGCAGAGTCTGATACACGGGCGTGGCACAGGGGCTCTACAGCGCCCCCTGTAGTACCGAGGGCCATATATCATGCATACTTGCACGCATAGATATGAAACTTGGTACATATATATAACTCATCAAACCAAACAACTTTCACACTGCATGTCATAAGCTCCGCCCAACAGGAAGTTGGCTATTTAGGGTTTTATGAAAAACACATGCTCTGGAATTTGATATACTCCTCTGAGGAACTCCACCCGTTCACCACAAAACTCGGTGAACACGATCTCAAGACATTGGGGATGCTAAATTGCGAAGAGATTTTTGATATCTCGAATGGTTTGCCCGTGGCGAGGCGTTGAAATTATGGCGAGAAATGAGAAACAGGAAATGTATAATAACATCCACATACATTTCCTGATTTTGATCAAACTTAATTGGTTTGTTCATTGTATGATACCGATCGTATATATGTGACTATTAGGAGTCAAAGTTATAGCGCCACCAACTGGCAGCAGGAAGTGAATCATTTTCATAACGCTTTGAATTCAGCATCTTATTTTTACTTGATTTGCTTCAAACTTCATCAGAATAATGACAAAACACAGCCGAAGAAAATCTGTCGTGGGGATATTTATATCTAATATAGTGTTGCCATGGCAACGTGTCAAACTTGAATGTTCTGTTCTGGTGATTTTTAGGCAGATAACTAGCTCAGATTTACATGAAACTCGAAACAGATATCAGTATTAAAGATAGCTAGACCATGGCAAAAGCTTTTAAAAGGGCGTGGAAGAGGCACTCTATAGCGCCACCTTTTGTCAAAAGTGGGGGGGTTAGTTTTAGCTACAGACACCAAACTTGGTACATAAATTGTTCTTATCAAGACAGACAACTTTCTAATTCGCAGTCATAAGCTACGACCAACAGGAAGTTGGCTATTTTGACTTGAATATGGATTTTGGGGAATTTTCTTTTGTGAATTAATGCATACTCCTCCCAGGGGAAGTACACTATACACACCAAACTTTGTCTACATTAAGAAAAAACATTGAGGAACTTAAATTGCGAATGAATTTTGGATAGCTTGAACGGTTTTGTCGTGGTGATTTTTTGAAATAACAGTAAAAAGTGAAACATTAATCATCTTGTATTTTTAAATTGCAGTTTCCAAACCTTTAAAAAACATTTTTCATTTAGAAAACCAGTGATTCTGAGGAAATATGCATAGTTTCATGACTTTACAGCACTGTATGATTAAAAGAAAATTAAAAAACTGTCAGACATCTGATCTCACTCTGTCACTCTGTGTGATGAATGTGTGTGTGCTGACTGTGTGTGTGTGTGTGTGTGTGTGTGTGTGTGAGTGGGGGAGAGGTGTGAGGTGTAAGGTGAGTGGCAGACAAGACAGGGAGAGAGAGAGGGACTTAAACATCTCTTTAATCACAAGAAAAAAATATTATTTTAAATTGTAATTTTTTTGTTGTTGTTGCTAATTGTGCTGTTTTCATTACAGCTTAAGAAATATCTTAGGCCTTATCCTTTTCTGACAGTTTCAGGGATTAAAAAAAATCTAAAAATACTTATTTTAGCTGCAAATAATAATTTCAAACTCATTTGATACTGACCTCTGACACCCTGTGACATGACATTTATTTGAATTTACATAATCTCAACGATGTAACAGTAAAACTGTTCAGCTCACAGATGAAGACGAAGCTGTGATGCAAGCAGAACTATTTCACAAATGCTTAAAGGTTAATGAAATCATAACAAAACACTTTTAAATTATTTAAGGATTTGGTAACACTTTAAAATAATGTCTCAATTGTTAACATTAGTAAATGCATTGGTAACACTTCATAATAGTTGCACTCCTAGCTAAGCATTAGTAAATAGCCAGTTCATGCTTTATATATCCTTCTCCCAAAATTAATATTTTAGTAAGCATTTTATAAATACAGCTATAATTAAATTGTTCATAGTTTATATGCACATTTATTTTGAGGAGATTAAAGGCTGTTATCTTCCAAAATAAAAAATAAATAAAAAAATAAAAATAAACAAACACAGAACTAAAAAGGGAATCATTAATTAAATTTCCAAACATTTCAAAGCATTTTTTCATACAGATATCAAATCATTCTGAGGAAATATGCATAGTTTCACGACTTTACAACACTGTATGGACAACAGAAGATTTAAAAACTGTCAGACTTCTTAACTGACATGATCTCACTCTGGCCACTCTGTCTGTGTGAGGGAAGGGAGGGGGAGAGGGAGGGGGAGTGTGAGGGGGTTGGTGACTGACTGCATTTTTGGTGACTGACAGTGTGTGTGGATTGTAGGAAGGGGAGGTGCTATCTGGCAGAGAGAGAGACAGGGAGAGAGAGACCTAATCATCTCTTTAATCATCAGGGGGAAAAAAAATCAGTATTTTCAATGTTTATTGTTTTTGTTGTTGCTAATGGTGGTGTTTTTTCCTTTCATTACAGGTTAAGAAATCTCTTAGGCCTTATCCTTTTCTGACAGTTTTAGGGATTTAAAAACATCCTAAGAATCCTTATTTGTGTTGCAAATAATAATTTCAAACTCATTTGATACTGACCTATGACAACCTGTGACGTGACATGACATTTATTAATATCATGGATGTAACAGTAAAACTATTCAACTGACAGATAAAGCTGCAATGCAAGCAAAACTATTTCACAAATGCTTATAGGTCATTAAAATCATTACAAAACACTAATAAATTATTTAAGGATTTGGTAACACTGTAAAATAATGTCTAATTTGTTAACATTAGTAAATGCATTGGTAACACTTTATAATAACTGCACTCATTAGCTAAGCATTAGTAAATAGTTAATGATTATAAAGCCTTTTCCCTTAATAATAGTCATTATTAAGCAGTAATACATCTATAAATAAATTGTTCTTGGTTTAAAAGCACATATATTACAAAATAGATTAAAGTCTCGGTTGTCTTATAAAATAAATGAATAAACACAACCCAGTTTGATTCAGAATTCAGAAATATTTATTTCGAGATGCAATAAAAGGAAACTGTACACTTGAATAGCTTTTGAGCGATTATTGAAGGATTAGCATCACCTCCTCTTGTACGATGGTTTGAGGAATATATCTTCCAGATAGTACCGCCGCTCCCTATATGCATAGTATGCAGTTTTCGTAGGGCACCAACTCCCAGAGGGGGCACCATCCCAGTTGCTCAAAAAAAAAAAAAAAAAAAACATGCGCCATTCTCCCATCTGTGCTCGCGACCGCTCACACCTCATGTTTGCGGCTGAATGTTCGTAATTGATGGATGGACATCTATGCCTGGGTATAGGACATCAGCAATCAGGCACAGAGAAAAGAAAACTAAAGAAAAAAAAAACAGGCATAAAGTTGTCTTGACATTGGACATTCGAGAGTCTCAAATTTAGGGCCGGTCTCTAAAGTTACATGTGATATTGTTATACACTTTTCTAACGTCAGTAGCATTTGAAGAGAATGACTTACAGTCATAAAAACAACTGTAATTGTTCATCTAGGTGACAGCTATAATGCACAATTAATTTGAATGTTTGATATTTATTACAACAAACTGTAAGTCATATGTAAATTATGCTACTTTTTCACATGGGCTCAAATGCAAATTTGAAGCTCAATAGCATTTGTGTAAATGCATTGGTAACACTTTATAATAACTGCACTCATTAGCTAAGCATTAGTAAATAGTTCATGATTACAAAGCCTTTTCCCTTAATAATAGTCATTATTAAGCAGTAATACATCTATAAATAAATATAAAAATAAAGTGTTACTAAAGTTATATATATTGTTCTGTGTATGTGATTTCAAAGTCTAGATTGGTCGGATTAACCCTTTAACTGCCGCATCCCTTTAAACTTGATTGTCAGAGGGTTACTGTAAATGCTTATGCCCGGTGGGCACAGTTTTCCCGATGCCACCGGGGTGGCGTTGCACTGACGGCTTGAGCCCGACATCGCTGCTTGCAGCTATATTTAGGGCTCAAGCCCGAAGGGGCGAAGAGCCCTATTGTTCCCCTAAGGATTATTCTTTTTCTTATTATTATTAGGGCTCAAGCCCGAAGGGGCGAAGAGCCCTATTGTTCCCCTAAGGATTATTCTTTTTCTTATTATTATTATTATTTTTTTTATTTTTTATTAAACCTTCCGGGGGTTTTTGGGGGCCTTAACATGCTCAAAAACTCTTGAAAATTGGCACACACATTGGAATCTGCGGCCATCAGGACGCCACAGAGACTGGGACCCGGGCGTGGCACAGGGGCTCTACAGCGCCCCCTGGAACACAGTCAGAAATCTTGAACCATAGCTCACACACACTTGCATATATTTATATGAAACTCAGTACACTTGTAGATCTCATTGAGCTGAACAACTTTCGCGCTCTATGTCAAAGGCTCCGCCCAACAGGAAGTCAGCTATTCATGGCTGTTTAAAAAAAGCATGTTCTGGAATTTGATATACTTGTCATAGGTTTTTTACATGATTGCCACCAAACTCGGTGAACATGATCTCAAGACATTGGGGATGAAAAATTGCGAGGGGATTTTTTATATCTCGAACGGTTTGCCCGTGGCGAGGCGTTGAAATTAGGGCAAAAAGTGAGAAACAGGAAATGCCTAATAACATCCACATACATTGCCTGAGTTTGATCAAACTTCATCGGTTTGTTCGATGTATGATACCGATCGTATATATGTGATTATTAAGAGTCAACGTTATAGCGCCACCAACTGGCAGCAGGAAGTGAGTCATTTTCAAAATGCTTTGAATTCAGCATCTTATTTTTACTCGATTTGCTTCAAACTTCATCAGAATAATGACAAAACATGGCCGATGTAAATCTGTTGTGGGGATATTGATATCTTATATATTGTTGCCATGGCAACGTGTCAAACTTGAATATTCTGTTATGGTGATTTTGAGGCAGATAACAACCTCAGATTTACATGAAACTCAAAACACATATCAGTATTCTTGATAGCTAGACAATGGAAAAAGCTTTTAAAAGGGCGTGGAAGAGGCACTCTATAGCGCCACCTTTTGTCAAAAGTGGGGGGGTTAGTTTTAGCTACAGACACCAAACTCGGTACAAAAATTGTTCTTATCAACACGGACAACTTTCTAATTCACAGTCATCAGCTACGATCAACAGGAAGTCAGCTATTTTGATTTGAATGTGGATTTTTTTTTTACATTTAGCTGTGAATTAATGCATACTGCTCAGAGGAGAGTAACACTATACACACCAAACTTTGTCTACATGATGCCAAAACATTTTAAACAACTTAAATTGCCAATGGATTTTGGATAGCTTGAACGGTTTTGTCATGGTGATTTTTTTAAATGACAATAAAAATGGAATTATTAATTGTCCTGCATTTTTAAATTCCAAACACTTCAAAACCTTTTTTCATACAGAAAAAAAGTCATTCTGAGTAAATATGGATAGTTTCACGACTTTACAACACTGTATGGATAACAGAAAATTAAAAAACTGTCAGACATCTCATCTAACTCTGTCCCTCTGTTTGAGTATATGTGCTTCAGACTTCCATTGTCTGAGAGAAATAGCGCCCCTACAGGTGCAATTACCGGACTTTTACTTTCACTTTTAAATCGGTTAAAAATACAAATACATCAGGCACGTGCACAGGTAGGGCTCAACCTGTGCAGAGCACATGCCCTTTTTGCCCTTACACTCCGAAGTGCCCTTTTTTTGGTGGTGTTTTTTTTTTTTTTAATCAATGCTATTGGTCACCCTTTACGTCTGTCTGTCTGTTTTACCAAATGAAAGTTCTTAAAACGAGCTTGTGTAAATCTTATTCGATCATCAAGCGGTCAATAAGCTGATAACTCCGCCCCCTCTATATTCATGGAATCAACTGAAGTTCCACAGCAGCCTGCCAGCCGCACAGTAGACAACAGCGGAGCTGAACAAAGTTTTGCGAAGGGTAAATAAATATCTTGTTGTTTGAATAAGTACTACTAAACACTGTCTATAAAGGCTCATATTTTATTTATTTGATGTCTGACTGACTCACTGAGACATGTGGGACGTCGCCTGAGAGAGAGGGCTAGCATTTGCCATCTAGTCATAGCCAATATATAGCCAACACTTAAATAGCCTGTGCAGATAGTAGCATTTCATCTTTTATAAAATGCTAATTTGGCCAAATGCATTTTACCACAGGAAAAACTGAGCGCTCTGTCTATATAGCTAAAAAAACTAGTTTGTAACCTAGATGAAAATGTAATGTGATGCCCGCAGCGGCAGGCGCCATCGCCGTTTTAATGACGGACAGAAAAAAAAATCACATTTGCACACATTCGCTGGTCAAAAACGATATATTGATAAGTAATACAACAACATATAATTTGTTTTTACCATCGGAAAATCATAACAGGTGCGCCCCTGCGCTGTTTCATACTGGAACTTACACAGCGACGAGTGATCCTCGTCACCTAGATAACATATTTCTAAGAAATTTCTTCTTTGATTTATGATTGCTGATACACTTAATTTATTAACATTTAGGCTAATCATGTTATGGTATACTCTCTGTATACTCTCTTTATAAAATGTTGTAAAACATGGTTTTACTACAGTAATGTAGTAGTAACTAAAAAAAAAAAAATTCAGAAGATCACTGAAATCTTTATATTTTATCATACAGAATGTAATTCATGATTCATTCCAAGGGTTCATTTATTTGATCCAAAATACAGCAAAATCAGTAATATTGTGTAATATTTTTACAATTTTAAATAACTGTTTTCTATTTGAATATTTTAAAATGTAATTTATTTTTGTGATCAAAGCTGAATTTTCAGCATCATTACTCCAGTTCAGTACTCTTCAGTGTCACGTGATCCTTCAGAAATGCTTTTCACTGCAACTGTACTTTTCACACTATTTTTATTTATTTTTTCATTGCTGGCTTATTTTAGGGAAAGTGTAGTGAATAAGAGACCTTCGAGAGACCAACATCCCTGGTCCACCACAGTATCAAATTTTTGCCAGATACATGGCTCACAGAAGGTTGCTGTTGTATTAGGTTTAAAGAAGCCCTTAAAACCCTGTTTATCTATATTATCTAATATTATTATTATGGTTGTTATTAATCGTGAATAAATCTAGAGCTTTTGAGACTATTATTTTGTGTTATTGAATTTGTCATGAAGATGTGACCATTTCTTCCTTTTATGCAGGCTTACTAAATAATCTTGATATAAAAAAGGGGGGGGGGGTGCCCTTTTTCAGTTTCAGCACATGCCCCTCAAAAGGTCTGTGCACGGCCCTGAAATACATACTTAGATTTAATTCACACTGACAAGCTAAACCAACATATCTGATTATTACCGGTTCAGGGCTCATGGATAAATAATTTCTGGCCAGAGATACGTGAGAAATAGGAGAGATGAATCACCGCTCTGATCACGAGCGTCTGGAGTAAAGAGCTCAGAAAAAACGAATTTATTCCTGTTTTAAAGCTTTTAAAAATAAATTATTACAGCGATATCACACAATCAACCAATTAGAACACACCAAGAGCTAAATTCAGATGTTTTTGAACTGTTTGTGTGAAAATTAAATATTCGCGGCTGCCTGTCTGAAATCACCGCTCCGATCAGCGCTTACAGTGTCGAGCTCAAAACAAACGAATTTATTCTTGTTTAAGAGCTTTTTTAAATAAAATATTACCACAAATGCACACAATAAACCCATTGTAACACTACAAGAGCTAAATGCAGGTGTTTGTGACTCGTTTAAGTGTGAAAGACTATTTGACACCGCGACTGGCAGAATAACATATCTCTCGAGCTGCAGGATTCTGCCTTTCGTCGTACGAACGAACACATAACGGACAAGATTATTTCAAAATAGCTTGGCGAATATGAACGAAAACAGCCAATTGAACATAAACTGTAGAGAAATAAATCTGAAGTGGATCTACTGGATTTGAATATTAAGTGACCGCATATACCAGCTGCTTCTGTCTTCAATTTGAATCTATAAAAAAAATGAAACTCATTCATCTTGGCTGCTTTTTTAATGTGTGTACGTATGTATTTATTATTTCGCTCTAACAAGAATTAATCTATATTTAATTAAATCAATTACATTTTATTTTACATTTTATTTGTCCATTTCTGCATCTAAACGCCTAAAAACATAAAACATGATCTATTATACTATTGTTAGCAATTTCTTTATCGTCCAATTTTTCTGGTGTACACACTTTTATTTTCATAATAAACTTGTTTGTTAGATTATACACAGTTACAGTGGTCTATAATAAATATTGACAGGTTTTATTCAAGCTGTTTAGAATGATTGCAGTAGGCTAATTTTTTAAAATGTAAATCCAAAAAAAAAAAAAAAAAAATTAATAAAAAACATTGGAAAACAATAACTGTTGTACTTTTTTTTTATACATTTTGTATAATTTCATAGTTTATGCATTATAGTTATAAAAACAAATAAATGTAGCCACTCACATAGAAATAGGCCTTATCCTTTTCTGACAGTTTTAGGGATTTTTAAAAATCCTAAAAAACCTTATTTGTGCTGCAAATAATAATTTCAAACTCAAAAAGTAAATAGTCAGTTCATGCTTTATAAAGCCTTGTCCCAATATTAATAGTCAGTAGTAAGCAGTTTATAAATACAGCTATAAATAGCTTGTTTTTGGTTTATAAGCACATTTGTTAAAAAGGAGAGTAAAGGGTCAGTTATCTTCCTATGAAAAATAAAAAAATAAAAATAAACAAACAACAACACTGATTAATACAGAACTCAGAAATTCTATTGTGGATTTATGATAAAATTAGCCTGTAAATGATTTCATACTCCTCCAAGAAGACACAAGTAGTTCACACCAAACTTTTTTTAACATGAAGCCAATATACTGAGATGTTAAATTGTGAATGGGTTTAGGATAGCTTAAATGGTGTGGTCATAGCGATTTATTAAAGTAACATAAAAAAAATACAATAGTTATTTTACTATATCTTTAATTTTTTTCATTCCAAACTCTTCATATTTTTTTATATACGTAGAAGTCATCATTTGAAGGAAGCACAGTAAGTTTAATAGCTTTATCATTTTCAAGAGCCAGCATAAAATTAAAACTATCATAACTTATAAATGAAGCTTGCAATTCTTAGTACCAATAATGGCCACCAGATGGAGGTATAGGATTACTTTTAAATAATTATTGTAGAAACAAGTATGATTTAAATCATTTATAGAAATCTTTCAAAGAAAAATAATATGAATTTTATGTATTTTACTGATAAAATGACCCTCACTTAATTAGAATAACAAGCTGAAATATTGTGAACTGTATATTAAGAATAATTCTTTATAGGCTTTATGGACAGACACGTTTTGAGTGACTCTTGAAGGTTCAGCCCCACATCCTCTTTTACCACTGTTTAAAGAATTTATCTTACAGAACAGATGCAAATTAATTTTGGATAGCTTGAATGGTTTTGTCGTGGTGATTTTTTGAAATAACAGTAAAAAAGTAACCAGTAAATGTCTTTTATTTTTTTTAAGTGCAGCTTCTAAACACTTCAAAAAAATGTACACATAGAAGACAAGTCATTCTGAGGAAATATGCATAGTTTCATGACTATACAACACTATATGGATGATAGAAAATTAAAAAACTATCATAGATCTGATGTCACTCTGTCCCTCTGTCACAGTGGGTAGTGTGTGTGTGTGTGTGTGTGTGTTTGTGTGTGTGTTTGTGTGTGTGTTAAGTGAATTAGGTGTGAAACTATCAGGGAGCATTTAGTCTCCAGCGCCAACATTTTACAGAACTGACACTTTCCTGGAGTCTCAGAATTACTCGGTGTCAGGTTCTGAGAGATCTAAGATTCCAAAAAATGATTTAATTAGAATACCATGAAGTATTGTGAAATACTATATATTAAGGCTTTATATATAGGCTTTATGAACTGATTAGAGTGACTCGTGAAGGACCAGCACCACCTCCTCTTGTTCGATGGTTTGAGGAATATATCTTCCAGAATCCAGGATTAAGATTTAGGAGCTCATTTTTATTCCACCTCCTTTCCTGAAAAGTCTGGCTTGCAGAATTGACTAAAAATTAATCTTTTTTCACATTAATTCCTAATTATTTTGCAATTCTTTTTGTCAGTTCTTCTTGACCTGTTTTTCTTTTCCAGCTTTCCTGGAGTATTGTATAGCACTCATAAATGATTAAATAAAAAATAATGTTAGTTATTAAGATTGATATGGTTTGGAATTGGTAAAATGTGCTTGGAAAAAAATCACAATAAAACAATGTTTTAATGTTTAAGTTTGGAATATTAACTGACATGAATGAATGCTATATAAATATTGTTCATGTTAACATAATGTTTATAAATGGAATCTTATTGTAAAGTGTTACTAAAGTTATATATATATATATATATATATATATATATTGTTCTGTGAATGTGATTTTAAAGTCTAGATGATTCGGATTAACCCTTTAACTGCCATATCTTTTAAAACCACACTGCCAGAGGGATATTGTGAATGCATGTGCCCGCTGGGCACAGTTTACCTGATGCCACCGGGGTGGCGATGGCATTGGTGGCTTGAGCCCGCCATCGCTGCTTGCAGCTATATTTATTATTATTTTTTTATTTTTTATTAAACCTTCCGGGGGTTTTTGGGGGCCTTAACATGCTCAAAAACTCTTGAAAATTGGCACACACATTGGAATCTGCGGCCATCAGGACGCCACAGAGACTGGGACCCGGGCGTGGCACAGGGGCTCTACAGCGACCCCTGGAACACAGTCAGAAATCTTGAACCATAGCTCACACACACTTGCATATATTTATATGAAACTCAGTACACTTGTAGATCTCATTGAGCTGAACAACTTTCGCGCTCTATGTCAAAGGCTCCGCCCAACAGGAAGTCAGCTATTCATGGCTGTTTAAAAAAAGCATGTTCTGGAATTTGATATACTTGTCATAGGTTTTTTACATGATTGCCACCAAACTCGGTGAACATGATCTCAAGACATTGGGCATGAAAAATTGCGAGGGGATTTTTTATATCTCGAACGGTTTGCCCGTGGCGAGGCGTTGAAATTAGGGCAAAAAGTGAGAAACAGGAAATGCCTAATAACATCCACATACATTGCCTGAGTTTGATCAAACTTCATCGGTTTGTTCGATGTATGATACCGATCGTATATATGTGATTATTAAGAGTCAACGTTATAGCGCCACCAACTGGCAGCAGGAAGTGAGTCATTTTCAAAATGCTTTGAATTCAGCATCTTATTTTTACTCGATTTGCTTCAAACTTCATCAGAATAATGACAAAACATGGCCGATGTAAATCTGTTGTGGGGATATTGATATCTTATATATTGTTGCCATGGCAACGTGTCAAACTTGAATATTCTGTTATGGTGATTTTGAGGCAGATAACAACCTCAGATTTACATGAAACTCAAAACACATATCAGTATTCTTGATAGCTAGACAATGGAAAAAGCTTTTAAAAGGGCGTGGAAGAGGCACTCTATAGCGCCACCTTTTGTCAAAAGTGGGGGGGTTAGTTTTAGCTACAGACACCAAACTCGGTACAAAAATTGTTCTTATCAACACGGACAACTTTCTAATTCACAGTCATCAGCTACGATCAACAGGAAGTCAGCTATTTTGATTTGAATGTGGATTTTTTTTTTACATTTAGCTGTGAATTAATGCATACTGCTCAGAGGAGAGTAACACTATACACACCAAACTTTGTCTACATGATGCCAAAACATTTTAAACAACTTAAATTGCCAATTGATTTTGGATAGCTTGAACGGTTTTGTCATGGTGATTTTTTTAAATGACAATAAAAATGGAATTATTAATTGTCCTGCATTTTTAAATTCCAAACACTTCAAAACCTTTTTTCATACAGAAAAAAAGTCATTCTGAGTAAATATGGATAGTTTCACGACTTTACAACACTGTATGGATAACAGAAAATTAAAAAACTGTCAGACATCTCATCTCACTCTGTCCCTCTGTTTGAGTATATGTGCTTCAGACTTCCATTGTCTGAGAGAAATAGCGCCCCAACAGGTGCAATTACCGGACTTTTACTTTCACTTTTAAATCGGTTAAAAATACAAATACATACTTAGATTTAATTCACACTGACAAGCTAAACCAACATATCTGATTATTACCGGTTCAGGGCTCATGGATAAATAATTTCTGGCCAGAGATACGTGAGAAATAGGAGAGATGAATCACCGCTGTGACCACGAGCGTCTGGAGTAAAGAGCTCAGAAAAAACGAATTTATTCCTGTTTTAAAGCTTTTAAAAATAAATTATTACAGCGATATCACACAATCAACCAATTAGAACACACCAAGAGCTAAATTCAGATGTTTTTGAACTGTTTGTGTGAAAATTAAATATTTGTGGCTGCCTATCTGAAATCACCGCTCCGATCAGCGCTTACAGTGTCGAGCTCAAAACAAACGAATTTATTCTTGTTTAAGAGCTTTTTTAAATAAAATATTACCACAAATGCACACAATAAACCCATTGTAACACTGCAAGAGCTAAATGCAGGTGTTTGTGACTCGTTTAAGTGTGAAAGACTATTTGACACCGCCACTGGCAGAATAACATATATCTCTCGAGCTGCAGGATTCTGCCTTTCGTCGTACGAACGAACACATAACGGACAAGATTATTTCAAAATAGCTTGGCGAATATGAACGAAAACAGCCAATTGAACATAAACTGTTGAGAAATAAATCTGAAGTGGATCTACTGGATTTGAATATTAAGTGACCGCATATACCAGCTGCTTCTGTCTTCAATTTGAATCTATAAAAAAAATGAAACTCATTCATCTTGGCTGCTTTTTTAATGTGTGTACGTATGTATTTATTATTTTGCTCTAACAAGAATTAATCTATATTTAATTAAATCAATTACATTTTATTTTACATTTTATTTGTCCATTTCTGCATCTAAACGCCTAAAAACATAAAACATGATCTATTATACTATTGTTAGCAATTTCTTTATCGTCCAATTTTTCTGGTGTACACACTTTTATTTTCATAATAAACTTGTTTGTTAGATTATACACAGTTACAGTGGTCTATAATAAATATTGACAGGTTTTATTCAAGCTGTTTAGAATGATTGCAGTAGGCTAATTTTTTAAATGTAAATCCAAAAAAAAAAAAAAAAAAAAAAATTAATAAAAAACATTGGAAAACAATAACTGTTGTACTTTTTTTATACATTTTGTATAATTTCATAGTTTATGCATTATAGTTATAAAAAACAAATAAATGTAGCCACTCACATAGAAATAGGCCTTATCCTTTTCTGACAGTTTTAGGGATTTTTAAAAATCCTAAAAAACCTTATTTGTGCTGCAAATAATAATTTCAAACTCAAAAAGTAAATAGTCAGTTCATGCTTTATAAAGCCTTGTCCCAATATTAATAGTCAGTAGTAAGCAGTTTATAAATACAGCTATAAATAGCTTGTTTTTGGTTTATAAGCACATTTGTTAAAAAGGAGAGTAAAGGGTCAGTTATCTTCCTATGAAAAATAAAAAAATAAAAATAAACAAACAACAACACTGATTGATACAGAACTCAGAAATGTTATTGTGGATTTATGATAAACTCAGCCTGTAAATGATTTCATACTCCTCCAAGAAGACACAAGTAGTTCACACCAAACTTTTTTTAACATGAAGCCAATATACTGAGATGTTAAATTGCGAATGGGTTTAGGATAGCTTAAATGGTGTGGTCATAGCAATTTATTAAAGTAACATAAAAAAAATACAATAGTTATTTTACTATATCTTTAATTTTTTTCATTCCAAACTCTTCATATTTTTTTATATACGTAGAAGTTATCATTTGAAGGAAGCACAGTAAGTTTAATAGCTTTATCATTTTCAAGAGCCAGCATAAAATTAAAACTATCATAACTTATAAATGAAGCTTGCAATTCTTAGTACCAATAATGGCCACCAGATGGAGGTATAGGATTACTTTTAAATAATTATTGTAGAAACAAGTATGATTTAAATCATTTATAGAAATCTTTCAAAGAAAAATAATATGAATTTTATGTATTTACTGATAAAATGACCCTCACTTTATTAGAATAACAAGCTGAAATATTGTGAACTGTATATTAAGAATAATTCTTTATAGGCTTTATGGACAGACACGTTTTGAGTGACTCTTGAAGGATCAGCACCACATCCTCTTTTACCACTGTTTAAAGAATTTATCTTACAGAACAGATGCAAATTAATTTTGGATAGCTTGAATGGTTTTGTCGTGGTGATTTTTTGAAATAACAGTAAAAAAGTAACCAGTAAATGTCTTTTATTTTTTAAAGTGCAGCTTCTAAACACTTCAACAAAATGTACACATAGAAGTCATGCTGAGGAATATGCATAGTTTCATGACTATACAACACTATATGGATGATAGAAAATTAAAAAAACTACCATACATCTGATGTCACTCTGTCCCTCTGTCACTGTGGGTAATGTGTGTGTGTGTGTGTGTGTGTTTGTGTGTTAAGTGTGTGTTGCTGAGTTTGTGTGAATGTGTGGGAGAGGGGATGGGCTTGGTGTCAGAGAGAGAGAGAGAGAGAGAGAGAGAGAGAGGGAGGGAGACTTAATCATCTCTTTAATCACCAGCAGAAAAAAAAAGCAATTTTGTGTTGTTGTTGTTTTTTCATCATTACAGCTTAAGAAATATCTTAGGCCTCAACATCAACTGTTGCTGCTTTATATAGCCATCTCCCAAAATTAATAGTCATTAGTAAGCATTTATAAATACAGCTATAATTAAATTGTTCATGGTTTATATGCACATTTATTTTGAGGAGATTAAAGGCTGTAATCTTCCTAAAAAAAAAAAAAATAAATAAAAAAAAATAAAATAAACAAACACAGAACTCAGAAACATTTATTTCAAGATGCAATAAAAGAAAAACTGTACACTATATATACATATATATACAATTGCATAAGTTTATATTTAATTTTTTTTATCAAGTGTACAGCTAATAATAATAATAATAATAATAATAATAATAATAATAATAATAATAATAATAATAATAATAATAATGCATTTTATTTAAGGCGCCTTTCAAACCACTTCAAGGTCACCGTACAACAAGTAACAACAGTAACAATATTAAAACAAAAAATAACAGCAAATAACAATGTCAATAAAAAAACCACAATAATATTAGAATAGCACAACATATTGTGGAATACTATATTAAGACTTTATATATAGGCTTTATGAACAGATAGGTTTTGAGAGATGCTTGAAGTACTAGCATCACCTCCTCTTGTACGACGGTTTGAGGAATATATCTTCCAGATAGTACCGCCGCTCCCTATATGCAGAATACGCAGTCTTCATAGGGCACCAACTCCCAGAGGAGGCACCATCCCAGTAAAATAAAACATGCGCCATTCTCCCATCCGCGCTCGCGACCGCTCGGACATTTGCGGATGAATGTTCGTAATTGATGGATGGACATCTATGCCGGGTAAAAGTCATCAGCAATCCGGCACAGAGAAAAGAAAAATAAAGTAAAAACAAAACAAAAACAGGCATAAATTTGGCTTGACATTGGACATTCGAGAGTCTCAAATTTAGGGACCGTCTCTTAAGTTACATGTGATATTGTTATACAATTTTCTAACGTCAGTAGCATTTGAAGAGAATGACTTACAGTCATAAAAACAACTGTAATTGTTCATCTAGGTGACAGCTATAATGCACCATTAAATTGAATGTTTGATATTTATTAAAACAAACTGTAAGTCATATGTAAATTATGCTACTTTTTTCACATGGACTCAAAAGCAAATTTGAAGCTCAATAGCATTTGAGGAGAAAGACTTGCAGTCATAAAACAATTTTAATGTGTTAATTTAGGTGTCAGCTACAATGTACACCTTATACATTTATATATATATTAAAATAAAGTGTTACTAAAGTTATATATATTGTTCTGTGTATGTGATTTCAAAGTCTAGACGGGTCGGATTAACCCTTTAACTGCATATCCCTTAAAATTGATTGCCAGAGGGTTACTGTAAATGCTA